>NC_080799.1:945000-1232500 GCF_028018385.1 Neofelis nebulosa
TAACCCCCTCCTCCTCCTCCTCCCCTCCCTCCCTTGCTCGCTCGCTCGCCCCCACCCCCACCCCCCAACTCCCTCCCCTCGGCCTCCCAGGCTTCTCCGCCGCGGACCCGGCTCGGCTTGGCGCTGGTAGCGGGCAAAGAGGATCCGAGGGGGTGAGCAGGAGTCTCCTGGAGGCCTGTGGACTCCCGCGGGTCCTTCTGCCGGTTTTGCGGGGAGGGTGGAGGGCCACGACCAAGGCCGGTCCCCGGGCCAGAGAGACTCTGATTTGAGCTGCTACTGCCGTAGGAGGGGGCGCCGAGGCCCTGAGAAGGGCAGGGACTTGGCTAAGGTCACGAAGCGTCCCAGAGGCCTCTCTGGGCTGGGGTGGGGTTGGCCGGGCCAGGTCCTCGCCGCCCTCGCTTCTCTGGTTCCTCTTGTGGCCTGCGAGGGTCTGCAGCGCGGCCTGAGCTCGGGGCTGGGCCGGGTGGGGACTCGGTTCACTGCTGCGCAGCCCCTTCGCTGGGGAACCGACGTCCCCGCGGCCCCCGCCCCCGGCCCCCAGGACCCAGCCCCGCGCCTTGCCGGTTATTAGACAGCTCGCGGGACTGTCTGCGGGCCGCCTCTTTCCTGCTAATTATCACCTTATGAAAAGTGTTTCATTAAGGAACTCTGCTTTTGATTAATTATCGACAGAATGCTGACCAGAAAGAAATGAAATTAATCTCTGACCCCGTCTGGGTAACACTGGAAATTCATCACATATCCTTTTAATATTGAAACACAGCGCAGAATTTTAATAGAAAATATTGTTTTTCCAAACCTCCAGTCTTTATTAATGCCCCTGGGCAGGGAATGATATTGCTGGCAATATAGCAGTCTTTGTTCATTTTAAATTTATTAAACATAATGCACTTCATTTTCAAACATTTTACTGTTTCTTTTTAATTTCACTCAGTGTAAGTACAGAATAAAACCTTTTTAAACATTTAAGATATTGAAAACCCATATATGAGTGTATAACGGGAGCGCTCCGGCCATCAAATAAATTTAAGTAGAAGCAATTGTAATTTTAAGCTCCCAAGTATTATCCCCTTCAGACATTAAGGCAGTATCCGTAACCAGCAAATGGAAGTGTGAGAAGGAGAGGCTTCAAGCCCGCCCCCCCCACCCCCCAGGAAGACCTCACCAGAGGGACTGGCCTAGCCCAGCAGCCCCAGCAGACCCTCCAGGCCTAACGGGTTGGCGGGGTGGGCACTTTCCCCTGCATTTCGTTGGTCCAAACGAAATGATTCTTGGAGGCCTGAGAGCTTGCCTGAGAGGGGGCCCCCATCTACCCACTGTCCACTCCACGGAGGGCCCACCCTTCCTCCTGAAGGGACAGGGAGCTTCCCTGAAACTGGGAGGTGATTCCTCCCTCTGAGAGTCACGCTGGGCCGCCCCCAACCCCAGTCAAGGCCTGCCGTGATCCCGAGCCCTGGGGTGGGGGCTCCCCTGAGATCACATCCCTCCCCTCCTTCCGGGCCACAGCTGCCAGAGGAGCTGTGCAGGGAGCACCCTTCCTTACCCCCACCCCCCAGCATAACTCCTGTACCTTCATCCCCTTTCCCGAGGAATCCAAGCTCCGAGTTTAATGAGTCGTGAAGTGTGAGAACTTCCTGAGACCCCAGCGCCCCTGATGCCAATTCCAGATGTGCGAGGTGGGAGGGGCTGAGCCTCCTGGCCAGTGAGCCACCCTGGTGGGACTGGAGCACCCTGGATCCAGGTCCCAGCCATCCGGGCCCTGAATTGGAAACAGGCAACTTCTCCACTGAGAAATTACTCTTTTTATTTCTTGTAGCGTTCCTGGTGCCCTATTTCACGGCACCGACAAACGGAATATTACTTCTAAAACACTATGAAATACCAGGTCCTGTCCTCAGTGCTATTTCGGGGGAATTAAATGTTCACTGACTGGTGAGAAGCTCCAGCGTTTCTTTTGGGGGCCGATCGGTGGGAGGAAGAGCAAGATTCTCGGGGATTGTCTTGGCGCCCCAGAGGGCCTCGCTGTGTCGGGGTTTGCCCGCTCATACCCGGCAAGCGTGTCTTAGATGGGGTCAGACACTTTGTACTAGCCTGCTCCTGCATTCTTTATTACTTGCAGGGCTCTGAGCCTGGCCTAGGCTGTCTGTGATCTATGACTTATCTGCCGGACGTCTCTGCTGATCCCCCACCTGTCCCCCACCACTCCTGTTTGGTATCCTGATGTCATGGAGAAGTTCCTCTGACCTGCTAGAAAAAAGTTCCTCCCCTGTGTTAGTAAGTGTTCCGAAGTCTTGGCCAGACCTCACAGCAGACAACTTTGTTCCCCGGTGTTTGTGGTCAAGGCTGGGAGAGGCGCCGGAAAAGAGGGCTTTTCTGGAAAAATTTCAGCCCTCAGTTTGAGTGGAGATGGCTGCCTCCTCTTGCTTCTAACCAGTGCAGCCGACCAGAACAGGCAGCTGGGGGCCAGGAGAGGGCCTTCTAGCTGCTTGGGCCTGGCCCCACCCTAGGCGGCCCCGCCAGCACACCCACCGCATAGCGGGAGGCTGGAGCTGCCTTCCCAGGGGCGAGGAACTACCAGCAGTGAGGGCTGGGGGCCCAAAGTGAGTGCGGAGGAGGGAAGTCAGTCAGGGTGTGTGTGGAGAGAGGTGAGGCCTCCCCCCACTGCATAAGTAAGAAAGAAGCTACGGCGTGAGACAGGCAAATAACACCAGCGCCCACACTCCCATCGTGTCCTCTCTTCTAAGACCTTTGCCCAAGGCCACTCTCCCAGTCCCTCAGAGAAGGAGGCAGGAGTGAGTACGGAAGGGCCAGCCTGGCTGTTCTGTCACTGGACCTCACTGGGGTAGGGCTGAAGAGGGTCCAGAAAAGAAAGCTAGCTTAGTGGCCTGTGAATTTCTTCCCCCCCCCCCCCATCTACTTAAACTGAAAACAAACAAGTGAAACAAAACACAGAGGCACCAGGGCCACGCCCCATGTGCCCCACAAACTGGGGGACCTGCCTGGCCTCTGCAGGCACCATGGAGGAGGGTTCCCCGGGGTGGCCCACCCCTGGCATGTTTGTGGACTCGGGATCCACAACTGCCCTGCTTCTGGACCAGGAAAGCCCCTCCCCAGGGTCCCCACCCAGAGTCCTGGGCCCCGCTGTGCAAAACCCAGTCTCCTGAGTTTCCTATAAACAACTGCTCACTGGGGTTAAGACTCTCCCTCTCTCCCTCTCTCTCTCTCTCTCTCTCAAAAAAAAAAAAAAAAAGATAAAGCGATTTAAAGATAATTAATTGTATTAAACTATTGACTAACTACCTCGCTCAATAGTAATTCATTTAGAGAATATTAAAATTGGAGGAACAATAATAAAATTGATGCCAATTCCCACGGGGAGGGAGATGGCCAGCAAATTGGATACTTTCCTTAATCTGGCGTAAATAATAACAGTCTGCTCCCCTTCTCTCTCAGGCCGATTCCCCTATCATTTATTCCAGACTCTAAAGCCGGGCTTCATAATTGATATCAGTTACTCAATGAGTGCTTTTTCATTTGTTCTTGTTATCCGTGATAATTGCGAAGTTCAGCCTCTCTCAGAGTTGAGATTCGGCGGCTCTACCGTGGAGGCCTGCCCGGTTCCTCCGGCGCCGTGCAGGGTACAGAGGCAAGGCTGGGAGGTGGGGGGCTCTGGCTGCCTCCTCCCCGGCTGGGTTTTACTCCTTGCGGCCAGCGGCACACTAGCCCGATCCTGGGGCCCAGCCGCAGGGACCCGACCGTGGGCGCAGAAAGTGCGCGGGGCCTTCCCTGGGGCCGTGACCCTCCATCCAGAGCCCCGCCATCCCCGACAGGGCACGTTTGGTGGCAAACCCAGGGTCCAGAGCTGCTCCAACAATCCGTTTTTGTTTGAAAACCGGTGGGTGAAAGCGATGAATCCCAAACGACATCTGGGGACAAAATGCCACAGAGCCTGGAGGAAATTTTGGGAGATAGGGAAAGGGAGGGACACTTGACAGAGAGGCAGCTGGGCCAGGGGTCGGGCGCCGCGGGCCGGAAGGACACGTCCCGGCTGCCCGCGCGCGCTGCCTCCCACGCTGCCCCGGGCCCAGGATGGTCGCAGACTGGCCGGCCGGAGCCCTGGCAGCTAGTCGGGTCCTCGAGATGACTATTTCGTTACTTATTCACTTATTTATTCATTTATAAAGTGTTTACTTAGCTCGGTGCAGATGTAACATCTCATTTACAGCGTGGCCTCGGGGCATAGAAACAATTGGCAACAAAAGAGTAACTCCGGAGAATTAGGCGCGCACACACACACACACACACACACACACACACACACACCCCAGAGCTGGGGGGGCGGGAGGGAGGGCGGACAGCGCGCGACGGAGCCAGGAGAGGGACGGAGCCGGGAGGGCAGTGGGACCCCTGGCAGCGACCCCGCAGGAATTGGGTGGGGGCCGCGCGGGTGCGCACCTAGGGGGCTCGGGCCGCCGTCCCTGGGGCGCCCTTGGAACGGGTCCGGGCCCGCCCGGGACCCCGAGGCGGCGGTGGCCAGGGCGGCCCCACGGAGGGCGCGCACCCCTGCTTCGCGGTCCCGGGAGGGGCGGCTCAGGCCGGGCCCTTCCCGGCCGGCTCCCGGGAGGGAGCCCCGTTCCCGTCCCCAGCGGAGGGCGCGCAGGCCTCGCAGAGGACCGCCCCCTCCCTGCCCGCGTCGCGGCCGCCTGAGCCCCTGCAGCAGGTCCTCACGGCCGCGTGACCACAGCCGCGCAGCGGGGAAACTGAGGCCCCGCGGCGCCGTGGTGGGCGGAGGCCGCGAGGGGCCTGGGCGCCCGGGAAGGTGCCCGGGCTGGGACACGAGGGGCAGAGGGGGCAATGGGGGCGCATGGGCCGGACCCGGGGCCCTCCCCTCCCCTCCCCTGCACCGCGTCCGGGGTTTCCGCAGTGGGTGTCAGGCGGCCGCGCACAGAAAGGGCTGCAGGGGGTCCCCGCCCCCCGCGGGCGCCGGGGCGCGGACGGGAGGCAGCTGGGACTGTTTAACTGGGAGCCGGTTGCTTGGCAACCCGCGGCGGCTCATTACCGCGGCCACAGTGATTAACCAAAAAAGAAAAAAAAAAAAAAAGAAGAAGAAAGGGAAAGAGGAAAAGAAAAGTAAGGAAGGAAAAATAGGGGGAAAGCGGGAAAATGAAAGTAAAGCGGATGATTTAATTAGCTAACTGATAATCAACTTCTTAATTATTCCCTGAATGTAGAAAATGTGGCCACAACTCTGCCCTCGTCAAGCGTGTTGATGCCCTGGCGGGATTCCTAGAGGTGCCCTCCTCCCCCTCCCCTGCAGCTCCAGCGCTCCGTCCCCCGGGAGAGGGCGACTGAGAGTGTTAGAATATTCTGTGACGGCCGTCCGCATCCCGTCCGCCAACCAGCGGTCCGGTCCGATCCGATCCGCGGGCTCTTCCAGGGGCGCCGGGCGGGGGGCGGCGGCAGGGGGGGCGGCGGGGGGCGGGGGGCTTCCTTCCCACCGCTTCTGTTTGCCTCACCCCCAGCCTCGGCTTGTGTGTGCTCAGGCCGCGTTCGAGGTGCGGGGCTGTGGGGACAGGCTGGCCCTGGCCTTCTCGAGCCCGGTGACTCGCGCCGGGGCCGGCGGTACGCGGGCAACTGCGGGCCGGCGCTGGGCCCAGCCGGTCGGGGACTTGGCTGGCGGCCTGGCGAGCACGTGCCAAAGAGCCTGTGCGCTAAGTGCTCCCGCAGTCAGGTTTGAGGACAGGAAGGTGAGGCCTACTCACACAGCAATTTTAGGCACAGCCAAGAGTTCAGGGAGAGCGAGCGAAGGGAGGTGGCCAGGGGGTGTAGTCCGAGGCAGGCCCCCCCGGGGGCCCACAGGGCCGGGAGGTCAGACACGGCAGGATGGGAGCTGGGAGGGTCACGGTCTCCCCCGAGTCTCAAAGGCTGGCTGAAGGGCCTGTAGTGGCTGCTGAGAGTGCCCCCTGGCTCCCTTCCACACGGGCGCCCTTCTCCCCAGCTGCGGGGACCCACAGCTGAGGCTCTCCCCGGCCTGAAGGGGCCCGTAGCCACATCTGAGGACTCCTTCGCTCTGGATACAAAGGCCAGCCGTGGACCTCCGCTTGGGATGGCTCGGAAGGACCCCGCTGTAGAGCCCCCACGGGGTGCAGTGAGCTTCTCTCTCTGTCCGGTCCCCCGCTCCTGCCTTCCTCCCTGGAAGCCCCTAACGCAGCACACAGATTCCTCTCACATCCCCTGATCTGCAGCCACTGCCCAGGCCCAGGGGAACTGGGAGTGGAGAAGCGTGGGGCGCACAGGGGTGCTCTCACTGGTCTTGGGAGCTGGACACTGAGAGCTGGGGCCCCCCGTCTTTTCCCTTCCCCCTCCTTCCCTGGCCCTCCTCTTTCCTCCTGCTCAGATTCTAGCCCCTTCTGCTCCCGCCTCACCTCCTGTGCGGCCCTGACCCTCAGCCAAGCCCTCTCCGACCCGTGAGAAGCCCAAAGCAGCCGCTTGACTGGGGGCTGGGGAGGAAGGGGAAGGCGGCACCCGCCGCAGGGGACGCTGCTCTGGACCTCGCCCTGTGTCCACTGGGTGCCAGGGGTGGGTGATATACAGGGGCCACTGCTGGAGTTGGGAAGCGCCACCGGGGCCTCTGGCGCCACGCCACGGTCACTGAGATCCGCAGATGCTGACGGGGTTGAGGCCAGGCCTGAGGTAGGAGGGAGGACAAGGCCACCTGCTCTGCCTCCGGCATGCCCTGCTTGGTCCGTCAGAGCAGAGGGTCGAGAGGAAGCATCGAAAAGAGGACTGAGTCTAACGGTTCATTATGAGCCCTTGCAGGTTTGCTGGAGGGAGTGGGCACAGCTTCCTGAACTAGAACTTGGTGGTGGGGGGCGAGGGAGGGCAGGGCAGACCCCCGACACTGGGGTCTCTCTTTGAGCCCTGGCCTGGATCGAGGGCCCTCAGCTTGCTCTCCTCACTTGAGTCGCGCAAAGCGTGTGCCAGATGAGCCATGTCCCAGGGGCTCTGGGACAGCGTGGCAGTCTCTGTGGGGGGAGGGGCTGGACTGGTTTTGCCTTTTTCTGCAAGTCAGTGTCACAGCCACCCAAAGCCTTTCATCTTTATGGCTTCGAGTCTGAGTTCTCTGTCTCGCCGTCCAGCCTTGCGGTCGCTGTCCCTTCGTGGATCCAGAATCTCGGGGGTAAATCCCTCCACCTTGGATCCATCCATCCCACCCTGCCCCCCAAGCTCACGTGTTTCCAGCGACGTGCCTGGGGGCCCACACCCTAACCATCTTCAGGATGATGGGGGGGGGGGTCTTTGGGGCCCCGGGACCCTGTGAGAACTGTCATATGTGGGTGTTACGGTGTACCCGGGATTTGTTTTAATCAGGAACGATGAGGCAGGCAGACACAGAAAGGTCCCTCAGGAAGGAAGACAGTTAACACGCACATTCCTGGAACCAGGAGATGTGGCCCCCCACTGATGGCCAGGTGAGGGAGCACCAGGAGGCAGAGGGAGTTGGGGGCAGGGATAGAGGGGGGAGAGCACGGCCCAGGGCTTTTATTGTGTCGCAGGGAAGGGACGGTGGCGTGAGATCGGTACATTAGAGCAAGTGTAGGACTGGCCAGTTTGAATAACTTTGGCAGGCCGGGGCCTTTGGGTGTCCCTATTCGTTTGGCCCCCCGGCGACTGGGGGGGGGCGGGGGATAGCGCCTCCTGGAGCCTCGGTTCCAGTGTGGGCTCCGGATGCTTGGTTTGCATTTGAAAGGCATGTTCCTGGGGCAAGGAATTCACTATCTGGGATGAGCTGTCTGTCCCCAGTCAGTAAGGCTGAGGATGCCCCTGCACCTGGAGGACAGAAAGTCGGTGGCACCAGGTGGCACCAGGCTGGCTCAGTCCGCGGAGCATGCGACTCTTGATCTCCGGGTCATGAGTTTGAGTCCCACGCTGGGTGCAGCGATCACTTAAGATAAATGCATAAATACACTTAAAAAAGTTTTAAAGGAGTACAGAAAGGAAACATGGTTAATATGCCTGCTCTCTTCTCCCCACCCACACCCCGCCTTTGGTGGGGGGAGGGAGGCCCGAAGGTTCAAACCCATTACTAACCCCTGGGCCAAATACAGGGATTGAGGGGAGTCATGGCCCAGGACCAAGGGGAGGGGCCGGGCTGGAGAGCAGAGTTTATGTGGGTCCACTGTGGGAGGTGCACCTGAGCCCCCAGAGGGCACGGCTCCTGTGCAGACCCGTCCAGAAGCACGGTGCCCCCAGCCCCCTGCCTGCTCCTGGTGGGGCTGGGGGCCCAAGGAGGGGCCCTGAGCTTTATCAAAGCACTCGGACTTGACCTATCTCGTGTGGACTTCACCCTGGCTCAGCAGGCTGCTGAGGGCCGGAGTGGACAGCAGCAGCTCAGAATCAGGGCAGGGGGCCTTGGGACTGTCACTGGGCTGTGTGGCAGCTGCCCATGCAACAGTCTGGGCAAACAGCCTGGCAAGGCGGGAGCGGGGCTGTGGGCGAGAGCGTGAGGCGGCCGGCTCACCCTTCGTTACTGGGGGCCCTCTCCCCTCGTCTGCAGGGAGCGCCCTCGGCTCCCCACCAGTCCCCTGGGCGTCCCTGTCCTGTTTCCCCGACCTGCCCTGAGGGCTGAGTAGCAGCCACAGAAGGTGGAAGGATGGTCAGGTTGATTTCCCGCCACCTGATTTTGACTCCCTCCAAGCTGGTTTCCAGGCGCTTCTCTCCTAAGGCTGAGAGGGGGCCGAGCGGGGGCCTGGCAGGGTCTCTGCAGCCTGGGGAGGCCCTGAGGACTGAGCCCCTTGGGTATATCCACCTCTCTGATTCCTCCCAGGTGGTGGGGAGGACTCGGGGGGTGGCATATGCTGTGTCCCTGACGTCACAATTCACACCCTAAAGCCCCAGCCCCCCGCACCTCGGCAGGTGACTGTGTCTGGAGCCTGGGTCTGTAAAGAGGGGATTCCGGTAAAATGAAGTCACCAAAGTGGGCGACGAGGAGATGAGGGGAGAGGACGGTCTCTTCTAGGTGCCAAGAAGAGACCAGCCCTGCCCCACCTTCACCTCTGACTTCTGGTCTCTGGAACAGAGAGGCAACAGATGTCTGGGGTACGCCCCCCTGTCTGGGATATCTGTCCCGGCAGCCCTAGCTGGTGAGCACACCTCGTGTCCCGGGGAGGGCACAGGCCGGACGAGAAGGAGATGCCCCTGGCTGGACTGCACTCAGACTCACCTGGGCCCTGGGGTGACTTTGGGGCGGGCGTTCTGACACCAACAGGCCTCAGTGTCCTCGCTGTGGAAGTTGCTCCAAGGGTTGGGAACAGATCTGGTTCCCCCGGGGACGTTAAGCCCAGGAACAGCACTTAACCTTCCCCCAGACCAAGCAGTCCAGGACAGAGGAGGGGACCCTCGTGTCCCTGTCCCCCTGCCCAGCTCCCTGGGGGAGGAGGCCAGTAGTTCCGGCCTCCTGTGTCCCAGGTCTTTGGACCGAGTCTTCAGGAGGCCGACAGATGTTTCTACGGGGTGGGGGCATGCTTCTGTCTCCGGAGCCTTCCTTACCGGCAGAGAGGGGAAGGCTGGCCTCGGCCCGTGGTGGTTTCTGTGGAGGGAGCTGGCATGTGGGGTGGAGGGCTGTTCCCAGCTTTTAGCTGCAGATTTATGTAAATATGGATTATGGAATTTGGCCCCAATTCTCCCTTTCCTTCCCTCCTCCCCTCCCCCAGAGCAGACTGGGCATTAGTGCCCGTCGGTGGGTGGATTTCTGCAGCCTGTCAATGGGCAGCAGTTAATTCTCAGGCAAATGTCTACTTATCTCACCGTGTGGTAGGCTTAGGCGTTTGCAAAGGACCGCCTCGCTCAGCCTGGAAGGGGGTGGAAGGGAAGGGAGGGGTGCAGCTGGCCACAAGAAGGGGGAACTTTCCTGACCCTTGCTTCAGGGCGACAGTCACACGGCCACCAGGGGCACGGGATAGAAGGGGTACCCAGCAGCCAGACCAATCTGCTTCTGGCTTTGTGAGTCTGGGCGGGGGCGGGGGCGGGGGCGGATCCCTCCTTCCTTCCTTCCTTCCTTCCTTCCTTCCTTCCTTCCTTCCTTCCTTCTTTCTTTCCTTCCTTCCTTCCCTCCTTGCTTCCTTCCTCCCACCCACCCCCTTTCTTCCTTTCTTAAGTAAACTCTACCCCCAATATGGGGCTTGAACTCCTGACCCAGAGACCAAGAGTAGCATGCTTCCTTAACTGAGGTCTGAGGAAACAAGGACAGTCACTTGCTCCGCAGGGCAGCTTGGGGACAAGGCTAGTAAGTCTGTCACCTGAAACCTGAGGGCACGATTCTGTCCTCTATCACCTCTGGTTTAGAAAGACACAGGAGATAGGCATGCGCTCAGCTAAAGCTGAAGCCGTGAGTCTGGTCAGGCACGTTGAGCCAAGCCTCCTGCGCACTCCGGGGCCAGCGAGGGGGGCGCTGGCCCTACTGGGGGACAGGCTCTGGTTCCCGTGAGAGCTCCCCGAAAGAGGCCCTGGTGTGGGAGCGGACCCCAGAGGCTTCCTCAGGCCTGCACAGAAGAGCACGGTTGTCGCTCAGAGGAGGTTTGGCTTGCCGTGTGAGCGATACCGAGTCCGGCCGAGTTGGGCCGAGGCTCCGGCTTTGGAAGTCGGCCCTGCACACGGGTGCTGCGCGCTCTGGCCACGCGGGCTCACCTGGCTTGCTCAGCATGTGTGGTCCTCAAGCTCCCAGTCTGCCACCCAGGAGCGCTGAAGTCTCCCAACGGCAGGTGACCACTGTCCCCCATCGACCCCCTTCTCCCTCTGGTTTCAGAGCCACAAGAACCACGAAATTAGTTCTAACAAAATTACCCCTTCACTTCACTGCTAATCCCCTAACTCCCTTAATTAAGTCAATGGTAGCCTAAATTGTTCTAAACATCTTTGGGGGGATTAGATATTTTAATCATCATTATCCAATGAATATTTGATTCTATAGTCATCGTATAATCAAGAGTAAAAGTTATAATCCGAAAAAAGGCATTTCATAACACTTTAAAGGCCGGGGTATTTGATAAAGAGCGCTGGGGGATTAGGTGCCGTGCTGAGCTGGGAGGAGTGGTCGCTCTGTTCTGGGAAAGAAGACTGATCTAAGGAACAAGGAAGCCAGGAGCCGTGTGTCCTCCTCGTCATTCCCTGCCCCTCAAGTAACAAGGTGTCTTATTGGGACAGCTGTTTTGGAAGTGATTTTTATAAACATCACTAGGTTTGCGGTTTCCACGGAGTTCTGTGGGAGCCCCTGAGTTGGCTGGTGAGATTCAGAGCTTGTGAGGCCTTCCCGCCTGTGTGTGGAGATGTGATCCCAGCTTCCGCCGTGAGGCCGAGACTGTCTGCCTTGGCCCACCCCGTTAAGTGGAGATCATATAAGGTCCAGTGGGCTTGTGGGGAGCTCTGAGTGAGGTAACGCCGGGAGGTGCTTAGGCAGCACCTGGCCCGTGGTTAGACTCTAAGTGTGAGCTGTTACAAATAGCTCAAAGGGGGCGCAGGAGCCAGTCTGCCAGAAATCCAGAAGCCACACAGGTGCAACTTCCCAGGACATCCTGCGGAGCCTTCCCTGTCAGTCTGCCTCCTGAGGGTCACAGGATCCCATGAGGGACTCTGCAAGAGGCCTTCCAGGGCCGCCAAGTCCAGCCTTCTCGGTTTAAAGAAAGGGAAACTGAGGCCAGAGAGGAATGGGGAGTGAGAGGGCCCAAGACCGGCTGTTCTCTTTCACTGCGCCCCACTCCCTGCCCCCAGGAAGTTTGGTTCCCACCCCAGGGGCTGTTCTCCACGTGACATTTTGGGTGATATCGTTGGGGGTGGGTAGGAAGGGGGAGTACCCCGGAGCTTGCCTCCTGCTCCAGGAATGCAGGCCATCCAGCTGGCCGCCCCGGGACCTGGGACCTGCGTGGGGGAAGGGGGCGGGGCAGGCACGACCTCCGACCTCTGGGTAGCTGGTGGTGCTCTGTCCCAGGGCCTGCAAGGGGGTGGAGGGGGGTGGGGGGTGAGGCAGGCACGACCTCTCCGGGTGGCTGCTGTGATCTGTCGAGGTGGCCCACGGAGAGAAACCGTGGCCCCTCCCTCTCGGTCCTTCTAGCGTTGGCCGTTCTCCCTGTCAGTGGACTAGGCAGTCTGCGAGCGTCGTAGGACATCTGGGAGGTGCAAACGCGAGCATCACGGAGAAAGAAAACCACCTTTAACTTTCTGATTTAGTACAAAAGTCCGCGGGTGGCTTGCTGGTCACCACATAATGACGGCCCCTTTACACACTGTCCCCGGAACGCCCTCTCCACCCTCCACAGTGTCTGGCCACGTGGAGTCACGAGGCTCATGCTGCGTTTGCTGCCTTGAGTGCTCTCCTTCCTTGCCCTGCCTTTCCTGGCAAACTCCTACTCATCCTCAAAGGCCCCCCTCAAATGCCCTCTCCTCTGGGAGGCCCTTCTGGATTGCCTCCGGCAGGACCCCTGACTTCCTTGTCAGTTCTTGTCTTTACCAGAGTACCTGGCCTGGCATGTGGTCGGCGTCCCTCAGGGGAGGCCGCTGCCACCCCCACCATATGGATGAGGACACGGAGGTCCAGGGAGGGGCAGCGCCGGCCTTGTGCCGCGCTGGTCTGAGACACGGGCCTCCTGCTGCCCCAGGGTAGACACTTCCCCCGTGTCTCGAGTTGTGAGACAGGCCTCCTTGGGCCACCGCTCAGGATGACCGCCTCCCGCTGGGCCGGGTCCCCTGCCTTCTGCCCGAACCCCGTCCCTGGGCACCTGCTTCTCAGGCTATTCCCAGAGCCTTACAGGACATGGTGGGGGGGCTCTGCCCCCACCCACCGTGCCTCCCGTGGCCTCTGTGCCGGGCAAGTAGCTGATGAGACCATGCTGTGAGTCCCCCTCTATTGACGTCTGCTGAAATCATTTGAGACAAAGTTACTGCACAGACATTAGAGCCACTTTTCAGAGCGAAACATCTGTCATTTAGCACTATGACGCTACGGGGACGGCACTTTAGAACAATCTTGTTGCACTTAATTTATTTTCTTTCGAATACTACCGAGAAGGGTGAGTTCCTAGGTGCTCTGTATGGACAAATTTGACTCTTGTTGGGTGAGGACGCCCCTGCCCCCTCCAGGGGACACGCCCACCCTCCGGAGGAGACCTGCCCAGGGGCTCACATCAGCCAATTGATTTATCTTTTCAAACCTGCCAGGAGCCCTCCATGGGAACCACCTTCCCCCCTCCCTCCCTCCCCAGCCTCTGCACCCCCCCCCCCCCTGCCCCAGCACACTGGGCTGAGCTGGAATCTTCCCATGGGGCCAGACACCTCCCGGCCTCCCCCCACCCCCAGGGAAGAGAGGGCTTGTCCGTCCCCCAGCCCGGCTCTGTTCGCCCACATGCTCATCCCTTCCCCCCCCAGCACCAGGGCCAGAGACCCCAAGCTGGTCCTTTTGGACCACACGTCCCTCCTCCAGGACGGGAAGCTGCAAACTGAACTCTCCTTTCCCAGGTGTTTCTCCCCCACCCAAGGCCAGGGGTGAATCCCACCCTCAGGGGCCCCCTTTCCTTCCTCCTGTCCTGCCCCTGCTGTACCCCTGGGAGTCGACAGAGGAGGAAGCAGAGACTCAGAGGGGGTCGGACACTTGCTGGGGGGTCGCAGTGGGGCAGGGGCAGAGCAGGGTTTTGGAGATGCCTTCCCCCGCTCTGCTTTCCCGGGAAGGGCTGACAGCAGGGAAGAGAGGCTGGAATCGGCCATGTGAGGGCAGATTGGGGCTGGACGGGGCTGTGGGGCAGGGCAGTCCTTGAGCCAGACATCGGGCCCGAACCAGCCCCTCACCATCATCCGTCTTGGCTCTAACGTGGGGTGATTATGCCCATCTGAAATAACCAGCCCCTGCCCTCCTGGCCACCGAGGGCAGCCTGCCAGCCTTGGGGACCCTTGTGGCAGAGAGAGAGAGGGAGAAAGACCAACCTTCCCCACCGGCCCCCGCCCTGTCCTGCTGCCCCTGCCTCACAGGCAGGCTGCTTGGGCCCAGCACGTGTGCCTGCGCCCCCGAGGACCATTTCTGGGGTGTCCTCCCCTTCCTCCCCCTGGCTCTGGTAGGGCTGAGACCACACGGGAATCTTCTGATAAATGTGCCTCACTTTAGGGGTGAGGACCTTGAGGCACGGGGCGTCTGGGGCAAGCTGCAGGCAGCTCCCCTCGGCTTGTGCGAGCTGTGTCACCGCCAGTTACCTCACGCAGCTGGCCTGAAACTGACCACAGTAGGAATATTTACACCACAGAAATGGGCAAACGCTGCAAGTCAGGGCTCGTTGTTCAACACCACCATCAGGGTGACCCCCGGTAGATGGATCGTTGGCAACTCCCGGCACCGAACCCCTGCCCGTCCCTTCACGGCGCTCAGCGCCCCAGGCTCCCGCAGTCTCCAGGGCGAGTCTGTGAGGTCGACGCTGGCCCTCCCCCATCTCACAGATGATCGCGGAGGCTCCTGGGGTGCGGGGGTGTGCTCCGCGTGGCGAGCGTCAGACCTGAGGGCAGCCATGTCCCCGGCTGTCGCCTCTCCCGCTCACGTGACCCCGTGCGGGCAGCATCGACACCCCAGACTGCAGACTGGACATAGGCTCGAAGCAGCCCCAGGACTCACCTAAGACCGGAGACCGTGGGTCCTGGAGCAGCGGTGGCTGCGGTGGCGACCGAGAGCCCTCAGGGCAGTCTTGTCACAGGGGGTGGGTGCTAGAGGCGTTTGGGGGCATGGACATAGCAACTCCAGAGCACGGGATGGCCCAGGCTGGGGCAAGGAAACTTCTTTATCCCCATCCTCTCTGTCCTCCACGCCCTGGCTTCGTCACCACCTTCTCATGTGACCTAACCTGCCCTGAGCCTCAGTTTCCCCATCCTGTGTCTCCTCTGGGAACTCCCCCCATGGTACAAAGCCCTCCCACCCCAACTCCTGGGGCTTTTGGACACAGAACTGTGCTGGACCAGCCAGGGAACATTCCTGTGGCCCAGGCACCATGTGCTACCAGGCCTGGGCCTGCCGGAGGGCAAGGCAGTGCCCTGTGCAGGAGATGAAGCCCCAGAAGCTGGAGACGGCGGTGTGGGGTGAAGCGCAGAGCGGGGCCAGCAAGGGGAGCTGTGCCCGCCGCACAAGTGTGTCCTCCGGAAGCCTTCTGGGCCCACGTGGGCCCACCCTAGTGCACCCACAGACCCCTCTGCAGGCTCTGTCCCGGCCTCTCTCTTCTGGGAGCCCCTCCTGGGCAGGCAGGAGGTGGGGCAGGCCGGGTCACGTCCCGGCCCCATCCGCCCGGTGCTCAGTAAACGTTTGTTGCTTCAAACCAGAAGGGAGTTCTCAGGTGTGCAGCGGGGGAGGGGGGAGCCCTCAGGCAGGCCCCCCCAGGTCCAGCCCAGAAGGCTGGACAACCGCCAGGATTGTCCCGGGCTAGGGTACCGGCCCGACCCCGAGCCCTGGGTGACTTCCGAGTGGGGCAGGGGCTCCGGGTCCTCCCTGCCCCCTGCCTGCTGGCTCTTTAGTCCCAGCCCGCCGGCAGACAGGTGGGTGACAGATGTGGGGCACGCAGGGGCCACACGGGCAAGTCCTTTTTCCTCGCGGCCACTTACGTTTGATTGGAAGGCCGGTTTCAGTCTGGCTGAGCCCGCCCAGGGCCTGGGCGCCTCCTGAGCATCATCTCCCGTCAAACGGCATGAATAATTTAGTCTCTAATTAAAAGTGAGGTCAAGCCATGAAAAATGGCTGGACGTCCGGTGGCACCACGATGCATTAAATTACTGGTGGGTCTGAGGCCGGCGAACAGGAGGCGTCGGTGTCCACACCGAAGCTCCCGGGCCTCGGCTCGCCGTGGAGGCAGCGGGGTCCACCCTGGGGAGAGGGTGAGGTGGCCGCGCAGACCCAGAGGACCCCCCACCATTGTCCCCCGAGGGGCTCCCTTCCCTCCAGCCACCATCACCTCCCCCCCACCCCGTCCCTGCCCCACATTCCCCCCACACCACCTCCCTCCTGCTCTGGGTCTGTGTGTGTTCTTTCTGGAACATTCTTCCCCCACATATCTGCTTGGCTTGTTTCCTTGCTTCATTCAGGTCTGTGCCCCGATGTCACCCTGACTGTCCCCGTGGCCACAATGCCATCTGCCCGCCCCACTGGCCCATTCCCCGCCTGGCCTTCTGGGCAGCATTTCCACTCCTGGGCATTTGAGTTTACACTGAGTTGTCTCTCTCCAACTGGAGTATCAGAGTGGGGCCTCAGCTTGGGTCCCCGCGTGTCCCCAGCACCAAGGACAGCACCCGGCACGCTGGGTGCAGTGGAGGCTGAGCCCCAGAAGGGAGTCTCCTCAGCCCAGAGCCCCCTGGGGGCCGGGACGGGTGGGGGTCAGGAGCTGAGCTGCTGGCTTGCTCGCTGGGCCTCTGCGTTCGTGCCCTCTCTTCTCTTGATCGGCAGACACCCAGAAGACAGGCCCTGTGGCCCCTCACCCTGAAAGTCTCGTCTGATGCCGTGCACCATCCCTTCTGTTCTGGGACAGCTGGAGGTGTCCTTTGCTGCCTAGCCTCAGACTGGCACCTGCCGTGACGGCTTCAGGAGTGCCCTGCTCTTTGCCCCATAGACGCCCACGTTCCTGATGGGCCAAGGCTGACGATGGCTTAGCAGCCCTGCTCAGGAGACAGCCAACTGGGGGCCGGGGCAGAGAGGCAGGCGCTGGGGGAGGGGGTGGATCCCAACACCCCTTCCTGCCTGGGGAGGACAGGACCCTAGCAGTAGGTCCCCACCAGGTGCTGCCTGGACCGGAGTCCCACGGGGAAGCAGGTCTGGGTCTGGACACAGGAGAGGCTGTGTCTCCGTGTCCCTACCAGACACTGGCCCGGGGGGGGGGCACCCCTCAGCAGCACCGGGGGTCCTCACAGAGGGGAGACGAGTTACGAAGCACTCGCTGGGCCCTGTGGGGTGGCGCCAGAATCATTCCGATTTCCAGGGGAGAACACTGAGCTCAGCTCAGGGCGGTGGACTCTCTTGCCCAGGACCCCCGGTTGGTCAGCAGCCAGGAGCCGCCCACACCATGGCACGGGGAAGCTGCAGCCTGAGACCACCCATCCCTCCTGAGCTTTTGAGAAGTGAGGTCAGAGTCCAGGGCAGGGAAGCAGTCGGGACAGACCTGGCCACTGTAAGGCTGCCGCTCTTTGGGGCGGGACAAACCCATTCTAGGGTATGGGGCTTCGGACACAGGGCCTGGGACGTCATCCCACCTCAGGGGCCAAGGGAAATCCCGTCTGGGGCACCCGCTGGAACCCAGTTTGCAGCGGGTGCCGCGGCGGCCGCCCTCCTGCCAGCCTCCCCAGCCCCCTGCGGGATCCTGGTTTGCATCTTCCGACTGGAATCACAGAGGGGCGGGTGTCAGGGAGGGAGGGGGCCCCGGTGGCCCTTGGGTAGCAGATTAAAGATGGATATTTTGTTTGTTACAATCAAGACCTCTGATTTCAGTTTTATAAATTTTTAAAATATTAATTATATTTTGGAAAGTGTTCCGAGGTGAATGCATTAGCCGCTGCTCCCTGCTTAGATGGCAACAATGCTGTTTGGCCCGGATTAGAGCAGAGGAGGAGGTGGGGCATTTAATCCACCTTGTTAAGTTATTAAATTTTCTTTATTTACACACGAACCCACTTTCATTAGCATTGTAACAGGTGCTCATTAACAATTTATCATTTGGGAGGCGAGCGAGACAACAGCGAGAGAGACATTGCTACAAAGTTTACTCTTAATTACAAAGGACCGGCTTTGAGGACAAAACAAGGCTGCACCTCTCCCCTGCCTCCCTGCCACCCCCTGCGTCCCCCCTGCCCCCCCAGGTTCCAGGCCCCAGAGGCTTCTGGAAGCCTGCTGTCTGCTTGCTCTGGCCAACCCTGGGGGTGTCAGAGGGGTGCCAGCAGAGGGGGCACTTGGTCTGTGCCCTGGGGCAGGTGCTGGACCCCTGGGCTGTGGCCTCCTGAGCCCCGAGGGGTGGAAGGAGCACGGACACAGAGCCAGCAGGCCAGGACCCCGTTCCCAACCTGGGCGACCTGGGCAATGACTTCACCTCTAGAAGCCTCCTTGGCCTCTTCTCCAGAGCACATGGTGGCAGTGTTGGGGGATGGTTTTTAAATGCCAGCTTGAGGGGCGCCCTTGGGGCTCAGTCGGATGAGCACCCGATTCTTGATTTTGGCTCAGGTTTTGTGAGTTCGAGGCCCGCGTTGGGCTCTGTGCTGAGAGCCTGGAGTCTGCTTGGGCTCCTCTGTCTCCCTCGCTCTCTGCCCCTCCCCTGCTTGCATGCACTCTCTGTCAAAAATAAGTAAATGTTAAAAATAATAAATAGATAAATAAATGCCTGCTCAGCAGGGACGGAGTGGGAGGGGCCCGGAGAGGAGCCTACAGGGGAGCCGTGGGTTGTAGGAGGGGCTCGGAGCTCAGGGCCCTCGGCAGAACTGGGAGGTGGTGGCTTGTCAGGGGGACTCTAAGGTCTTCTTGTCCTTCCACCTCCTCGAGGGGGTCCAGGGACACTGCACATGAGCAAGGAAGGGGTGGCCAGGCCTCCCCAGTGGGTGTGCCGTCAGCAGGCTGGTTTGGGGGGCCCTTGGAGTCCAACTGTCACAATCTTCCAAATCTTTCTCATGTTGTCGGTGCTCCTGCTACCCTGGGCCCCCACCAGGTGCCAGGGTGCTGAGTGAGGTGGTACGTGGGGGCCCCTCATCAGAAGGGACACAAGAAGGCCGGAGGGAGGATACTGTGTGGACACCAAGTGGTCAGCCCCGTCGGAGGCCAAGACTGGGCATGGGTGTAGGGGGAGGTGGGAGCTAGGAGGGTCCCACCTCCTCCTGGGAGGTCAGTCCCAGCACTGCCCCAGTTGGTGCCACTCATCCGGGGTCTGGGCGTTGGCGCTTCATACCTGCCTTTCCCCATTCCCTTTGGGACCCGCCCGGGCGGGCACGAGGGAGCCGATGGCCCATCCCGACCCCGGTCTGCCTCCCTCCCCGCAGAGGGGCAGGTGGAGATGAGCCCTCGGTCAGCACAACAACACTGCTGGGCCCCAAACCTGGATGAACGTGTCGGCCACCCCACACGGTAGGTCCGGCCAGGGCCTCGTCCTTCACCTGCAGCCAGATGAGCCGGGTCCCCAGCCGAGCACGGTGGGCGCCACCCACCTCCCTGCTTCCCAGGGTGGGCAGGGACCTCTGAGGGGCCGGCCAGCCTCCTCTTTAGCTGCCTAGATAATCGTCTGCCTTGCACTGCTCCTTTAAAACATATTTTTCCAGGGTGGTTTTCACGGATAGGGCTTTTAATATTCATCTCAGCACTGACGATTTTTCCTGCCTTGTTACGGAGAGCTGGTGTCGGTTTTTCATTGTATCTTTGGACAGTCGGTTTATTCGGAGCCACTTAAAGGCTCAAAAGTGATTCTCTTTTATAATTTGAGAAGTTTCATGGGCTGAACATCAAAGTGATGGCTGGGACTGTTCTCCATGGGTCTCCTGCTCCTTCCCCTGCACCCGCCCTGATGGGTCTCAGCTGCCAGCGTTGCTTGCTTGCGACATGCTCTCTGGCCGCCCCAGCCTCGCTGAACCCTAGGCCTTCAGGGGCAGGCGTGGCGGTTCTCACTGTCAGGTTTGTCCCAGTGTGGGGGCCTGCGTTTCCATTTAGAGTTTCCGAGGATGGTGAGGACAGGGGAGGGGACTCTCGGCTCCGAGGCTCGGTCCCCCAAGGCCCATCTAGGGCCTCAGTTTTCCCATCTGTAAGATGGGTGTGTTGGCTCAGAGCAGCGCCAGGAGCCTGTGCACCCACTGGGATCAGGCAAGTCTCACAGATGGTGGTGCCAGTTGGGTGTGTCAGCCAGAAAGAGAGCCATCCATTCAACAACATCGATGGAGCACCTACTGGGTGCCAGACACCGTTCTAGGGGCTGGGGCGCAGTGGCACAGACAGGCCAGAATCCTGGTCCTGGTGAGTTGAAACAACAGGAGCTGGGGGTGGTGGGAAGGTGTCAGGAACGGAGGACCGTCCCAAAGAGCACAGCGGACCTCGGAGGCCTCTTGTGTCCTTCTGGAAGGACACCTAACATCACTCAGCCAGTCAGGCCTGGGACTGGGCTTGCCGCAGGGACAGCCAGGGTTCCCTCTGGGTCCCCAGGGGCTGGCACCCTGGTCACCTCCTCTCAGGCGAGACTGGGCTTGGGGAGAGGAGGCCGGGGCTCCAATTTGCCAGAGGTTTGGGCTTTGTAAGAGAAAACAGAAGTCTAGGTGGGTTTATGAAATCCCGTGATTTTCAGATGTTGGCAACTATTTCAAAAATGTTAAAAAATACCACCTCGGGGGCGCCCGGGATCGGCTCATCGGCTCAGTCAGTGGAGCCTCCGACTTCGGCTCAGGTCACGATCTCACGGTTCGTGGGTTCGAGCCCCGCGTCGGGCTCTGTGCTGACAGCTCGCGGCCTGGAGCCGCTTCAGAATCTGTGTCTCCCTCTCTCTCTGCCCCTCCCCTGCTTGTGCTCTGTGTCTCTTTCTCAAAAATAAATAAATATTTTAAAAATTAAAAAAAAAAAACCCGCATTGGCCAAATATTTGTTGGCCAGGTGCGTCCTCTATGCTCGGCATGCAGCCCGTGGTCTAAATAAATTGCTGGGTGTTTTCACTCCACCGCGGCCAGGCCGTCTTCCGGACGAACGCGCCTACGGACAGTGTTTGTTGAGGCAGCTGCCCTCGATGTGACGCTGCAGGTACCAGGGCTGGGAGAGGCCGGGACCGGCCTGCCCTGAGCAAGCCCCCCCCCCCCAGCACCCGTCAGGCCCGTGGCTCCCTCTCATGCCCGCACAATTTATCTGCACCCCTGCCTCTCCCTGCACTGCCACCAGCACTGGTGGGATTCTGTAATGTGTGCACTTTCAACTACAACAAGATAAATGGGCACAATTACCCAGTCCCCAGACTGGGAACATGTGGCCTGGCATATGTGGGGCCAACCTAAGCAGAAAGCCAAAGGCGCCTCCCCAGAAAGCACCCCGTGCCCACCCGCCAGCCCGCCCGAGTTTCCCACACAGACAGCTGGCAGATCATCAGACGCGTTACAATATTTTTACTTATAATAGAGAAAGTAATAAAAATACACATTTAAATAGCATATTGCTCTTCTAAAGGGGCCAGGGAAACCTGGACAGAACAGAGTTTTGCTGTAGTTTCGGAGCATTGAGCCTGGGACAGGGCCGTGGCCGGGGGTTCGGCAGCCTGGCACGCAGGCACGCGGGGCCGCAGCTCCCGCACCAGAGCCGCGTCTGGCCAGCAGGTTTGGGTCCCGGTCCTGGGTTTGACTTTCAGGTCTGCTCCTCAGTAAGTCTGACCCCATTTCCCCACGCGTGGGGTGTGATCACCCGCTTCCCCATCTTTAGGGGTGATCTGTGGAACGTGACCCTTTGGAGGCCAGAGACCCCTTAGAGATCGAGGCAAGAGCTGGGACCCTAATCCCCGAAAAGTCAGGGTGCCGTCGAGGCCCCGGACTGAGGACGCCTGGGTCGGACACAATCACAGATAAGCTGTAAGACTGCCACACGAGCCATGGCTGCTACCTGGCTTCACCCCTTCTGTGCAGGAGCAGACTGAGGCTTCCCCAGGAGAGGGCCCTTGCCTGAAGCCCCACGAAGAGTCAGGGGCATGGCCAGGCTTTCTGCCTTCCCGAGTCCCAGAATCCCAGACCCCCAGGCCAGCCAGCCACGTCGTGTGCTGGCGGCCGCCTTTTCTGGGACCACTTTGGGGACCGTCTGAGGATTTGGATGAACCTCATGGTTTGACCAAATTCTCAGACCCTGCTCTCCCAGGTGGAAGGTGGGGGCAAGAGTGATGCCAGGTCCCCAGCCCTGAGGTTCCTGCCCCTGGGATGTGGGGGCCCTCTGTGCCCAGGCCGGCCTGTGCACACCCGGAGAAGGAGGGGCCTCTGGGCAGCCCCTTCCACCCCCGAGGCCTTCGTGGATGGTCACTGTGGCGTGTGCGGGACCACCCGAGTGTGGGGTATTTCCTGGGGGGTGGCCCGGCACCGGGGCACCCTTCTACCCCACATTCGGGGCCTCTGTCGTGTTCTCCCGCCAGGACGCGGACCTGGGGAAGCCCCATGTCACGTGGGTCTCGTCAGGGAGCTCCTCTGTTCTCACCCCAGAGTCCTGCTTCCAGAGGCGCCGGCATCCACAGCTCCGGGAGCTGGGCGGACAGGTGGGGCCTCACTCCTGCGTGGGGCTGCTCCCGCCATTGCCCCAGCTCTGTCCCCCGAGGTGGAAGTGCCCACGCCACCCCCGTCACCTCCCCTGCCATCATCACAGCCAATAATACCACCGTGCTTCCCAAGTCCCCCTGGGGCTGGCACTGGGTGACACCCCCCCCATCACAGTGACAGGCCACACCCGACCCACAGCCCCACCACAGGTCATAGCTGGGCCCGGGCTCTGGACTTGCAGTGGCCTGAGGGCTCCCCTCCGCACTGCTTGAGGAGGGAGCTTCCGGCTGTGAGGTGTGGGTGTCCCCACAGTCCAGGAGCCCTGGCGCTCACCTGTGGGCACACTTACTCGTTTGACAGAGGGCCACTGCTCTTGCCCTGGGGGCCCTCAGTCCCTCCACCAGCTCCTGCTTCAGCTCAGGGCCCCCAGCCTGAACTCTTCACGTTCCCCTCTCCCCTCACTTAGGCCCCCTCCCACCCTCCCTCCCTGCCACCGGTCCCACCTGCCGCCAGTGTCCCTGGAGCCCACCGTCCGCTGTGCCCTCGGCCACCTGCCCCTAGCCTCTCAGCACCCTGTCTGCTTCCTTGCTGCCCCCACCATCTGTTCTCCGCCCACAGCATCCAGAGGGGCCTTCTGGACCCAGATCTGGTCACCAGACCCCACTCAGCACCCTCGGCAGTCTTCCCCGCGCTGCTGAGCCCCCGGCCCCAGTCCTGCCGACTGCTCGGTCCCTGAGCTTCCCGCCGCGGCGTGCTGGACCTGGCAGCTTGGTGCACCTGCTCCGTCTGGAAGCCCCCACCTCTCCTCCCCATCCGGTCGACTCACCTTGTGCAAGGGAGTCAGAGACCACTTCTCCCCTAAACACGTGTCCCCCACGGCCCTTCGTGTGCCCCTGAGGAGCATCCTCTGCGGAAGAGACGGATGAGGCCATCTTGTGAGCCAGGCGGAGGCCTGGCTGGTGGCCCAACCCCGTGCTGGCCAGGGCTGGCCAGGACGCTAGGCCTTCAGGTCACGAGCAGGACGGTGCAGGGGGTGGTGCTGACCTCCCTACACGGCCCTGTGCCTGCCGGGCTGGACTTCATCTGCCCACGCCTGCTGTCACCTCACCTGCTGTCCTGAGGAGCCGCCGTCCGTGTCCCCTCCTGGTGGTCCCTAGGGAAGGTCCGGCCGCACCTGGCCAGGGAAACATCACTGCCCAGCCCTAGGAGCCCCGGTCAAGGGAGGCTTTCCCACCGCCACCCCTGTCTTCTCCCTGCTGCCCTGGAGGGGCCCCACCGTAGCAGGGGGGCGACCGGGAGAAAGTGGGCACGTAAATTCGGGAAGGCAGGAGCCAGCCCCGTGCCACAGGCTGAGCTAGAGGAGTCCCAGACCCGGTGCAGACCTTCAGTTGTGTGGGGTGTTTCTGTGTCTGCCAGGAGACGAGATTTGGGAGTTCACAGTGAGTTTTCCACCTGAGGCGGCTTCAAGAGGCCTGCAGTGGCCCGAGACACCCCCCCCCCCCAGAGGACACAGAACAGAGCAGGGGGAGGGAAGAGCTGAGGGGTTCCCTGCACGCGCCCCTGCCGAGGGCCTCCTCCTAGCAGCCCCCTGATTGTCGGCAGGGGAGCTGATGTGGGCTGAGGTTCCATGGCCAAGACCAAGGGGTGATCAGGAGCTCTCTCCTCCTCTGGACACGGGTTTGCCTTCCTGGGTGCTCTTCTCCGTGGCGGAGAGAGGGAGCAGCTGACGGTCCAGGGGCCAGGAGCGGCCGTGGCCTGGGGGTGACCGGGAGGCAGGCGACAGTGGTGGGGACCCGTCTCAGGAGCACTCTTGTCCTCTTGGGCGTGGGGCGGGCAGCAGGGAGCAGAGGACACGGTGGGGAGGAAGACAGACGGTTCTCACGGGGTAAGTGCTGAAGGCCAGGTGTGGGGCCCGGTGGCGGGTCTTAGAGAGGACGGCCCGGCCTTGAGGCCCCGGAGAACACACCTGGTGTCCGGAGGGACTGCCGGGGTCCAGCCATTCGTGCCACTCGCCGTCCCTCCGGCCTCCCTCGGGCCTCCCTCGGGCCTCCCGCAGGTGCCGAGGGCGAGGGGGCGGGGCGGAGCCGCCTGACTGTGGATGGGAGGTGATTCTCAAGGTGAAATTTCTAGTTCAGTCGAGCCACTTTTGTTCAAGGCAGCGCACAAAATGTCATCCCCGCCCTGTTCCGCGTGCGATGTGCTGCTCTCCCGTCGCATTTAAATTTACTCCACTTTCCCTCCCTGACACCTGTTTAAATCAATATCTTCCTCTCCGGGTCGCGGGGAGAATGTGCCCGGCTCTCCACACAGCGCTTCTCAAATCCACTAAAATCAACACAATAATTGAAATATTTTCAAGCTGATTACACCGCAGCCCGAGGCTAGCCTGGTTGCTAAGGGTGAGCTCCGCGGTTGCTAGGGGGAGTAAATCATCTTGCATTATTTGATTTTTGTTATAGATATGAAACCGCTACTCCCGCGATTAAATGTCTCTCAGCCTAACACCTATGGGACCTGGGGAGAGAGAAGAGAAAGGCACCAACCTTGACCCTGTCAAATAAATATCTCTAACTTTTCCTGTCCTCGGGCTTCCCGGCCAAACCTGTCTGTGGGTTTTTTTTTCCCTCCCTTAACCTGACTTTAAACAACAAAGCTTCAGGGACAGGGGGACGAAGAGAGGGAGGACGTCTGCTCTGTTAGCCGGCCGCGCGGACCTCGCCCTGCGTCGGTGCAGGACCCGCGTGGCTGCGCGGCCTTACCCACAGCCCTTCTGCGCAGGCCCAGGCGGGCGGCCCTGGTGGCCCCGAGGACGGGTGCCAGGACTCGTGTCCCCCATGCCCCCCGCCCGCTTCTGGCCTCCTGCACCTTGGTGGCCCAGAGACCACCAAGTCCCAGGGCCCCGGGGTGGATGGGCGCACAGTTCTTGCCGCGGGAACCGGCGGGGCCGTCTCACCCACGCCTGCCTCCGGCCCACCCTCCGCACCCCCCTCGTGAACCCCCCCAGCTGATAGCTAGGGGCCTTGGGCCGCAAGGCTGCGACCCCCCCCCCCCCCCCCCGCCCCGAGCCTGCTCCAGCCAGCACCCTCGGAGAAGCCGGGGTGCCTGGCCGGCAGAGGTTGCGCCCGCTGTGCCGTGAGTACCTCTGCCCTGAGCCGGCCGTCTGGCGGCAGGTGGGCGGGGAGGCCGTCCTGCTGGGACCCAGCCAGCTGTTCCCATGAATGAATCTGAGTAAATTAACAAACAGCACGCAAACCTGTCAATTGAATCGTTCTTGACGACTCTAAGTACCTCGCTGGCTGGGCGGGGCCTCACCCCTGCCCCCAGCGCCCCAGGACAGGGTCCCGCCCACGTCCCTCAGCCTTGCCTTTGGGGCCAGATTTGGCTCCCGCAGCACTGCCCTCGCTGGGCTTGTCCCCTGTGCCGGAAACCTCCCCGGCCCCTGGCTCCACCGGGCAGAGCAGGCCGCAGGACTCGGCCCCCCACCGCCGCCCTCCCTGGCACCCCAGACACCCAGAGCGCTGCCTGAGCCCTGCTCCCCACACCGAGCACCTGGCCCTTCAGGGGTCAGTCCCGGCCACTTCGTTCCTGGAAGTCCTCACTGACCGCTCCTGCCCCCATCAGGCTGCCCACCTTCTCGAACCCCCTGGGAGGTGGCCAGTGTGGGAGCTGTCGCCGCCTCACAGGTCCCCCCCTCTGGACACCTCCTGGACGGGGCGCCCGGGAGGGACCACGGCACAAACCCAGAGCACTCCCCCCTGGCCACTGCACATCCTGTCTGGTCCCCAGATGCCCCTTCTCCAGCGTCGGGGCCACGCGTGCTGGGGCTTGGTCTCTGTGTCTCCACGGGATGGCCGGTGGTGGGAAAGGCCGGTGCTGGGGCCGGGGGATGCCTGCCAGGTGCAGGGGCTGTGGTGTGGGGATGGCCAGCGCAGGGGCCGTGGCAGGGGGGGTGGCCTGAGCACGGTCTGTCTCGGGACGGGGGGGGGGGGGGCGGTGGGCAACCTTGAGACTGTCCTCTGCAGAAACCCAGCCCAGCCAGGCCAGCGTGGGGCTGAGGGTGGGCACGGAGAAGCCGCGGGAAGCGGTGTGGATCCCCTTCGGGAGGGCCCGTTACTGCCAACACTTCACCTTCTCAGCTCCCCTTGGAGAACCAGGTGTCGGGTGGCCCCCCACTTCCAGAGGAGGAAGCGGAGGTCCGGTGGTTCAGCCAGGGGCGTTGAAGCCACGAACAAGGGGCCAAGCGCAGGGCA
Source organism: Neofelis nebulosa (assembly GCF_028018385.1). Classification (NCBI taxonomy): domain Eukaryota; kingdom Metazoa; phylum Chordata; class Mammalia; order Carnivora; family Felidae; genus Neofelis; species Neofelis nebulosa. Next base: position 971,484 of record NC_080799.1, read on the forward strand.
GGCGGGTGGGGTGGGCGGGCTCCTCGGCCTCCAAGCTGTGCGATTGTGCGATTGTGCGCGAGCCCCAGAGTCCAGACGCCGGCCTCCCGCCGCGGGGCGGGGCAGTCTGGTTTCCAACGACTGAAGCATGTTCTAGAAGGTCTGAGGCCTGGGGGAGGAGGCCTGGTGGGAAGATGTGGAGGCCTGCTGGAGGCCCAGGTCCGGGGACTGCAGCCCCTCACCCAACTACCTTTCAGGCCGTGGTCAGAGGTGCCTGTCCTTGCCTCACTCAGAGCTACAGCCCGCCCATTCTACAGATGAGCAGCTGGGGCTGGGGAAGCAGCCCGCCCCAGGGTGGCCCGGGGGCGTGGAGCTGCAGTTTGAATCTGGCCACGTAGCTCCAACTTGTGGGTCTTCCCTCTCCCTTCCTGGCCCCGCTTCCTCCTCGTGAGAGGGGCGTGAGGCAGGTGTGTGTGAGTGAGAAGGAGGGAGGGCTGGGGACACTTTGCATGGGCACACAGTAGGCGCTCCATACGTGTGCTGGTTCCTCTGGGGTGAGTCCCTTCTGCCCAAGGCCCTCACACCCCTCCTGGTGCTATGCAGGGTCCCCTGCTTGGGGGTGCCTTTCTTCCACCCACCCCTGAACTCCTACACATCCTCCAAGGCCTGTTCCGGCACCACCCCTGGAAAGCTTTCCTGCTGTCCTGGGGCCCCCAAAGCCCCCCAGGGCATGCTTCTGTGATGGCAGGCCTGACGGTGGGTTCGCCCACCGTTCTGGTGCTCCTGAGGGCAGGGGCCACATCTGATTTGGTGTGTCCCCAGTAGGGCCCAGCTCAGAGCCAGGCAGTTAGCTCTGGTGAATCCTTGCCAGGAGCACCCAGAAGCGAGAGCGGCACCCTCTTGGGTCATTTGGCTCAGGCTTGGGCCCAAGGTGACCTCTCTGTCACCTGGTCTGGGTGGGGGTGGGCGGCCCAGGGGCCTGGATGGCCCTCGGGGCGGGGGCAGGGGCTCAGGGCAGATTTCCCTCTGCTGCCCTTGTGGACTGAGTGGTCAGGCTCTGTTGAGGGCATCAGCTAGGGTTTCCTCGACTCTGGGAGTGCCCAGGAGCTCTGCAGATACTAGCCACAAATGTCCAGCGGGAGCCTCTCGCGACCTGGCAGTGGGCCTAGATCAGAAGGAGCTGAGGGTGTCGGGACAGGGCTGGAGAGAGGGTCCCCGTGGGGGCGGGAGAGGTCCCAGTGGGCCTTGTCTCCTCGGGGCCAGCCTGGGGCTCTGGCCCTGAGACCCAGTGTGTTGCCCATAGTGGGCATCCTGGGGCAGGTGGGGGACCTGGGGAGGGTGTCACCGCACAGGAGCCTCAGGGCTCATCTGGGGGCGGCTGGGGAGGCGCAGAGGCCCTACCCTCTCCCTGCCCCCCGACCCTAAGGGCGGCTTGGAGCCCACAGGATTCACCGGGAGGATCCTGCCCTTGCCCAGTGCCCTCACCCAGCACAGGGATCCACACGCCGACCTCAGACACTGTTTTCCAGAATCTTCCAGGAACCCTGGCTCTGGCCTCGGGCAGTGCTCTCCCACAACCCTGCAGAGAGAGCTCTGTCCCAGGCCCCAGGGAGGCTGGGCGGGGCGGGGCTCGAGCCCCTCCCGTTTACCAGGAGGCCACCCCCTGCCCCGCCAGGCTGCCGGGACCCTCCTCGGCCATTGAGCGAAGCCATCTGCCACCAGAGCCGCGAGTCTCCGGGCAGAAGCCACGGCGACAAGCTCGAGATGTGTCGGTGCAGTTATCAGCAGAAAGCAACATCTGCCCACCCGGCCGCCAACAATGGTAGGCCATTTAGTCTGTCCCCTCCTCCCTTTAGCTGCAGACAACAGCTCCCAGTATTATATTTTCCCACTCAATTAGCACCATCATCCTGCTGAAAGAGAGGCCAATTTACCTATAATGACATCATTGTTAGGGAAGTGGCGGCCGGGCTGTCACCAGGTTGTGGAGACAGGTCCGTCTCTCTCCACTAACCCTGACAGGGACGGGACGGGGAGCCGGGCGGGAAGGCAAGGGGCGCCCAGGCGGCCTATCGGCGGCCACCCCGTCACCTCCGACCACAGACATTGTTTCCGACAGTTCTCAGGAGCAGTGTGGCGGAAAATTGAGTCCAGATTCATTAGGTTTTTCAGTGTGCCGCTCAAGTCAGTTAAATTGATACATTTCCTAACGAAATTGAAGTGCTTTGTGCTGCCAGCGGAAAGCCGGGTGACCGGCCTCGGCCCGCTGAGCAGCAGAACGAGCTGACGGATCCATTAGGCCGCTCCCAGCGCCGGCCCCTCTCCCTCCATTCCTGGCCCACGCTGTAAATCTCCGCCAATTTCGGGCCTAATCATCATTATAAACCCTTCCTCTGCCCGCTCCCTCGCCTGCCCGTCCGCACCGCGCTCGCGAAACAGCCCCTGGCGCGCTAATCGGCTGGCCTTGCAGGGTCAGCATCCCCGCCGGGGACCCCGAGGGGAGGGGCCCGAGGAGGGGGCTCTGGGCTCCAGCGTGGAACATGTGCCCATTCAGCAGATGGGGAAGCTGAGGCAGGTGATGGGGCTCAGATGCAAACACAGAATGTCGGAGCTGAAAGGGACCCTGGAGATCCCAGCTTCCGACTTGACCGTTGTCGCCTTTTACGAAGAGATGTGCGTGTAGAAAGTCCCTAAGCATTGGGGCTCCTGGGGGGCTCAGTCTGTTGAGCGTCCGACTTCGGCTCGGGTCATGATCTCGCAGTTCGTGGGTTCGAGCCCCGCGTCGGGCTCTGTGCTGACAGCTTGGAGCCTGGAGCTGCTTCGGATTCTGTGTCCCCCTCGGTCTCTCTGCCCCTCCCCTGCGCGCGCTCTCTCTCTCTCTCTCTCTCTCTCTCTCTCTCTCAGAAATAAACATTAAAAAAAAGAAAAGAAAGAAAGTCCCTAGATGTCGAGAGAAGGGCGTGGCTTGCTTTTACACATGCGGTCGCCCATGGAGCCCCCAGGTGTACCCAGAGTCGCCTCCGGTCAGAGTGTGTGTTCCCCAAGGGGGTAGCCGCTCCTCTGATTTCACGGCCTCCGGTCCGTTTTGCCTGTTCCTGAAGGTCCTGAGAATACAGTGTATCCTTTCGCGTCTGGATGTTTTCCCTGAATTCACACTGCTGCGTTTGTCGTCGTCATTCACACTGCTGCGTTCGTCGTCGTCACATTCTCTTCATTGCTGCGTAGTGTTCCGTACCTGCCCCACTATTGTCACCAGCTTAGGGCCTAAGTGCCCATCTCCGGAACCTTCTCCTGTCCCCCACCCATTGTGGACAGAGCTGCAAGTGAGTCCTGGAAAGGCGAGCACAAGCCTCCCCTCCCTCCCGTTTCCCGTTGTCAAGGAGGGGTGGCCCGGAATGGACCCCGGAAAGCTGTTACGAGCTCGGCATAGGTGAGTTGGAATTGGCTGCCGTCCCACGAAGGTGGATAAGGACGTAAAGCCATCACATGACACCCGTGTGTGTGCAAGGTGTCCTCACTCTGCGTGTCACCCTGAGGGAGCCAGGGGACAGCAGCATCTCAGCAGCAGTGGGCACGCCTGGCGCCCACCACACTCTCCAGAAAGGACGCGGCTTGGCCGAGGTCCCAGGCTGGGGCAGGCAAAGAGGATCCGGAACGGCTCGAGGGGGTGTGCGCTGGTCCAACAGGGGCAGTTGGAACTCGGGCTACATAATGAGGTAGTGACCCGTGGGAAGAATAGCCACCATGGGTCCGTGGCGATGCAGACAGATAACACACATGTAGGGAGGAGGGAAAGACGGGATTTTCAAGCCACCATTTGTGACATCACAGCAGTTATCGGTCCGGGCAAGAATCAATGGTGGATGTTAGAAGCGTGGTTTTACAAAGTATCTCCCCGTCGGGTCAGAGAGCACACAGGGAGAGTGGGTTCGAAACCCACGGGAAAGCGGCAGGCACCACGAGAGCCAAGCTGGCCATGGTGAGCCTCCACCCTGACCCCAGGTGTCCCGAGGGCAGAGCACCACCCCGCGATGTTCCTTCCCAAAACGCACACCCACGGTGTAATCGTGAGGACACGTCCGCCGAACCGAAGGGAGGGACGCCCTGCCAAATGACGGGCCTGTCACCTTCACAAGTGGCGAAGCGGTGGGAGTCGGGGGGACGCCCGGCAACGTCGCGTCCTGACGGCCAGATGTAGTCCGTGATCCTGTGTGACTGGGCCCTTCGCCGTGAAGAGCGTCCTCGAGCCAGTTGGTCACAGTTGGAAGGAAACTTCTAGTCCAGGGCACGTGGGGCTCCTTGTAGAATTCTTGTAATTTCCCTCTGAGTTCGAAATTCTTCCACAATAAAGAGTTAAAAACGAAAAGCTACAGCAGCCAGGATGCTCCCTGGAAGAGCCAGACACAAAAGGCCGCCTGTGGTAGGATTCTGTGTGTACGAAACGTCCAGCCCAGGCCAAGTGCACAGAGGCAGGAAGCAGGCTGGTGGCTGCGGGGGTGGAGGGGGGGGGAAATGGGGAGTGACCGCCAGTGAGTGCTGGGCCTCCTTCCGGGGTGATGAAAAGGTTTTGAACTAGATGGTGGGGGGTGGATACACGACGCTGCGACTGTATAAAGTGCCACCGCAGTGCCCACTTGAAAGTAGTGAGTCTTACGTTCCACGAATTAAAATCAGAGGCCTCATCCTGCTGCTCCCAGTTTAAAGTTTTCCGGACCCTCAGGGCTGCTCAGTCCCACCGACCCCTCCTCCTCCCACCTCTCCCCGCCAGCCTCTTGAGGACACCAAGCCATTTTTGTACCCCCGGGCCTTTGCACGTGCCCTACCCGGCATCCCCAGAGCTTCCAACCCCTTCAGATCTCAGCTTCGGTGCTTCTCCGCCAATGCCTCTCCCACTTCCCAGTCTGCCCCGACACGAGTAATTTGCCGTGGACCCTCGTTCCGTCTTTAGACCGTGTCATGCTCACGTGGGACCCCAGACGGTAGAGGCGCTCCATGGATGTTAGTGCGGTGACACCCGAGAGGAGAGGAAATGGTGGGTGGAAGGACAGGACTCTCACCCAAGCCTGGTCCCACCCCCACCCCTGGGAGAAGCCACAGGTGGGGACGACAGGAGCGCTGGGTCAGCAGGGTGTCCCTGATGCCTAGGGTCTGGGGCCACAGGGTTCCGGAGCCGTGGGGTCCGCTGGAAAGTGACGCTGCCTCCTGTGCTCTGGGCCGAGGGTGGCCCGAGCAGCCGCCCCTCCCAGGCCAGGGGGGACAGGTACTGCGGCCCCTGGTGGGGAAGGGGCAACACTCAGTGCCTACCGTGCTCCTTGGGGGCCCCCAGCCTCAGCCTGCTGACTCGGTCTGCAACCCTGGAGGAATGAACATCAAGTTCCGGAATCTCCCAGAAGACGGAGAAGGGAGGGGTGGTGGGGCTGTCCCGCCTGACGCTCACAGGGGTCAGAGGTAGAAATGGTACCAAGGGGACAGTCTAGAGCCGCCCGGTACGGCGGTACAGTGGCCACCTGTGGTCATGGTGCCCCAAAAGCATCAAGTGCTCCCACCACTTAGTGTGAGAAAGGGTGTATCTGATCATCAACATTTTTACATCGGTTACGTGCTTGGAATTATTGTATTTTTTGTGTATTAAGTTAAATAAGATATATTATTTGAATTGATTTCACTAGTCTCCCTACCTTTCTGTCGTGACTGCTGGAAAGTCAGCAGTCCCTTTCGTGTCTGGGGGACACTGATCCGGAAGGTACAGAAGAGACTCGGGAACACAGCTTAGACCCCTGCCTCACACCCACTGAAGTTGGGTGTTGTTTGTGTGTCTGTTTAAAGTTAAAAGTCACCGTTTAAGGGGGCACCTGGGGGGGCTCAGTCGGTTGAGCGTCCGACTTCGGCTCAGGTCGCGATCTCACGGTCCGTGGGTTCGAGCCCCGCGTCGGGCTCTGTGCTGACGGCTCGGAGCCTGGAGCCTGCTTTCAGAATCCGTGTCTCCTCCTCTCTCTGCCCCTTCTCTGCTCATGTTCTGTCTTCATCTCTTTCTCTCTCTCTCTCTCTGTGTCTCAAAAATAAACATTAAAAAAAAAGTCACCACTTAAGCCATTTTCAAGCGTGGGATTCGGTGGAATTCAGTATTCACAAAGTTGTACAAGCACGTGTGTCTGGTTCCAGGTTGTCTTCTCCCCCGGAAGGAAACCCTGTCCCCGTTAGCGCCCCTCCTGTGCCCGCCGTCCACATCCCGCCCCCGCGGTCCGCCTGTGCCCGGCGCGCGCACCCGGCCATACTCTCAGTCTTTCCTGGCTCGGTGTGATGCTTCCAGGCCTCGTCTAGGCCGCGTGATAGTCCGCCGTGTGTACGTTCGCCCGTCCAACACGGACGTCCGGGCCGCACCCGCCAGACTCTGGCCGTTGTTCTTAGAGCTGCTGTGAACATCCATCCGGTGGGGTTTGGTCCGAATACCCGGTTTCAGTTATTGGACCCGAATTTTAAACATAAAAAGTATAATTATGAAACAGGAAACCGGGGTCCTGCCTGCAGCGCTTCACGTACCTGAGGCCTCGCCCGGCCACCTGCCCCTCGCCCGCGCACTGACAAGCCGCCGCCCGTCCTACCCTCCCGGGGGCTGCCTCGGGCCGAAGGCCGTAAGGAGGGATGGGTCGGGGCCACGGGGCCACGGGGCCACGTCACACAGGACTCCTCTGTCCGTGAGGGACTTGGGTCTTGCCCCGAATGCAGCGAGGGGCCTCCCGCGCAGGCTGGGCTCTGAGACCCTGGGCCTGGGAAACCTGGCACGTTGTCTGGGCTGGCCGTGGCACGGGGAGTGGGATGGGAGCGCCCTGCGGCTCCCTCTGAGGGTCTGGAGCAGCAGCCTCTTGTCGGAGCTGATGCCGTCATCCTGAGCTCAGCCCGGCGGGGCAGGGCTGGGCGAGGGGTCGCCGGGGTTCGGCCTCGGAGCTCGGAGCTGTGGCACATCTCCTCTGGGCAGCCTGGAGGCCGCCAGCGGTGGGGTGGGAGCCGGGGGCTGTCTCTGCTGCCCTCTGATCTCACCTGCACACCTGATGTTTGTGGGGGACCTGGGGGGTCCCACCACTGCAGCCTCAGGCAGCCTCGGGGTGGTGGGGGGGCTCTGCCAGGGTGTTAAGAGTGGAGCCAGCACCTGCACGGGCCTGGCACGGTCTCCCTGCCTGCTCAGAGGGGCATCCATGCCTCAGGGCAGAGGGTCCCTGGGCTGAGGTGCAGGGCCTGGGGCCGGGTCCCTCCCTGCTTCAGGCCTCCATGCTTCTGGTCACCAAAGGACTGTGGCCGGGAAGGGTCCTGCGGCAGCCCAGGCTCCCTGCAGGCAGAGAACCAACGAGGACCCCTCTGATGAGCAAGAAAGCCGGTGGGTCTGGCCGTGCGTCCGCCAAGCCCCAAGCTACCCTGGGGAGGGGGTTTCAGACGCCTCCCAGACTCTGTCCCCCCTCCGACCCCCAGGAGCCTCTTCCTCTCTTGGCATCAGACCGCCAAGCAAGCTGAGACCGCGTGTCATGAGGATGTGGGGCAGGGGCACAGCCCGGGAGAGGCCTTGTGGGAGGGTCTCAACGATGGTGGTCCAGGTGAAATGTGGCGCAGAAGCTCCGAGGCCGGGGTGTCTGGGGGCGGTGTGACCCAGGGTGGCGGTGCGTCTGACATGGCTGAGGAGCCGGGGGCCCTCTGTGGAGCTCTGGGGTCCCCCCCGGGTGTGGCCGTAGCTCTGTGGGGTGGGGGAGGGCACTTGCTCTGGGGCCCTGGGGAGGTGCTGAAGGCCGGACAGGGAGGCCGCGGGGTGTGGGTGTGTCCGGGCGTGATCGCCTCCGTGGACCATCCAGCACAACCCCTCCCCCCCCCCCCCCCCCCCCGCGCCCCGCGGTGGGGTGGACACTTGTTTACATGCTGCCGAGAGGCCCAGATGGAAATTTATGGTGTCGGGCGAGAGGCCCCCTTGCCCAGGGTTCCGGCCCATCGAGGGAAGCGCAGAAGCTCTTAACAAATCGATGAGCCGCATTTACTCCATAAACCACGAGCCCCGGCCCCCACCTGCCCCCCAGCGCCTCTCAGGCTTCGGGAGGGTGGGGTCCCGCAACAGCCTCCAGGGGAAGCGGGGGTGGGGAGGGTGGAGGGGGTTGGGGAGTGTCCTGTGCCCCCCTCTGGAGAGGGACGGGGTGTCTGGGGTGGACATGGGGGCGGCCAGCCCGCGGCTTGAGGCTCACCTCTCCCCTTGCAGGTGGGGCATCTCTGGCGCCTCCACCCTCTCCGCCTCCCACCCCGATGCTACCCCACATCCCACATCCCTCCCCAGACCCCTCTCTGACCCTAGCTCAGCTGACGGGCTTCCCCACAGCCAGACGCCAGCCTTCCCCGTCGCCCCCACTCGACCTCCGACCCCCGGAAAGGCCCCGGCGCATGTATGGGATGCCCAGGTGGGGGTGGGGGTGGGTTCCTACCGTGGGCCTGGCACGGTCCCGAGCATCCAGTATCGGGGACACAGCAGTGCATGGTCCCGACCCCATGGGGAGACACATGCATGGGGATTCGGTGTGTAGTGGGGGAGTGGTGCCCAGAGGTGGGGGCACATGACTGGGGGGGGTGGTTCTCGGGAGATGAGCAGAGAGAGACAGCATCTGGGGAGGGTGGCTCAGGCAACGAGAGCGGTATGTGCAAAGGCCCGGGTAAGGAGGAACTGGGTGTTCTCGGGATCAGAGAGGGGCTGGGGTGGAGTGGGACCTAGGGAGAGGGAGGTGAATGGAGGCAGACAGAGACAGAGAGAGACACAGAGAGATGCAGAGAGACAGAGACAGAGATGGAGACAGAGATGGACAGAGACAGACAGATGGAGAGAGGCAGAGACAGAGAGAGAGACAGGGGTTATAGTGAGTGGCCACCTAGGCACCTGCAGGTGAAGAGGAAGAATTCTGTACGAGGTGCTGCCCCACGGCTGAGGGGAGACAGTGCTGCCCGGAAGCCGCGTTCGGGCTGTTACCAGGCAAGAAACATGAAAGGAAGCAGGTGACATTAATTTCAGTGCTATATCTGATTTAACTCAGTGCATCAGCAGCATCAGTACGGAGCACAGGTGTGACCCTTGTGTTCTGTCTGTGCTGGCCTGTGATGGCCACGCGTGCCCCTCCTGGGTGGCCGTCCCCCCAGCAGCACGGCTGTGTGGCGGGAGACATTCTACTTTGCTTCAGGATTTAAATCTAAACTTCAAATGTGGAGCAGAATACTGGCCGGGGCACAGCTGGAAGTCCACATGCGGACGGGCCACGTGTGGCTGGGGACGCTGGGGCAGCGTCCCCTGGGGAGGCCCTGAGCAGTGCGGGGGGGCGGGGGCGGGGGCGGGGGTGGAGGAGGAGGCGCGGGCAGAGTCCCAGGCTACTGAGAGGAGCGGACGGGGGACTGGTCATCTCGCCCAGCGGGTGGGGGAGCCGCGGGCCGGCCGGCAGGACACAGCACGCATGCGAATCTGCAGCACAGAAGAGCTGAGAGATGACGGAGGGGCCGCTGTGGACCAGGGGCTCTCTCTGAGCGAAGCCCTTCCAGGCTCCGTCCTCTGGGTCGGGGCCGGGGGCCACCCTTGAGCAGGGGGCTTGGTGGCCAGGCCATCTGAGCAACGGCCAGCCTTGTGATGCAGCCTCAGTTTCCTCATCTGCCTAATGGGCGGGAAGGCACATTGGACATCTTGCGAGAAGCCAGAGGACACAGGACGTGCTTGCAGACCGTACAGGGCTGTGCACGTGCGTGGGGCAGAGCCGTGGGTCTGTCCAGAATGAGGCTTGCCCCGTCCGCTTGCTTCCCTTACTGGTGGCAGAGGCGAGGTGGGCTGCCTGCCCAGCTGGCCTCAGGGGATGCCACGTGGCTGGGACGTGGTGCTCAGACTCTGCTTCCCATCTGGTGTGACTTGTCTCTCTCTGGACGCCCCCGTCTCCTGTGATCCCCGCCCCCTGCACGCGAGCGGCTTGCCCAATTTCCAGGCAACCGTGCAGTCAGCCCCGCTTGGACCACCTCGTGGGCCACCGGACCGGCCCCGCTTGGACCTCTGTGGCCATGCCTGCCACCCAGCGGCCCCAGAGGAACCACATAGGGGAGGGTCTCTGTGTACGGGCAGGGTCCCCACCACAGTGCCGGCCTCCCCGCTGCTGAGTGAGGCCTGCCTGGACATCGAGCCTCTCAGACCCACACTGTCCAGACAGAAAGGCAGGTCTGTGCCTTGGGGGGGGCCCTAGGACAGTGGCCCTCACTCTGCAGTGCTCCTGGGGTCCGTGAGCCTTGACATGGGGGCCACGCTGAGTTCTCTGTGCTCCCCCCCGCAACCCCGAGGACCCTGAAAGGGGCTGTCTCTGGGGTGAAGCCATCTGATTCCCAGCAGCCCAAGCCCTGCACTCTTCTTTAGGCAGGTGGGGGCCTGTGCACAGAGACGGGAGGGCTCAGGGTCACCCAGCACGTTGGAGGCCCCTCTTCTCAGCACCGAGCATCCACCGGAGGCCGAGAGGAGTTCCTTCGATGCTCAGTCAACCTGTGAACTAGGACATCTCATCCCCGTTCTACAGATAAGAAAATTGAGGCCCCCAAGGCCAGGCCCCTTTCCAGGCCCTGCGTTCCTCCCTCTCCAGCGCCCCCTGCCCCCCCCACCCCCCCGCCCCCGGCCCCAAATGCCCTGGAGCAGCTAGCGGTCTGGCAGCCTCCGCCTGCCCGCCAGGCTCTCGACAAGGAGCCTGGGTGCCTAGAAACCAGAGAAGCCAGACGGCTTGTCCACTGTTGCCCTGGAGATGCCAGGGGAAGCCTGGCTCCTTGTCTGCCTGCCAGGGACGCACAGCCAGCCTGTCGTGGCTCCGCAAGTAAATAGGGCAGTTGTGGTGCCGGCTCCACGGACCCCATCCCGGACCATGGGGCCCGTGTGCATGGCCCCGAGACCGGGTGTCCTCCCGCCCTCCCTGCGCCTCTGTGCCCCTGAGCTGAGGCGAGACCCTCCTGCCCCTGCAGGCCTCAGAGGAGCTACAGGATGCCCACACCCACCTGGGCAGAGGGGGCAGAGGGCTCGTCTCTGGTGGGTCGGGGCAGGGCCTGTGGCAGCCCCAGCAGCTTCCTCCTCAGAGGTGCACCCTCTGCACCCAACGGTGGTGTTCTGGCCAGGTATTAGCCATGCCCACGCTCCTGAGACACGCCGCGAGCAGGCTGGCGGGGAGCAGGGTGAGGCCCAGGACACAGCTCCGTCAGCGCCCGTCTCCATCTAATTAGCCCTCATGTTGCCTCACTTGTCCCTAATGCTGCACAGTCCTCTGCCCGGGGTCGTCAGGCCCTTCCTGGCCCCGTCTCTGCCGGCTCCTTCCACCCTCCAAACGCAGAAATGACTTTCCCTATCAAAATGTGCAATAAAAGCAGCGAGGCCCATTTCTTTTTTCTATTTTGAATTCTGTTAACTGACAATTTAACCTAAAATCCTCTGTATTTCCAGCTTGTACAGCTGTAAATAGAGACTGACAGTTTATTTTCACGTCCCGGCTTGAGGGGGGTGGCGGGGGGGAACCCATTTGAAATAAATACTTGCGGGTCTCTGACAGACTCCAGACGGGCCGTCGACGCCGGCTGGCAATCTCTGGGACCTGTCACACTCTGTGATCCGTCTTTTTACAAACACAAACGCTGCTGATTTCTTATCAAATGTAAAACCAGCCCGGCTCTTTCTTAAATGGTTACCACGAGCATGAAATTGACATTGTGAATCACATGTGACACTGGCTTGTCTGCGCTGTAATTGATCGGTGCTTAGGAGCAGGCGCGGGGCTGCCCCGCGCCCCCTCCCGCCGGCCGCGCCCCGGCCCCCGGCCCCAGCAGTCCTTGTCAATGGGAGAAAACTCTGAGAAAACGCCGGACACCTGTACGTTCGTTGTGGCTCCCCCCGCACCCCCCCCCCGCCGCGATCCTCCGAGGTGTCAATTCCAATTTCCACGGCTTCGTCATTACGCACATCAAACGGCTGTAATTGGCTGCTACAGAAATTTATCCTCCAAAAGGAGAGGGTGGGGGCGGCAGAGGAGGGAGCCACGGAGGACGAGACGGTGGCGGTAATGAGATTTTGGAAGCCGCAGTGCCACCCCTGAGGTTGGCAGGAAGGAGAGCAGAGGCTGGCGCGTGTGGGAGCGCCTTCGCGCTGGCTAACAAAATGCCGTTTGAAAACAAGTCTGGCGGGGTGTGGGTGTCGCACAACAAGCCGCAAACACACAGCACAGGTCCCGGAACAGCCGGCCGCCTTTCACCGCCACGTCGTCGTCACGGTTACCGCGGGCGAGGCTGGCAGGCCCCCTCCCCCCACCTTACAGTTCGCACAGCTGGAGGTGCCTGTCCGCATCACACCAGCCAGACACTCGGGCGTGACTGCTGTTTAACAGGCAGGGAAACTGAGGCCACACGGAAAGCGGTGGGGGCTGCCCAGGGTCCCAAAGCCAGAGTGCTGGGGCTCCTCCTTCAGGACTTTGCCTCCAAAGCGGAGGCCCCTTTGCCCTGCGTGGCCACCACCGTGCCTCACCGTGCCTCTGCATCTCTGTGCCAGCCTCCCTCGCCCTGGGGGCTGCCCACCCCTTTGTCCGGCGGGGACCTCCTGCGCTTGGGCTGGCCCTGAAATCTGAATTGTTTTCTCAGACCATGGATTTTCCCTGGGCCACCTGGGGAGTGAGCAAGTCTGTGAAGACAGAGCAGAGGCCCCGCAGTGCCCCCCGCTGCCCCTCCAGGTTCCCTCCCGCGGGGCTGGCTGCTCAGAGTGGGGGGGGGGGGCACCCCCTTCTCACCTGTCCCAGCCCCCGGGGCCGCCCAGCCCCGGCTCAGCCTGTGACCCCAGTGCCCTGCAATTCCCACCTCGGAGCGGCACCCACACTCCCCTCCCCTGGGCCCACGTACCGTCCAGCGGCTCCCTGGGCGAGCATATTTATGTCTCTGTGTTTCCATTTGGATTTTGTGACTGATGAAACCATGATGCTGAATTACACGCGCAGCGATCATGCCTTGCGGCAGGCGGGCGGCAGGCTTCCCAGTGCCGGGCCGCACAGCCAGCCTCCTGCAGCTGGGGAAGCCGGCACCTCGCCAGGGCCCCCGGGCAACCTCCACACGGCAGGAGTCACCGCCCGCTTTGCAGATGGGGAAACTGAGACCACGGAGCAGATGTTCCCTGGTTGGACCTGTGACCTAGATGCTCAGGCTAGCGTCCCCTCCGCGGCATCGCGCGGCCTTCGGGGGCTGCCTGAAGCATCTCAGGATACCCAATTCGTGGAGCAACGCCCGGAAGCTTCTCGGGCCTCCTGAATGCGGAAGCCATGATTCTCCTGAAAGCCTGGCTTATTTTCGTCTCACGAGTGCTACTGTGAATGCACCACAGTGGAGTGTGTTGCTTTTTTTTTTTTTTTTTTTTAAATTTTGCCTTGGCCCCTAGGAAGCTCAGAGCCCTATCGCAGCCTGTTTTCACTGTGGAAAGCTTCTCCATGCTGTCCCTACCTCCAGCTTCCGTCCATATCCACTCACTTGAGTGTCCTGTCTCTCTTACCGAGTGTCACATCCTTTGGGGAGCGAGGGCCCAAAAGTGCAGTGAAGACCGGACCATCCCTGGGGCGCAGCTGTTGGGGAAGATCACCGGGGTGTGTGCCCATCTGCCCCTTCCCACATGGCTGCGTGGGGCCCATCTGGGGGGGTGGCACCCAGGGTGCTTCAGCACGAGGGACGTGTGGTGTTCCTGGTGAGGGGTGGTGCCGGGGACGCTCTTGGAAAGAGCGGCCCAAATGGGGCAGCTCTCAAGGAGACCGCAGTAGAAACTGTGCGGGTGACTGTTGAGTCCAGAGCCAGCAAAGACGTTTCGTTTCTTTTGGCATCTTTGATGGAAAACGGCTTCTTAGGGCACTGTGTCAAGAAGGAGTCTGTGGTCCGGTCTGAGAACTTGTCTGCGACAGGAGGTTGCCCCTGATTTGCCATTTGGGGCTGTCGGGAAGCCCAGGCTTCACCGAAGCTGGGCTTGCTGGCCACCCACCACCGCAGCCACCGTTCTTTCCCTTGACATTTCGAGAACGGTCCTCGAGCACTGCCTGGGCACCGCCCCAGCGCATCCTCCCAGGGCACACAGGAGATGCTGGGCCCGGGGCCTCCCGGGTTTCTTCGGCAGGTCTCAGAAGGGGGGACAGCTGGGGCCGCCTGTCAGGGGCACGCCGGAGCAGTGTGGGCTCTGAGCAGTGTGGCCCCTGCGAGGTCCCCGGGAAAGAAGCGAGGCGGGGGATGGGCGGACGGGGAAGGGTGAGCTGTGGCACGATCCTGGGCAAGCGAGTGGACCTCTCAGAACCTCAGGTACGAATCCTGCGGGCACCCAGGGTCCCAGCCTGCCTCCTTGCCTTCTGGAAAGCCACGTGGAGCCTGGGTGGCGGCTCCTGGGCTCAGGATCCACGGGTAGGGGAGGTCCCCTGCCACGGGTGTTCCCTGCCGGGCAGCTAGGGTGGGGGGACATGCATGTCCTCACCTTACCTGTGGCTCTTTGAACCGCAGCAGCCCCACGGAGAGATTGTCCCCTTCTAGCAGAGTGGAGATGAGGGAAACGCGGTGCTAGCCCGTGAACTTGTGCCACGGAGTTTTCCCTGTCTGCTCGGCTCGATGCTACAAGAGAGGCCGAGGCCAGGCCAGCCCTGGGCAGAGAGGCTCTTAGGGTCTTAACCTCTTCCAGAAGAGTCGCCGCCTGTCCCTAGGGACTCCGAATGGTGGGGAGGAGTGTGGGCCTCGGCAAAGCCGCGCCGAAGAGGGTCGCATCCTTCCTCCGCTGGTGCAGGGACGGCGGTGCTCGCCGATGGGCAGCGGGCACTGGTGCCGGCACACTCGGGAGTGCCCCCTGGAGGTGCCGCTCCTGGGCGGCCATGCTCCTCTCTGGCCCCTTCTCTCCCCTTGCTTTCCCACCCCCAGCAGCATGCCTGAGACCACGAGACCTGGGGTTGGCAGGCACTGCAGAAACATCTCCTACAGCCCCTCCCTCCCCTCCACGGCTGTGGAAACAGAGTCACAGGGAGTCAGGGTCGAGCACGTGACCAGACCCATCTTCCTGGCTCCCTCCCTGCTCTCCCTGCTGTTCCCTCTGCCCGGACGCCCGGATGCCCCGGAGACGTCCAGATGCTCTGCCTGGGGGCGGTGTGCTGCCTCGTGGCCCAGGCCCTGGGACGGTGGGGTCCGCAGACAGGGTCGGGCCAGGCCTCTCCTTGCCCCAACAGAGAGCCACCTTAGGACGGGCAAGGCCAGGCTGGCATCTGTGAGCCAGCGGGGAAGGGAGGGGGAAAAGCCAAAACTTTAAGGTATATGGACTGTGAAATTAAATCGAAATACTCAAATAAGGAATCGCATAACAACATAAGCAAAGATGTTTACCAGGGCTTGAAGTTAAATACAGATTTTTTCATAAACCCAAACACAAAATGCAATAAAGTTCTGTGGAATGTTAAATATAATTTACAGTGGAAAGAGCACCCCTTACCACCATAAACCGTGAGCGCAACGTCCCTGTCAGCGTGCCGGACAGCCGAGTTCTGCTGGCCGCTCTGCTGGCCCCGGCAGGGTGGGTCAGGCGCCGTGGCCGGGCCGCGGTGCGTGTGTCCTGCGGGTGTGCCCACGGTGGAAAGTGTTGCCGGTGGGTCCAGTGGGTCTGGAGCTGGCTGCGGGTGCCAAGTTGGTCCTGCACCCAGACACAGCCGTAAAGCTCAGATTAGGGAGGATCATCTCCAAACACAGAAGCAGCCTTTGAGTAGCCGCCCCGGTGCTGACCAGTTCCTAGCCCCACCTGTCCTTGGCCTTGGGGACCTTCTCACCTAGTATGGCCGGGTGCAACGGTTCCCTACCTGGAGACACCAGCCATGGGCCGGGGGGTGGAGGCCAAGGGACCCAGTGCCCTGTTTCTGCCCCTTCTTCTCCCTCAACCACCCTCACGGGAGTGGGCCTTTGATAGTCATTTACACTGTAGAGAGAATGAGCTCCTTTATTGTGTTCCCTCCGTCTCTGGCTGTGGAATGTGGAGCTGGAATCTTTGTTGACCCTGGAAATCCACTGGCATAGAAAGGGTTGCAGGGGGGAAGAGGGCTTCCCAGGAATCACCTGATTCCCGGTGAGTTCTGGTTAGAATCTGAGTTTCTGGCCTTCCAGGCCTGGGGAGAGTTGATAGCAGTCAGAGTTCTTTTCTGGGGAAATCTTGCCAGTGCAGCAGGCTCACCAACCAGAGCCACACAGCCTGCACTTCAGGTGTGTGTGTGCGTATAGGTGTGTGTGTGTGTGTGTGTGTGTGTGTGTGTGTGTGTATGGGGGCAGGTGTGTGTATGGGAGCAGTTGTGTGTATGTGACGGTGTGGGTGTATGAGGGCAGGTGTGTGTGTGTGTGTGTGTGTGCGTGCAGGTGTGTGTGACACGTATCTGGCTGGTGGGCCGACTGTGTTCTAGAGTCTGCGTGAATGTAAGCACACCTGCGTGTTACTCGGGCGTGGCAGGGGTCGGCGTGCACCCAAGCAGCTGTGGACCCCGCCTCCCTGAACCGAGAGGTGGTTCTGTGCAGGCAGGCAGTCCAGGAGGGTGTGGGCTGGAGGGGGACACTTGCCCCTGGTGCCGTGTACCTGGGGTGCTGCCCCACCCAGGGCTGCCGCAGGCGGGACGGCCGGCCTTGTCTCGGCCCCAGGGAGCTCAGCCTGGCCACGAGCCTGTGCGTCGGGTTTCCGGCCCACTGTGGGAGGGGTGGGGGGGTGGGGAGAGGGAGGTCTCGTAGCACATCTCTCTCCTCTGTGGTGGCCCTGCCCCTGTGGTTCACCGGCCCACCCCGTCCACAGGCCAGCCTCGGCCGAGGACCGTGGGCACGACAGTTGAGGCTGGAGCAGCCGGACGCGCTGCCCTCACCTGCAGGGCCAGGTGGGCCGGGCAGTGGGGAGGCCCAGCAGAGCAGAGGCCCCCGGGGCGGGTCTGTCTGCCTGGGCCCAGGTCCAGCCGGGTGCCCGTTGGGTGGATTCTGAGGAGGCGGCCGGGTCACTGCCCACGGGGCGCTGGCAGAGGGGCACGAGGGTCCCAGGCACGACGGGCTGCCCGCCTCTGACCGGCGCCCTCCGCTCTAAGCCCCCCCCCCCCCCCCCCCCCCAGCAGGAGCAAGCATGTAGGCTCCATCTGCCCAGCTTGTACTGAGTTCCCTGTCACCTGCCAGGCCCCAATCTGGGAATCAGGGCCCCAGGACCAGATGTGGCCCCTGCCCTCCGGGGGCCCCCTTCCTGAGGGTGGAACAGAGGAGACAGTCATGGCCGTGTGGCCAATTGATTTCTGTCCTCATCAGCCCGGCCCTGGGGAGGGGCGGGGCCCAAGATGGGCCAGCTGGGTCCCCAGGCCTCAGGGTTCTCCAGGCAGCCCTGTCAGGGTGGACGGTGTCCAGCCCAGGGCAGCGGCCCCTGCAACGTCCTGCCTCCCACCGTCCCTCCCGGGGCCGTGCCCCTCTGTCTGCCCGCAAGCTGCCCGGTCCTTCTTGAGTTTGCAGGAGGCCGGTGGCCCTTCCCCAGACTCCCAGCCCCCTGATTTACGTGCTGCTGCACGGACTGTTTTCTTTAAAAACAGGATGGATATGAGAAAAACAACAACACTCCAAAACCACACTTAACGTGTGGGTCGGGCTGGCTCGTTAGCACTGAATGATCGAGCCTCAACCACACCACGGGGAAACGAAAATAAACAACACGCACCAAGCACTCAGGACCCCGGCTGCCATCCTTGGGGCGCACGCCCAGCACCGGGTACCAGGGCCCCGGGGACGGGGACCTCTGTCCTCCCGTCGGCCAGGGCAGGAGCGCGCCTCCGCGGGGCGCCTTCGCTGGGTGCCCGTCCCGGGAAAGGTCACTTGGAGGTGGCCCTCCCCAGGGGGACAGGCCTCCCGACCCCTCCCGGGGAGGAAACTCTTTGTGTCCAACCCAAACCCTGCTGTAATTTAAGCTTGCTTCCTCCTGCTCCACCCTCGGTTAAGATGGGGAACAGCTGGTCACCTCTCTTTCTCTAATAAATCCCGTCCGGCCACGCTGCCGGGAGCGCACCCGCTCCGGGCTCTGGGAGTCGGAAGGGGGGCCCCCGAGAGCGGACCTAAGCGGCCCGCCGTCCCCACTCGCCCAGCGCCTTTGTGCGGGCGGTGGGGGTCCGCGGGCTGGCGGGAGGGTCGGGGTCCGGGGGGCGGCACTGTCTCCTTTGTGCAGCCAAGTTCCCGGCGCATTGTGTACGGGGCCGAACTTTAGCTCACAATTTGGGATTAGAGCAAATCCGAGTATTTTTCTGCATGCCTGCCCGCTCCCGGGCGCCCAGGGCCTGCTGGGTAACTGCCTATTATCCGCCGGTTCCACTCCAGTGCCCTCCCCAATAAAACTTTTCATATCCTTATAAACGAACTCGATTGCCGTGTTATAAACATTTACACTGTGCTAACAGATCATCTCCGCACATCAGAATTGGCTAAATTCCCTTTTCCAGATGAATATATTGAAGGAGATTAGAGATATGATAGCTTTTCAGATTGCTGAACCCAGAGAAATTAGTTTAGTGAGCATTTACAGAGGCTAAATTGGAACCATTAAATAGTGGATTAAATTGATGGCAGTTTCATTGTGTGTCCTTCGGTACCGCTGTAAAATCAATTAGCCGTCACCAGCCCATTCTCCATGTCGTGATAGTGTCCTCCTCCCTGGAAGCTGATGTAAAACCTGCCAGAGGCAGGCGAGGGTGTGAAAACACACCTATTAGGTGGTGTGGCAGGAAACAGCGTCGGACCGGGGCTGCCCGGGGAGGACCCCGCCTGCTGCCCCAGCGTCAGCGACTCCCCGGGGCCGCGTGCGCGTGCACGTGCGTGTGCGCGTGTCAAGGGCTGCCCGCAGCTCTCGCACTGGAGGCCGTGGGGACAGGCGAGGGCGGGCCTGATCCCGTCCGCTGCCTCTGAATGACCCCGTAAGCCGGGCCAAAGGTGGCACGTGTCTTCAGGGAAGCAGAGTCACGGAGGCAGCAGGTGTGGAGGATGCAGGAAGGTGGGCTGCCTGGCAGTGGTGTGCAGGTGGCATACGAGTGTGCAATTCTTGCCGCCACAGCCCGGGGCCGGTAGCCCTTACAGAGCCCGGGTCGGAACAGAGTGTCAGGGCTTTGAGCGGGAGGTCCCCCTGAGCCCTCCCTGCGGCCCTGGGAGGCAGTGTCTTGTTCCCATTCCACAGAGGAGGAAACTGAGCCTCAGGGGTCCACAGAATCCAGGGCTGGTGTGAGGCTGCCCTCCAGCCTCGAGTGGCCGCCTTGGGGGAGACCCTTGGGCCATGCTGACTTCTGGGGCTCGGGATCAGGTGAACCTCGGGGCAGAGAAGCCAGGTCCCGGGGATGAGCAGGTGGCTTCACGGCCAGTCGGGGTGCGAGCGTCTTGGGGCGGGAGAGGCCAAGGTGGGGGCGCCCCGGGGTGAGCGCAGGGAACACCCTGCCTTGGGCCGGTGCCCCACTTGCCCCGAGGACTCTAATAGTCAGCACGAGAACTTGGGGTTGGGTGGTTCACCACTGCCTGTGCCGACAGGGAGACTGAGGTGCAAGCACGTGGTGGGTGGCGATGCCTGGCCCCGTCCTCTTTAATGGACCTGGTTTGTGATCAGTCTGATTGGTCTCAACCAGTGGACGCGCGCGCCTTCCAGAAGCCGGGCGACAGGACCGTGTGCGGGCAGAATGGGGTGGGGGTGGCTGGGTCCCTCTCTTCGTGGCACCCAGGATCTGAAGGTGGCCGTCAGTCCCCCTGGGCTCAGCTCAGAGGACACCTTCTCCGGGAAGCCTGCTGTGACTCCTCCGCCCCTCAGTCCGGGCTGCTGGGCTTCCCCCCGTCATGGTGGCCGTAACACTGGGTAGGAAATGCTCTGTGTGCCTCCCCGGTCTGCACCGGCGCCCAGCACAGGGCCAGCCCCCTTGGAGGGTGGGCGTAGCAGTCGACTCTCGCCACCGGGCAGGTCGGCAGGAATAGGAAAGGGAGGTAGGAGTCCAAGGCCAAGAGAGGGAAGGCCTGCCTGGGGGGCGGGGCCGCGGGAGCTGACCAGGACAGCCGTGGCCAGAAGGCACGTGGGGCCTTGGCGGCCACGCAGGAGATACGAGAGCCCCGTGCACACACGTCCTGCATACTACAGTCTGTAAGCGTGACCTTTCTCGTCCCTCCTGTCAGTCTGGGAAGGTCGCCAGCTCCGTTTGCGCAGATGAGGAAACAGGAGAGTTTCTGGGTGGTCAGGGCCCAGCAGCAGGGCAGCGTGGGGCTGGACTTCCACCCAGGGGCCCAACTGCCCCTCCCGCCCGCGCCTGCGGGTCCCCTCTGGGGCCTGGCCCGAGCTCAGCCCTGGGGTGCACTGCCCCAATAGCACGGGACCCCTTGCTCTCCCTCCCTTCCTTGCTCACGTGGCCTGATGCCCTGGGAGGCTCTATCCCCCTCACCTCTGCGGCCCGAGGCTGTCCCTCTGCTTCCCCGGGCCAGGAGGGCTGTCCAGCAGGGCCTCAGCAGGATGGAAGGAGGCCGGGGGGATACGCTCTCCTTGCGGCCGAGATCTAGGCAAATCCCGTAGATTCGGGCTGAGCTCCCGCAGGCAGTGCCGAGGCCTTGCACTTGGGTCTGTGGGTGTGTGTGTGTGGAGCCCACAGGGGCCCAGACAGAAAGTGGACAGAGTGGGCCCACGGGCAGGGAGTGGGGGCCCTCCTGAAGGTCTGCCTCTGGGCGAGGCGCTCCTTAGCTGGCCCCTTGGGAGGGTGCGGAGGACGAGCTGCTGGACAGGGTGCTGAGCTGCCCGTGCCGGGAGGAATGCAAGCTGTGTGGAGGCAGACAGAGCTCGGCCCCGAGCCTGGAGGTGTTGAGCCCCCCCCCCCCACCGGGGAAACGGGGTGCCTGGCAGCGCCCTGCACAGTGCTGGGCACACACATGCAGAACCTCAGGGGTCGGCGGGGGGGGGCCCAGATCCCTGCTCCTGGCCCCTGCAGGGTCCCAGCACCCTCCCTGTCCTCACCTTCCTGACCCCTGACTCCGGCTGCTGTGAGAACCGGCAGCCCCCCAGGCTGGCTGAGAGGCCCCTGTTCCAGCAGATTAGCACCCCCCCCAAAAAAAAACACACTGTGGGTTTCATGTGAGCTCAGCAGGGGGGTGGGAGGCCTCAGAGCAGAGAAGGGGGCTGCTTCTCTGTGGGGAGGGGCTGTGGGCCTGTCAGGTCAGGTGACACGTTGGCATGGAGATAGGTGCTCTGGAGCCTGGTGGGAGGTCAGGTCGGGGCCCCGTGCACCGCCGGGGTTCTGCACCCAGCGCGGGCCATGGGCAGAGGCCAGGCGGGGAAGTTTGCAAACTGCTCCCTGTGTCTCTAGGCTCCACTGAGGCCCCGGAGAGGACTCTTTGTCCCATTTAATAGATGGGGAAACTGAGGCTTGGGAAAAGGAGGGATTGGCCTGGGATCTCAGATCACTGGTGAGTGTCCCCTCTGGGACCCCAATTCCAGGCGGCTGGCAGGTGCCGGCCATGGGGCCACATCCTTATTTTTCAGATGGGAGAACCTGGCCCAGAGAGGGTCAGGGGCCTTTCAAGGTCACACAGGAAGCCAGTGGCAGTGGAGCCCCCGACCAGGGCCCCTCCAGTGGGGGCCCATGCACCCCTCCCTGCCGCAAGCCCACCCCCCATCCCCTGGGCTGGGAGGAGGATAAGGTTTCTGGGCAGCTGTGGGGTGGGTGCAGTGGGGTCAGGTGCAGGGGTGGGGGGTGGGGGAGGGCGGCACGGGCAGGTGAGAAGACCAGCCATGGGAAGTTCTCACGAGCACACGGATGACCCGGCCCGCCCCCAGCCCGCCGGCCCTCTGGCCACTGACAACTGATACTTAGAGTGGCTGGGCCTTTCTGAGCACGTGTGGTCCAGCTGCAGTGGTGAGGCCCCGCCTGGGGGAGGGCGCTGGGGGCCCGTGTGCTTGGCCCTCTCCCGTCTGTGCGCATAGCGGGCGCCGTGTCTGGGTACCGACGGTGCTTTCGGGCCTGGGCTCTGGGGGGCTCCTCCGTGTGCTGCCCTGGGGACACCCCCATGGCCGCAGCCCAGATCCAATTCACCGGGTGAGTGGCTTTGCCCCTCTGGGCCTCAGTTTCTCCTCCAGGACCCTGGGCTGAGACGTCTCCCTCCTTGTCTGGCGGCTGTGGGGAGGCGGGTGAGCCCGGCCCCGAGGCGCGGCCAGAGGCAGATGAGCAAGCAAGGAGTGCTGTGCTTGTCAGGCTGGTCACAGATGGAGTGTCCCGCTCAGCCCCCAGGGGACGTCAGTGGCTCGTGGGGAGGGGCCTGGGTCTCGGAGCCTTTCGTCACCTGGCCACTGGCTCCGGGTTCGGGATGGGCTCCATCTGGCTGTGATGGATGGCCACAGCGTTGTGGACTGAAAGTTTGGGAGCACCGAGGCAGAGCTCTGGAGAACCCAGTCAGGGGCTCGAAGACTCGGGATGCAAGAGAGGAGGGCGCCTGGCCTGTCTGTCCATCTGTCTGTCCAGGCTGCGTCCTGAATGCAGCGGGAGGGGCTGGAGGACACCGGAGGGGTTCTGAGAACATTTTCTGGAATGTTTGGATGAGTGGGAGGGCCTGGCCGGCCACCACGGACATGCCAGGTGAACAGGCCACCACCGTGGGGTGCGCGTGGCCCTGCTGGGTCCCTGAGGATGTGGCCGTGTCCCGGGTGGAGCAGAGCCCAAGAGGCCACCATCCAGGGATCCCTCTGCGTGGCCCCTTCCTTTCTCCTTCCGGCCAGAGGATATCTGTGGCTGCTTTGGGAAAGCTGGCCCCCCGGCCAAGGCCAGAACAGCCTGCCTACCAAGGACACAGGGGCCTGGCTTCCTTTGAACCCCTCCCCGTGGGGTGCGGTGTGATCCTGCAAGACAGAGGGAGCTCAGAGCCTGCTATCCATCTGCCAAGGGGTGGAGGGAAGCCGTGGTCTAGAGCGCCTGGCACCCCTAACCCACAGCAGATTAACCACAGTTGTGCCTCCCACGTGGCCTTCGGGGTTCGTGTCTTCTCAGGTAGAGCCACTTGACTTCGAGTGTGGGGAGAGGGACTCGGGGTGTCACTGAGACGCCCTTGGAGGCAGGGCCCGCGTCAGAGCCAGCGATGGGTGCCAGCTCTGCAGGGTACAGGTTTGAGACACAAGGAGCCGGTGTTTCCAAGTCTCCCCCACTGGGTATTCAATTTGTTTTTACTTCTTTGGGGGGTAAAATACACATGACATAAAACTGACCATTTGAGCCACTTCTAAGTGAACAGTTCAGGGGCACCGAGCACATTCACGCCGCTGTGCGGCCGTCCCACCGTCCGGCTCCAGAACATCCCATCTGCCCACACTGAGACTCTGTCCCCGTTACACACGAAACCCCCCCCCCTCCCCCCAGACCTGGGCCCAGCGTCTACTCTGTGTCCACGAGTCTGATGACCCCGGGACCTCGTGGGAGTGGGTCGCAGTGCGTGTCCTCCCGTGTCTGGCTTGTGTCACTCGGCATCACATCCTCCGCGTTCATCCACGTGGTAGTAGCTGTCAGAAGTTCCTTCCAATTTAAGGCTGAAGAAACTTTCATTACAAAGAGAAGAATCTGGAGAAACCCAGAAGGCATCAGCATCACCCATGGCGGGGCAGACACCCCAGGTTCTCCTGACATGAAGTCCTGGGGACACACAGAGTCACTTCTGGGATGTCACTGGGGAAAATGCTCCTAGTCCTGAGGGGTCTTCTGCAAAGTAACCAGCAGCACTGGAGAAAACGTCAGTGTCTCGAAAGACAAAGACTGAGTTGTCCCAGAATGAGGGTGACTAGGGAAACATGGCTGCTAAGTGCAGCGTGAGGCCCGGGACAGGACGTGGACGTCGGGAGGACAGTGAAGGACATCGGGGCCAGTGTTCTTCATGCTGTGCTGTGCTGGGGCCAGCTCACACGGGCCTGCAGGAGTTGATTGTTACATATTCAGGGATTCTGCAAGCCAGTTGTAAATGACTGAAATTGGCCGTGGTGTGAGAATTCACACCATGAAAATCAGCTGAAGGCACAAAGCGGAGCCGGCGTCCCCCCCCTCCCCTCCTCCTCCTTCTCCTTCTTTTTGAGAGATGGTGTGCGAGGATCCTACTGGTGCTGTGAGATGTGACATTAGGGGAAGCTGGCTGAGGGCAGACTGGAAGACTGGGCACTTTTCCGCAACATTCTGCAAGTCTGAAGTTATTTCAAAATAAACAGTTGAAAAATAAAACAACTCTAAAATCAGAGATTGAGCTCATCTCCTAGCACACCGATCCCTGTCTCTGTCTCCTTCAGAGGTGTCAGACACCAGCCAGGCCTGACCAAGCAGACCTGGTACCCCACCCTCTTTCTTGGAACAAAATCTTCCCTCAGGCTCCAGGGTAATATACCCCACTTGTTTTCTTCTCCTCCTTAGTTCCTTTCAGTCTTTTATACAAGCTCTAATTTCATTCATTCATTCATCTATCCATCCATCCATCCATCCGCCCATCCATCCATCCATTCCACCCATCCACATATCCGTCCATTCCCACCCATCCATCCATCCACCCATCTGCCCATCTATCTATCCATCCATCCATCCTTCGACCATTCTATCCCCATCCATCCATCTACCCCCTCATCCATCCATCCATCCATCCATCCATCCATCCATCCATCCATCCACCTATCCACCTACTCACCCACCCATCCATCCATCCACCCCTCCATCCGTCCATCCAACCATCCATCCATCCCACCCATTCATACATCCACCCATCCATCCATTCTTACCCGCCCATCCATCCACCCATCTGCCCATGTATCCATCCGTCCATCCATTTAACCATTCTATCCCCATCCATCCATCCATCCACCCACTCACCCATCCGTCCATCCATCCATCCATCCATCCATCCCCACCCGTCCATCCATCCACCCATCTGCCCTTCTATCCATCCATCCATCTGTTTAACCATTCTATCCCCATCCATCCATCCACCCATCCACTCATCCATCCATCTTTCCTTCCCTCCCTCCTTCCCTCTCTCTCCCTCTTCCACCATTTATTGAGCAACTTAAATGCATGGCATTGTGCTAGTTCATTGTTCAGTAATGAGACAAAGGCCCTGACCTCATGGAGCTCATATGCCAATGGGCGGGGGCGGGGGGGGGGGGGGAGCAAGCAAACAGGGAAAGAAATCTATGCATTATACATGAAAGAAGGGACTATGTATTAATGGGATATCAGGGGAAGGGGACATTTACTCAGGTGGTCAGGAAAGATTCCTCAGAGAGGTGTCATTTAGGCCGAGCCATGAATGATGAAGCAGAGACAGTCACGTGTGGTCTGGGGGAGGGTATCACAGGCAGAGGGAACCGTATGGATAAAGGCTGGGGGGCTGTGAGGAGCCATCATATTCAAAGAGCAGACAGAAGGCCAGGGCGGCTGCAGGTCCTGGGCAGAGGGGAGAGGGCAAGAGGTCAGGGGCCCGACCCACAGGGGCCAAGAGGCCTGGGGACAGGTGGGGGTTGTCTTCTGTGTTCAGTGGGAAATGTTGGGGGGTGTCCATCATAGGAGTGCCTCGATAAATGCTCACCGGGTTTGCTGCAAGGAGAAGGCTTACGGTAGCTGGGAGACCACGGGGAGGGTGCTGGAGGCGTCCGGTATGGGAGCTCAGCAGCTGAGGCCGGGCTGGTGGGAGAAGCACGGGGAGCCGGGCCTTGCTCAGGGGCAGTTCCCAGTGTCCTGGCTCGGCAGCCAGGTGGGTGGGGACATGGGTGCGAGGGCAAACGCGGGGGGGTGGGGGGCGGAGGCCTCGGCTGGCCCTCGGGAGCCCTGGATGCCCAACACACATCCAGGCAGAGACGCTGAGTCACCGGCCGTAGATGAGCTCTGGAGGGGCCGCAGGCGTGAAGTCAGGAAGTGTCAGCACACAGACGCCCCCCGAGGCCCCCTCTCCCGGCACATCCCAGGGGCCCTGAGGGTTACTGCACCTTCCCAGCTCCACCATAAACTCCAGGCCTGTGACCACCTTGTTGACCGTCTGCTCCAGGGACGCGGGAAGAGTCGAAGGGGGTTGGACCGTGTTGGGTTAGACCCTGACATCCGAGGGCTGCACCCGCTGCGTAGCAGACAAGTCCTTGAAACCTCCCATCCCCAGAGGCACAGTGAGCTGGGGGGCCCATTGCCTGGGGGCGCTGGAAGCCAAGCCAGCCCTGGAAAGTAATTTGGCAGTGTGAAGTAAGCACTGTGGAAATGCTCGGCGCCTTTGACCCAGCAATGCCACCTCTGGGTTGCTCTTCTAAGGAAATTATCCAAAATATGGCAAGAGCGTCAGGCCCGAAGATATTCACTGCAGCGTTATGTTTAACGACAACAAAAAAATTGGAAGCTGCTGAAAGGTCCAACAATCAGGGAGCAGTTTAGTAAATTATAGTACACACACTCAATGGAATACTAGACGGTCATTAAAAGTGATAATTATGAAGACTGGGTGGTAATATGCAAATGCATCTACGATGTCACGTTGAGGGAAAGCAGCATATAGAATTATGTGTACATTAGGGTGCAATGATGTAAAAAACATATGATCGGGAAAACGCCTGAAAGAAGATGGAGAGGCCTGAGGCCAGGGTGGTGGTGAGGTGGGGACACAGACGATGACTACCTTTCCTGGGTTTTGACTTTTCTATAAAGTATGACATCACCGAGGTAATTAAAAATACATAGAGTTGATGCAGGCTGGCGTAATTATGGGGACATTTTATGACTTCTGTGTGCTTTTCTGGCTTTTCCAAATGTTTTCCTGGGAAGACAATCACTTGGCCCTGTGATGGGGAGAAGATGGAATGGGGCTAGAGAGTATCAGGGTGGCTAAGGGAACACCACCCCAGGTGGGGGCATTGCCATTCCCACCTCCACAAGGTCTGTCCGGTGATGATGATGGTGGTGGTGGTGATGGAGGTGATAATGGTGATCACGGTGACAAGAGCCATAATTTATTCAGCACGCATTACGCACCAGGCCTGTGCTAAGTCTTCCAGATAAGCTACCTGGTGGCGGGTACTGTTTGATCGTTCAGCAGGTGAAGGGGGGAGCTGTTATGTAACCCAAGTCCATCAGGTTCCCATCAGGTTCCAGGGCCCGAGCTGGACCAAGGCCGGTGGGAGGCTGTAGGGAGCTAGGGCCGGGGTCTGTGCAGTGGAGGCTGCTCACCCACCGCCAGAGGGAAAGGAAACACGGGGGACAGTCCGGCTATGGCCCCTCCATCCAGAGGTGGGTTCAGGCCAGTAGCAGAGAGCACTGGAGGCACTGGGGCAGAACGTCCTAGGGGTGCAGATGACTGGGGCTGAGTGGGGGGCACCCACCTGCTCAAAGTTCCTACTTTGCAGATGGAAGCTGAGACCCGGGGAGGGGCAGGTGGTGTATCGACTGTGTTTTTTACTTTTTGTATTTTACGACGCTTTGATACGCCAGGGGCCTTGCCGGCCGGGGAGAAAATGCCCTCCCTGGGCTGGCCAAGCTTAGGGGTAGCAGACTGTCCCCTGATGTTATGTCTGCTGCGTAGAAACCAGCCAGTCCAAGCCCACACCCCAACCCCTCTTCTGTCAGGTTCCCACACCCCGGCCCAATATTTCCCCGCCCGAGGTCACCTGGGGCCGGGTGCTGGGTAAGAACCAGTCACGCAGCAGCCCGGAGCCCGCCGAGGCTCTTCAAACCGCCCGACCCTAACCGTGCTCAGCTGCTGCCTCTGCCTTTCCCTGAAAACCACGATAATGCCGCGGGCCACGCTCCACCCACCGCTCCTTCTGCCTCCACCGGCCCAGCCGTGCTTCCCTGTGTGGCCCTGCAGGGCCTGCCCCCCTCCTCTGGGGAAATAAAAAATGGCACGCTCTTGTCCAAGCAGCGGTCTCAGCCTTACCGTAACCGATGGAAACAGATCCGGTACCGATTTCAAGACGGCAGGGACGGCCCAGGGTCGCGGGACAGGGCCGATGGGGTTGCGACGTGAGACTGCTCTCCGGCTCATCACGGAGGTGCTGTGATGGGGTGAGAGAGGGGTCTGCTGTGGTCCCGGCGCGAGGGGGTGGGCTGAGGGCAGAGGGAGGAGACGCGTGCTTCTCAACCCTGCTCCTCTGTGGCTTCTGGGTGGAGCCAGGGGTGGGTCCTTGGCCGGCTCTGGGCCTCCTCTGTGGCCCTGGGGAAGGAGGGTGATGTCATGACACCCAGGCCTGGGGTGCTCCCGAGCTGAGGGCCGGGTCACACGCGGGCCCTTACTCATCCTTGTCCCTTTCCTCGGGCAGCCGCTGCCCCGCCCAGGCGACAGAGGGCAGGCAGGGTCAAATGCCGGGTGTCGGGTGTGTGGGCCGAGGACAGTAGCTGGAGCTGGGCCGTGGGGCAGTGGGGACCTTCCGTCCAGTCTGGCGGGGCTCCTGGCCACCGGGGTGCCATCTGCCCCCGCCCAGCCACCCTTCGTCCGGACACAGCGCTCCGTCCCCCGGCAGCCTCCCCGGTGGTGTCAGCTCCAGCACAGCCACAGCCAGCCCTGCCGCCCGACATTGAGGCCTCCCTCCTGTAATTGGCAATTTTGTCATATTTATTCACAACAGATCGGACTGTCGGGAGCTTGCTGGGCTCTCCGGAGGCCCGCCGTGAAATCGGTTTGAAATGGCGTGTTGGGTTGTTCTCTCCCTGCTGAAGCGACCATCTGGCGGACGGACCAGCGGCCCGGCTGATACACTGACCTCGGGAGTCTCGGCTGAGCCGCTCCCGGGGGCCCGCACGCTGGCACGCCCCCGCCTTGTGCCACTCCTGACCTCTCTCATGGGCTCCGGGAGCCAGGCTGCAAGGAGAGGCCTGGGCAAGGAGGGTCGTCAAGGTGGGCTTGATGCTGGGAGCTCCCGGGCAGTGGGCTGGCCTTCCAGGCCCTGCCAGGGCTGGCACCTTCCTAACAGCCCGGGCCCTCCTCCGGCAGGCAGAGCAGAGTGTGGGGCTGGCCCAGAGAGGAGCCGTGCCTCCCCCACCCCACCCGGTCCTCGCCTGGGCACCAGCTTCCCCTGGGAGCCATGTGTGTTCCCGACGTACCGATGTGTGCTCGGCAGAGTCAGAGTGGTTTCTGGGTCACGTCGCTCACCGTTCTGTCTGAGGACAGAGCTCGGGGCCACACACAGTCTTTCAGGGCCTCTGACTCCTCCCCTCCAGCGGCCTGGCCACTGCAGTCTGCGGTGAGTGATATCCTGGTGTCCCTCGGCTGGGGGGGCAGGGGGAGGAGCCAGAGTCAGCCTGCAGGAAGGCCCGGGGCCGGGACTGATCATGGGGACCCACCTGTTTGCAAGCAGGGAAACGTTTCTCCAGGAGCTGGGGAAGGAGTGGGGGCCCCGAGCAGACCAGACCAGACAGTGCGTTCAGTACCCTCCACGCGGGGCACCGAGATGTTTCCTCTAAGAAATATGTTACTTCAAAGATCCCATGGGACCACTTCACTCCTGTTAAGATACTTAATAGACACACATGCACACACACTCCTAATATATATATACACACGCACATACGTATACACACCTAACGTATATAACACACATACGCACATCTAATGTGTACACACATGTACGTATATACACAGATAATACACACACACACACACACACACACACATATATATACACCTAATATATAGGCCCTGCTGTCTCCGCAGGGGAAAGTGATGAGGGAATGGGGGCCACGTGGGCATGGGCCAGGGAGACCTGACCTTGGGCAGAACGCACAGTGAGCCAGGACTTGGGGGCTGGGACAGGCCAGAGCAGAGATGGCCTGCCGGGGACACCTGGTCATTTTTAATGGCGACAGCCGCACCAGAAAAGCCTCTTAGGTAGCAGCGAGAAATTGACTGGGTTTGGAGCGAAATCAAAAGCCAGAGGTTGTATGGGAGCGGCAGGCTGGAAGCCGGGGTTGGCCTGTCCATCCACGTGCGTCTGTCCACTTGTCCCCTGGGGAGTGGGGTCCTTCAAGGTCTGGGGAGGTCTGGGGTCTGAGCGCTGGCCTAGGGCCTATCTCAGGACCACCTGTGTGGGGGTCGAGGCACCTCCCCAAGAGGCTGGCCCTGAGCTCCTCTGGCCCCGCCGTTCATCTCCTATCTGGGCCAGAGCAGGGCCCAGGCTGGACTGCTGCCCGAGGGTGGCTCCCCTCACCCACCCCAGGGGGGACTGAGTGATGTCCTAAGCCACACCTGGGCTCTGGTCTGAGCTGGCTGGCCAGGTGGCCCCGGACAGGACAGCTAAGTGCCCGTGTGGCCCTCAGTTTTTCCCTCTGTACGATGGGAGGAGAACGAATCTACGGAGTGGGGAGCATCTCCGTCCCTCCCGGCCCTTCTGGAGCAAACGGGAAAGGTTGCTCCTGGTCCAGAGCGGCCCGGATGGGGGACGTTAGGTGCCCTCGGCCTGGCCCCATGGAGAGCCCCCTCCCCTGCCCGAGGGGAAGGGTGGGCGAGGGCTCTCTCCCCATCACCATGCTAAGTAGGTGTTTGCATGTTTGAAGCTCTGAGGCGGGCTGCTATTTTCCTAAGGATTAGGACCAGCCGCAGCTCTTTACACAGCGATGCCCCCCGGCTGAGGCGCCGCGGTCTTGCGGGGTGGGCAGAGGCCCTGGCACCCGATGGGGGCTGGGGGCTGACGCACACCACCTGCCCCTCCGGCCACCGTCCCTACCCCGCAGTGCCCCGAGCACGGGGAAGGCTCCGTGGGCACGCTTCGAGGGCACGCGGGGTCCCGCACACACGGGGGGAGACGGTCTGCTGGTGTTGACTGCCTGCGGAGATGGTCACGTTTCGCATCTGTCGGGCTAAACAAAGTCCATCACTGACGGTGATGTCTCCTGCTTCTTTGGCCTTTTCCACTCTGGCTCTTAGAAACAAGTGACGTACCGTGTGGCTCGTGTGACATTTCTCTGCACGTCAGCACGTCTGCTTTCAGTGACCTCAAACCAGTCACAGGGCGTCCCCGAGCCTCTGTGTCCTGCATCTGGACACCTGGAGGCTGAAGGGCAGGTTGGGAGTAGGAGCACCCGGGTCCCTAGGACCCATAGGAAACCCATAGGGTTTCCTACAAGGGCGCAGCCTGAGCAGAGGGGTGGAGGGTGGAGGGTGGCCGCAGGGGCAGGTGGGTGGGAGGCCTGTGTGGAGCGAGGGGTGCGGGCTGGCCACAGCTGCCAATGCCAAGCTCCAGAGGCGAGAGTTGGGGTCGGGTCCCCTCCTCTTCAATCTGGTGACTTACTTGACCAATAGGATGTGGCGGGCACGCCGTCTGGACCCCCGAGCTGGGTCACGAGAAGGCCCACAGCTGGTCCTCTCCCACCTCTCAGGACCTTCTCTCTGGGAGCCTTGCTGCCACAGAAGAAATCAGATTACCCCTGGAGAAGCCCCCTGGGTACTCAGCCCAAATGTCTCATCTGAGCCCAGCTCTCCATCTGTCCCCACCTCAGCACCCGCAGATCAGGCCCACCCCAGGGTACCGCCCCTGGATCAGTCCCTGACTCAGGGCACCCGCCCCCTAGACCAGCCGTAGACCCAGGGCCCCAGCCCCAGCTCCAGGGCACCCCCTCTGGATCATCCCTGACCTAGGGCGCCCACCCCTACCAGCCCCAGACCCAGGGCACCCCCCTCCCCCCGGACCAGCCCCAGCCCCATCCTGGCACCCAGACCCAGAATTGCTGGGTGACCTCGGATGACAGAGAGGAACAGGAGTCACCTGGCTGAGCCCTGTCTGAATTCCTGACCCCAAGTAGGGAGAGATCACAAAATGGTTGTTTTAAGCTGCCAAGTTTGGGGGCGGTTTGCTACCCAGCAGCAGCCCGCGGGAGCACAGTGATACATCACTCTGTGCCTCAGACTCTGTCCCAGCCCCAGCAGGGGTCCCGGTGCCGCCCTGCGGGGCGGAAGGGCCCGGTTCAGACTTGCAAGTTGCACAGAGCTGTCTTGGTCTGGTCGCTGTCCTTCAATCTGGCCCTCATGACCCGGACACCTGAAGCTCGCAGACCGTTTCGTGGGGTTCCCCTGCCTCGATCTGCTGTTTCTTCAGCGCGAGGTTCACGGTTAGGCAGTGGTAGCACGGGACGCTGCCCAGGGGCCGGCTCCTCTGCCGGGCATCCTGGGGAGGCCCTGGTTTCGTTTTGTCCCTTCTTCGCTTTGACCGCTGAGGGACGGCGTGCCTGCCAGGACGCTCTGCCATGAAGCTGTTTTCTCTGTAACTAGCGTGTTCTTGTGAGGCGGTGTTTTGGGACCGTGAACACCCTGTTTGTCATCAGAGTCCCCGTCTATTCACATATGTGCTTTCTCCAGTTTGGACGTGGATGCCACTTTTGCTGGTCGAGATGAAACCCACTCACATCATTACCCACGTCGATGTTGGCGTCGCCCCAGGCTGGCCGGTTGGAGCTGGTGCCTGATGGTCCCATCCCTTCCTGGCAGAGGGCATTCTGGCCCCTCTCGTCCCCTCGATGCCCAGCCCCAAAGATCTCTGGTTCCTTTCGCAGGGGAAAGGGGGCTTCCAGACCCAGGATTGGGTTCCGAGTGGGCGCGTTGCTCCCCGGCGTTGCTGCCCCGGGAGGGTTGGCGGCTGCAGGTCAGTGTCACCCAGGGACGGCTGAGAGGACGCTGGCAGGACGGGGGCCGCGGCCCCGCGGTAGACGTGGGCCACGTCGGCCTCTTCCTGTCCGCACTGGCCACGCCTGCTCCTGCTGCCCCCAGACGCGATTCACCAAGGGCCCAGACGGTGGCCCCGAGGCAGGTGGAGGTCCACCCACCTGAGCCGCCAGCACATGCACCCAGCACGAGTCCAGGGCTCAGGGAGCAGGGAGGGTGCCCGAGTGTGCACAGGGGTGCGCTCGGGCACGTGCACGTGGACAGGCTTGTTCGCGTGCACGCCTGGGAGTGGGCGTGCACAGTGAGTGCTCCCCGGGGCGTGTGGGTGTTTGTGATGTGTGTGGTTTGGCGTACCTGTGGCGTGTGACCACGTGCACGCCGTGGAGGGAGCCGGAGGGTCCGGGGGTGTGTGGGGACGTGCCTGAGGGTGAAGGTTCGCACACGCGTGCTTGTGCGCAGACCCAGATGTCCACGCGTGTGTGCGTGCACAGGCCTGGGTGTGAGATGCGCCCGCCGGTTCCTAAGGTGGGAGGCGTTCGGTTTCTGTCGGAGCGCCCGTGTGCCTGGATGTGTGTGCTCACGTGTCGTGCTGTGGAAAGGAGGAGGCAGGGGGCCTGGGGGCCCCGCGGAGCCACTCTGTCCCGACCCCACGAGACGCTGACCCCACGCCCCAGCCCCTCCTGACAGCCTGGGCTGGGGTTTGGCCTGGCCCCAGCACGGGCTTTGCTGGGAGTCGCTGGCCTCTCCATGGTTGCCGGGGCCCTGTCTGCTGGGCTCAACCCCCTGAGATCGTGGGGGCGGGGGGGGGGGGGAGCAGGAGGAAGCTGAGAGGCCCAGAGAGGGCGATGGGCTTGCATGCTGCCCTCGCTGGCTCCTGACCACTCTGGTGTCAGCAGTCCCGGGTCCCTCTGTCCCGACCACAGGAAAGATGTCTGCTCTGGTCTCGTGAGGGACCAGCTGCACAGCTGGGGCGAGTCTCTGAATCTTGTTCTGTTTCTGCAAACCCAGGCCCTGGTGCAGTCTTACTGCTCAGGGCCTGTGGGGTCGGGGGACCCTGGAAGCAGGCCTGGGGGTTGGGAGGCTGCCTCCCTCTGGGCCGGAGCCTCGGGGAGCCTCTGCTCTCTCTCCTCAGCCCCATGGAGCGAGGGGGAGGGGCATTGATCCTCAAGGCGGGGGGCCGTCCGTGCAGGCAGGCGACATGTCCCCCATCGACCGATCGCACCGCCTGCTCTCTCCCTCCGAGCTCCGCTAACGAGCAGATCTGATGGTGCCGCCGGGCCTAATTGGCAGGACGGGCACACGCGTGCCTGTCTGGGAGCCCAGCTGCCGTGCCCACCCCAGCTCGAGCAGCGTGAGGGCCCGGCATCAGCGTCCCGCCCCTTGGGCTGCAGTCGGAGGCCAGCTGGTTTCTGGAGGAGACACCCACAGCGGGGGTCGTCAGCAGAGATGTCAGTGGGGGGACGGGCCCAGTAGTGGGGTACCCCGAGGCAGCCTCTGGTCCCCCGCCCCGCATTAGGGATGGCTCCCGTGAGCTCAGAGGCAGCCTGGAGCGGTCCCATGGCCGGTGGGGAGTCAGTCAGGAGGGTGGGGGCACAGGGACGTGGTGAGGGCACTTGGAACCCTGGCACGGGAGGCACGGGAGGACGCGGGGAGGATGAGCTGCCACCTAAGTGGGTGCCTTGGGGCAACAGCCGCGGGTGCCAACACGTGGTCACTTCCTCATCACCTTTGCTGCCCTGCCTTTATGGGGATGAGGTCTTGCCTGCTTCCCTTGGGAGCTGTTGCCAACGTGGGCAAGTGAGGGACGGTGGATAAAGTTGGTTGTAAGGTAGTGAGCTGCCCATCGCTGGGGGTGTGCAAGTGGGAGGTCTGAGAGAGGACTCCTGCTCTGCGTGAGGCAAGAAGGCTCTAGAGTAGATGTGACAGACCTCAGAAGTGTCCCTGGGGGTCAGCTGAGCACAAGGCTAGGACTGACGCAGGAAGCTGGGTCCTTGTCCCTGAGACTTCTGAAAGGACGGCCTGCAAGTCGGAGGACCCAGCTGGGCTCCTCACCTGCTTGGCCTGGGGCTCTCCTCGTCCCACTCCCAACCCCCAGAATCCAGCCCCCTCCGGGAGGCCGGCCACTGGGTCCAATTACAACCGACACCCACCAACCTGTTTCACAGGTGGGGACGTTAATGCCCAGAGGACGGCAGGACGGACGGCTCCCGGGCACCAGCCCGACCCTTCCTGCCCCGCTCCCCAGTGTTCGTGCCCCGCAATATTCCCTGCAGGAGTGCCCCACCTCCCACAGCCTGCCTGGCCCTCTGCGCCCCAGGCTCTGTCGCTACAGGCGAGCCAGGAGCTCTTGAGCGGAAGGAAGGGGGGGCAGCCCCCTCCGAGCACTGTGTGCCAGGAAGGCCCCACCTCGGACGTGGACTGGCCCTGCGGCTGCACCCGCTCAGAGAGCTGATCGCTCCCCCACCCCCCCCCCCCACCCAGCCGAGGGCTCTGCCTCCCGTGACGCCGGCTGGCAGCCCGAGGCCTCACACGGCGGAAACCGGCGAACGCCACGTCGTCCGTGGCTGTTCTGTTCCCATGTTCCGGAGGAGAACACTGAGGCCCAGAGAGAAGCGGCGTGCCCGGGACCCGCCGCCTGGCCAGGGAGGACCCAGGAGGACCCAGGAGCGTGGGCGCGGAGCCTGGGGCCGGCCGCGGGCACCCTGGGCGCCCACCAGCCCAGACAGGTGTGCGGCCGCCCCACCCACTCCCGGCCCGCTGGCCGTAAATCAGGCCGCTAATCTTTCACCATCCGCCGGCCTCTCGCGGGCGTGATGGATGGGCTCCCGGCCTCGCCGACTGCTGCGAAATCACTCAGCGGCCAGACAAGCCCTAAATCTGGCGCACCGAGTGTTGAAAGGAGGGATGTCTGTTTTCATAACCTACCTCAGTTACAATAAATATTTAAAATGCGCATTAACATGCTCTCGCTGCACAATCGGCCTCTGTGGCCCCGGCCGCGCAGATTTAATTAGCTCCGGGCTTCCCCCACCGGCCGCGCTCGCCCGTGGACGGAAGGGCCCTGTTTTCTTAAACTCCCGGCCGCCATAAATACCGGCCTGGCCTCAGCGCCACACAGAGCCTTTTGTCTGCCTCGGCTTCCCCGGCCCCAGCGCTGGGGCCGGGCCGGTCTCTGGGTGCTGGGGTGTGCCCTGCGGGTGCCCACGACGGGGGGCACGTCCCAGGATGTCCCGGCTTTCCGGCCCGCGGCCCAGCCCCGACCGGAGCCCCCCCATGCGGGGGCTCCCAGTCCCAGAGGGGAAGGAAGGTGAGGGCCACCTCAGAAACGAAGGCAGGGCCCACACCTCCTCTCTCGGGCAGCCGCGCCCCATCCCGGCAGGCAGGTGGCCAGTGTGAGGCCCTTCCTTCCAGCCTGGACCCTCCTGGGGCGACGGGGACACTCCCGCTCCCCACGCCCCTCGCCGGGCCCTGCGCGCCCCTCCAGCCTCGGCTCACCAACTCGCGAAGACCCCTGAGGTGGGGACGGTGTGGCCCCCCCACCTTAGAGATGGCGATACAGGCCCAGAGTGCCCAGACCCCAGCACCGCCTCTCCCTCCCTCCCACCTTCCCTTCCTCTGTTTTCTTACGGGCCTGGCGCCGGAGCACGGCCTCTGGCTCACAGAGGCACCTGGGCAGCTTGCCCGGCTGCTCAAAGGCCCAGAGGCAGGAAAGCTGGAGGACAAGGGTCCAGGGGGCTGGGGCCCTGGCTGTGGTTCTGGAGGCCCCGAACGCCAGGATCAGATGGCCAGAACTGCCTCCTGTGGGGAGGATGGAGATGGGACGGGGTCAGGGTGGTGTGGAGGAAAGCCGGGCATTCTCCCTGGAGAAGGTGGCCGTAGAGAGTCCCTGCTCGGCCAGCCCTCTGTCCCTTGGCTCCTCGGGAGACCTCCCCATGGCCTTCACCTCGCCCAGCCTGCAGAAGGTGCGGAACTGGTTGCTTCCCAAGCTGGATATGAGGCTGCCTCAGGGCTGGCATGCGTGGTGGGCGCCCGGATGAGGAGGTCCGAATCCAAGTGACGGGTGTTTTGAGGCAGGAGTAGCTGGTGAGGCTCCGGGCTGACTGTGAAATGAAGGCTGGGGTCAGAGTTCCTGGCATGCTCGGTAAAGGGGTCAGGCCCTGTGTCCCTCAGCCTTATGTGTGGGGAGACTGAGATGCAGGGAGGACAGCCCTGGTTCAGACGGTGCCCACACAGTGCAGTGGTGGCTCCTGGGGGTGAATTGCGCCCCCAGAAGATATACCCAGGTCCTGACCCTGGCACCCGCGAACGTTCTGAGTCCTGACCCCAAAACCCGAAAGCCTCCCGTGTCCTGACCCTGGGACACACGAACCTCCCGTGTCCTGACCCTGGGACCCGCAAACGTTCTGAGTCCTGATCCCAAAACCCACAAGCCTCCTGCGTCCTGACCCTGGAGCCCAAGACCGTTCTGAGTCCTGACCCTGGGACTCGCGAACCTGACCTTACTTGGAAGGAGGGACTCTGCGGACATGATGGTTAAGTTGAGGTCACGCTGGGGCAGGGAGGGCCGCAGTCCAGGGACTAGTGTCCTCACAGAAGAGGGAACACGGACACACACGCAGGGAGGAGGCCACGTGGCCACGGAGGCAGAGGTTGGGGTGACGCGGCCACTGGCCCAGGATCGCCCAGGATTGCCGGGGGCCACCAGGAGCTGGACGAGGCTCTGGACCCTCCCCTGGAGCCCTGGGAGGGAGCGCGTCCCTGACACCTTGAGTTCGGACCTCTGGCCTTGGAACTGGCAGAGGGTCAGCCTCGCTTGCCCGAAGCACCCAAGCTGGCGCTCTGTTCTGGCATCCTGGCCCCAGGGATGCGGGCCCCGGCTGCCTGTCCTTGCCCCTTCCTGTCCGCCCCATGGCGGCTCTGGGGTTGCTGAGAGTACCGGCTCTCTGGGGGGTGGGCAGCATGTCCCTGCCGGGCCTGGGCTCAGCCCAGCTTCTGGGGCTTTCCGCCTCAGGGCTGTACATCAGGGCCAGGAGGCTGTGAGGTGCTGGACCTTTCCAGGAGGCACTGAGATCAGGAGGCGCTGGGATCCAGGAAGGGACAGCGTTCTGAGTCCTTCCCGAGTCCTGCCACACCTGGGACGTGGGCCCAGGGGGGACCAGGGAGGGTGGCAGTGCAGTCGTGCAGAGGAGGCCCTGGGGAATCACAGAGCAGGAGGCGAGGGGGCTCCTGGGAGCAGCGTTGGACCCGTCTTCTCCACACCCTCCTCTGGGCCAGGGGAGGGCTGTGGCGGCCACTGAACTGCCCCCCAGACTGCGGGAGCATCCACATCTGTGCCCGGGAGTGGCCTTCTGGGCACAGAAAGTCCCTGCTCCATACCTCCCCCCCACATCCTGGACACTCCTGTGGGAAGGAAGGTGTGTGTGTGCACATGTGCACAGGCTGGAAGTGAGGTTCTGTCTCTCTGTGATGTCTTCAGTGAGTGCGAGACACGGTCTCCGACCTCTGGGACATCCACCTGGCCTTTCCTCTGTGTGCATCATTCTCTGAGCAGCTCCCAGTGTCCAGCCTGGGGGGAGCGGGGAGCCACAGGGCCATGCCCGGGGGAGCACACGAGCCAGGTGGGGAGACAGGCCGTACCCAGATGGACGAGGTACACCGTGAGCAGAGCCACGGAGGAGGAGGAGGGCCGTGTCCAGAGGTGCGGGCGTGTGCATGTGCGGATGTGAGTGCAGCACGGTGGGCGGGGGGCCTCGGGCCCAGGCCGCCTGCCTCATCGAGCCAGCCCTGGGAGGCATCCGCCGCCTGAGACCAGCCCGGATTCGAGGGGAGCCGACGGACACCCCTCCACGAGAGGCATATCAAAAGAGCTGGGGGGCCGTGTTTTAAAACCACCGTACCTGACACAGATTCTCCAGAAAAATCACTCTGGCTGGGAGGCCTGCTGGCTGTACCCCTCCGAGCACACAGAAACAGCCGGAGCGGCACAGCGTGGCCTGGGGGAGAGGGAGGCGTCCT
This sequence comes from Neofelis nebulosa, assembly GCF_028018385.1. NCBI lineage: Eukaryota > Metazoa > Chordata > Mammalia > Carnivora > Felidae > Neofelis > Neofelis nebulosa. The sequence goes on from NC_080799.1 coordinate 1,010,118, forward strand.
GCGGGCAGTGGTCAGCGCCAGGAGGCGGGACCGGGTCCCCCGAGGTCAGCCAGCAGAGGGCCTCCGGGCCGGGACGGGCACAGGGCTCCCTGCAGCGAGGGCAGTGGCAGAGCTGAGAAGGCCACACTCAGAAGGCCACACTGGACCTCACGCCCAGTCCCGCTTCCCGTCCGACCCCCGGGCGGCCGAGACCCTGGGGGCGCGCGCGTGGGGCTCCGACAGCCAGTATCCCGCGGGCGCCCGAGCCAGCGCCGCCTCCCACCCGCGCGCCTGTTTACGAAGCGAAGGGTAAGTGTTTAATTAGCCGCCTAATTGCCTGGGTAATTGGGAGGCGCACTCAGCTCTCCAAGTAATCAGTCGGAACAGGCCTCGAAAATATCTGGCCCAATATTCATTAGTGCGGTTCAATCGTTAAACAGCACCGTGTTTGGTTCATGACAAGGCCCGGCAAACAGCTGCGCGCCCTGCGGCCGCCCGCCAGCCCTGGCTGGGCAGGCCGCCCCGCGAAGACTGACGGACAGACAGACGGCCACTGCTGGGGCACAGACTCCCGCCCTTCGGGGCCTCTGCCCACCCCTCCTGCCCCCTGGAGCCAAAGGGGGTCCTTCGGTCAGCGAGGCCAGGCTCCTCCTGCCCTCCCTCAGCCCCAGAGAGCCCGGCGGCTGGGATTCCGGGGCAGGGGACAGGCAGAAAGGGCTCGGTGCTCAGGGTCGGCCGTGGGGCTGGGTCCCCGGCAGTGGAGGGGGTGCGGCTGGGGTGTGTACCCCTGTAGAACAGGGCTGTGGCCCGTCGGCAGCAACTTCCACACGCGCAGCTCGGCAAGGGGAGGTTTGCACGCGTGCCCGTTTGACAGGCGGGGAAACGGAGGCCAGAAAGGCAAAGCAGGCTGGAGCGGAGGCCGACCCCCGCCATCGACAGCCCCTGGGGTCCTCGGGAGGTGGGCACAGCCCGTCTGGTCCCTTCCCAGAGCCTCGCCTCCCCATCAGGAGGTCGGCCGTCAGTGGAAGAGGCTGCTGACGGGGCCCGGGAGTCAGCTGGAGCCAGTCCACGTGATGACGTCTGCTGCTGTGACTGGAGGCCCGCCTGCCGCCCCAATACCGTTCACACACAGTCACTCGCTCACTCACGTCCTCGGCAACTGATCCCCAGGTGCCCCCCCCCCCCACGCCAGGCTCCTACTTCCCCCCCCCGACTCCTTCAGGGCACATCGGGGTGTGGGGTGGGAGGCGTGCTCTGAGGGTCTTTACGGAGCAAGCAAGCGGAACCACGCTGGGGCCAGGACCTGAAGGAGGGGGCAGAGCCAACCAGGCGGAGAGGGCAGGGCAGAGCATTCCCGGTGAGTGGAAGAGCCAGTGCAATGTCCCTGAGGCAGGAGAGAAGGCAGGAGAGCTTGGAGCCGCAGCGAGTGGGAGGGCGGGGTGTGGACACGAGTGAGGGGTGGGGTGGGGGCCCCACATGCAGGGTGTTGCAACAGAGGCTTCATCCTCCAAGTTGTTGGGGTCACCGAGGAGGCTGAGAGGAGACAATGAGTGACACTGTGTGGTGGACGTTTTAAAGGACCCTTCGTGAGGGGCTTGGGCAGCTGTCCGGGTGAGAGGCAGGGGCGCTGTGGACTGGGCGGGGGTGGGGGCACCGCGAACCCCTTCACCCCCAGGCTCCACCCTTCTCTGACTGCTCTGGGCCCCAGGAGGGGAGCTGGCCCCACTGCAGGCTCTTGCTCTCCGCTTTGGGGCCCGAGATGGGGGAGGGAGGGAAGGGGCGTGTTCCTCAGCTCAGGCTGCTCTTCCTCTGGAGGCCTCAGGCCTCCCCACTGCTCCGGGCCCAGGCACCTGCCTGCCAACCCCAGCAAGCCTCCAAGTGCCCAGTCATGCCCACACCTTTGAGAATAGACCTCTTTTTGTTGTTAATTTATTTTTGTAACATTTTTATTTAGTTTTGAGAGACGGAGCGCAAGCAGGGGAGGGGCAGAGAGAGAGAGAGAGAGAGAGAGAGAGAGAGGGAGACACAGAATCCGAAGCAGCTCCAGGCTCCGAGCCGTCGGCACAGAGCCCCACGCGGGGCTCGAACCCATGAACCCATGAGATCACGACCTGAGCCAACGTCAGAGGCTCAACCGACCGAGCCGCCCAGGCGCCCCGACAACAGACCTCCTCTTGGTGTCCTTCCCCAGTGTCGTGCCGGCCCTTGGTGACGGCACACGCTCACCAGCATTGCCGCGCCTGAATCCAGCACGACTGGTCACTTGAGGCTCCTTGAAGTGCAGACGGGAAGACTGCCCTGACGGCAGGGAGCACCGAGGCGCGCACCCGAAACCAACGTGGCACCACGTGTTCGTAATGCTTCCCAACAAGAGTACAGTCAGGTCGCCTCGTACGCCTCGTAGAGGGTGTGCAGCAAGAGCCGGACGGGGACCGGCGAGCCCGGGCTTGGATCCCGGCCCCGCTGTGCAACCTCGGGCAGGCCACTCACCCTCTCTGAGCCTCGACTGCTCGTCTGGAGAAGGGGAAGTACGCCCACTGGCGGGACTGTCGTGGGGATCGCGAGCGGGGCACCGAATAACGGGAACGGACTGATTTGGGGGATGGTCATGGGAACAGCAGCGTGGGCGGTACCCCCATCTGCGCAGGCCTGGCCTTGGTCTTCACAAACGTCACCTTCTTTGACCCCATCCTCCAGCCGTCCTTTTTTTTTTTTTTTTTTTTTTTTTAACGGAGGTAGAAGTGAGGTAACAAAACGAACCACTAACCATTTTAAAGCGGACAATTCAGTGGCACTTATATGTTTACAGCGTTGTACGAGCACCGCCAGCCCCCAGTTCCCACCCGCGACGGAGGCCCCGTGCCCCGTGTCACTCCCCACTCTGCTCCCCCGGACCCCGTGGCCCCCGGTCTGCATTCTGTCTCTGGATTTGCTCTGGCTCGCGGGGTCAGGACAGGAGGTCCTGGAAGGGCCCGGATCCGCCCTCTTCTCCCTCTACGCCTCCCCCTCCAGGTCCTATCTTTCCTGAACGCTTAGATATTTTGCTCATCGTGGCTTTTTCCGTTCGTTTTTATTGACTTTTTAATTAAAAAAAATTTAAATTTGCAAAGTTTAATTAAACTTTTAATTTAGAGATAATTGCAGACTCACGTGCAGTTTCGGGAAATGACACGGTGTGCCCTCTGCCCGGTTCTCCTCGTGGCCCACATCCTGCCGTCGCCGCCACGTGGAACCCTGACGCCCTTCCCCTCTTCCGCATGAGAACCGTACCCTTGCTGTCCTAGTAAGAATACCCCGTGTTTACCCGCGTACTTTCTGGCCCCGGTGCCTGGTTCCGGTCCTCCTCTTGCTGGAAGCTCAGGCCTGTCTGCGACGAATTCTTCCAGCTTCTGTCTGAAAACATCTTTACTCCCCTTTGTTTGGAAGCCATCTCCGCTGGGTACAGAATTCCAGATGGGCGGCTGGCTCGGCGTCCGGGCGATGTTGCCGTCCCGACCTCCTTGCTGTGCGATTCCCAGGTGAAGTCGGCCGACTCTTTGCTCCTTACGCCTCAGGACACCTGCCCTTCTTCTCCGCGCCCTCAGGACTGACTCTGTCACGGCCTTTGAGCAGTTGGACCGTGACGTGCCTTGTGGTAGTTTCCCTCGTGTTTCTTAAGCTCAGGGCACGTTGAACTTTTATCTCTGCGTTCATAACTTCCCTCAAATTTGGTAAGTTTTTAGCCAAAGTTCTTCAAATAGCTTTTCTTTTTTATTTCACTGTATTTTATTTTATCTTATTTTTGTTTAGAGAGTGCAAACACGAGCAGGGGAGGGGGAGAAAGAGAGAGAGAGAGAGAGAGAGAGAGACCCAAGCAGGCTCCAGGCTCAGCTCAGAGCCCAAGGCAGGGCTCCATCCCATGACCCTGGGATCATGGCCTGAGCCGAAATCGACAGTCGGACTCTCAGCTGGCTGAGCCACCCAGGCGCCCCTCGAACAGCTTTTCTGTGCTTCCTCTCTTCCTTCGGGGCCCCAGCTGCACACGCATTGGGTTGTCTGCAAGTCAGGCAACCACCATTTTGGTTAAAAAAAAAAAAAAAATTGCTTGCTTTCCACTCTGGAGAGTTCTCACGACTGCACCTTCGAGGTCACTAGTCTTTCCCTCTCCCGTGTCTGATCTGTTGGCGATGCCGTCAGGTGAGTTTTCCATCTGAGACATGGTTTTCGAGACTGGTCCTTTGTTTCCATAGTTTCCGTGTCCCCGCTTCACTTTTCAGACACACGGAGAGTAGTTGTAACTGGTGTAACCTCCTTTTCTGTGCCTTCCAGCATCTGGGTCAGTTCTGGGTCGGTGTTAATTAATCGAGTATTATCCTCACAGTGGGTCCTGTTTTTCTGCTTCTTCTCATGCCTGATAATCTTTGATTGGATGCCAGACATTGTGAGTTTTGCCGTTTTGATGGCGAAACGTTTTTGTGCCTCTGTAAATACACTTGACCTGCGTTTTGGGGATGCAGTTCTGTCCCGGGGAAACAGCCTTACTGTCATTGCTGACTGTGCGTCCAGAGTGTTCTCCGTCTGTCCTGCTGACTCCTCACTACCGAGGCAAGACCTTCCTGAACGTCCTTCCCAAGGCGCTGTGAATGACGGGTCTTTCTGTCATGAGTCTGGCTGCTCAGAAGACGCACTGTCATTGCTCTCTTGTTCCTTCACATGGTTCCTTCCCGGGCCTGGGACACTGTCCTCGCCGTCATGCAGTAATCAGCACTCTTTTGGATACTCAAGAGGGACCTTGCACAGACGCCCAGGGCGCTCTCTCTCTGTGAGGGTCTCTCCTTCGTGGCACACTGCCCTGCGCATCCCTCCTCGGTCCCCCCAGACCCTGAGTTCTGTCTCTTCGGCTCGGGGACTGGGTTCCCCCTTCCTGCCTCGTGGTCTAGAAACCCCCCTCAATGGCAGGGCTGCCTCTGTTTCTTCTTCACCTCTCTGGAATCTCTGCCCTTCGCTGCCTGATGTCCTGTGTCTTCACGGTTCTCATTTCTCACATCTTGTCCTTTTTTTTCCGTCACAAATAGTTGTTTCAGATGGGAACATAAATCTAGTCCCTGTTACTGGGTCTTGGATGGAAGTGGGAATCCTCAGACAGTTTTTGGAGGCTGAGGGCAGAAAACTCAGAGCCCAGACATGACATCTGAGCCCTGGATCAAACCATGCCTGAACCCGGAGAGCTAGTCCAGACAGTTCAGCTCTAGGAGGCAACAAATGCTCTCTTCTGTTTCACGCAGCTGGGCCGGCTTTTTCTGCCCCCGACCACCCCCGGCTCCCTGTCTGACTATTGCTCCCCGAAGGTGAGAGTCGTAGGGAGCACAAGACTAGCGCAGCCTGGGACACGTGTGGGGCACTGAGTGAGCTTGATGCGCTTCTTTAAGGTTTATTTCTTTATCTTGAGAGGGAGACAGAGAGCGGAGACAGAGAATCCCAAGCACCTCTTCGGCCTCATTCCCCTGCTCTGGCCCTGTAGTCGGCCAACCCATTCCCACCCCAGGGCCTTTGCACCTGCCGTGCCGGCTGCCTGGGCTGCTTTCCGGTGGGTATCTGCACAGTTCCACAATGCACCTCGTGTGCCCCAGGACCCCCAGTGAGCTAGTGCCTTGCCCTGGCTGGGGTGGCCCCTCAGGGGCTCCCGTGACCCCCAGAACTTCCTGCACAAGGCCCTCCTGTCAGCCCACCTCTCCCAGACAGAGTGGGGGTGGGGCCCAGTCCCAGACCTCCAAACTGCTCTCTCCTGCACAATATCTCCTTCCAGCAGAGAGGATGGGTGGGGGAGAGAGAAGAAAAATAATTACTTCTCAGCCTCTAACCTTTCCGGCAAGTGACTCGGTAATAAATAATCCCCACGTCCCTCCAGTGCCGTCCATCAGCAGGAGTTCCTAATTACTCCAGACTCACTTTGAAACCACTTCCAGTCCCACTTTCAAATAAATAAAAAATTAGCGTGGACCGGAGCAGAGACCCAGAGGCAGGGCCCTCCACCACCTCCCGCGGGTGTGCCCGGAGCCGGGTTGGGGTGGCGCCACGGGGACGTCACCGCCCCACGGCCGGCCCCGAGCCCACGGTCAGGGGAGCTGCTGGCTGCCCATCACATCTCTGACGCTGGGCCCGGGACCCCGTGTCACATTGCAGGCCACTGCCCGGGCCCTCCTGGGGGCCTGCGGCACTGCGGTCCTGGCCCTGGGCCCCCGGCCCGGCACGGGGGCGGGCGTGCCAGCCACGGCCCCTCCACCCCGGTCCGCTTGGGCGAGCGCCCCCGCCTGGGCCTCGGGTGTGTCCTCCATAAATAAGGCTTCTCCGATAGCGACCAGATGGTGGACAGAGAGGGAGACCAGGCCCTGCCTCGCCAGCTGCGCCCGGCCACCTCCACTCAGTCGCATCGCGGTCCGCTCCCCCTCGGCTCCCTGGTTGTCCTGAGCTGCGGGACAGGAGGGAGCCCCCGGCTGGCCCTGCCTGCTGGACACGGGAGGGCCGACCGCCGCGGGGGCCGCCGACACGGACACCCGGAAGGCACGTGGGGAGCAGAAAGTCCCGGGTGGTGGGCGGCGGGGGACAGCGGGGACAGGACCCACCGCCCACCTCCTCCAGGTGTTGTGAGCTGAGGTGAGGGTCTGGAGAGGGTGTGGCCCGGATGCCGGGAGGGTGCAGAGGGCAGCTAGGGGTGTGCGGGGCCCCTCAGCCAGACCCTCCACGGGAGGATTAATTAAACCCTCTCACTCTGGCGAGCGATTTCTGCTGACCTCGCCAGGCCGATGCATATTTAATTAGCCTTCGGGAGGAAGGGAGGCACTCGTTAACCTACTCTGTCAATCTGTCCGCACCAGGTCTCGGACAGACGGCATTCCAGGGAGCAGCTCCGGGGTCTCCTGGACCGGGGCGGGCCCCCCGGCCCCGGCCCCCAGAGCTAGGAATGGTGTGTCCCCACCTGCATTATGACTGGGTGTGGGGGCCGCCCTGGCCAAGGCCTCTTAGCCTGAGTTGGGGTGAACAGGGCGCGGAGGGCGGAGGGCGCCCTTCACGAGGCGGGGCAGTCCCCTGAACACCATCACCGCATCTGCTCCGTCAACCCTGCCACTCTGGCCCCCCCCCTCCCCCCCCCCCCCAGGCCAGGTGCTGACTCATGGGGGAGGAGCTTGGGGGACCGGGGATTTGGGGGCGGCTCCGTGAGTGGTTGGGGATTGGGCCGGGAAGGCCATGCTGCCACAGAAAGTGCTACCGGACCAGTGCACAACCTGGGCCACCACACCTGGCAGCCACCTCTCAGCCCCGGGCTGGTGGTACCCTCTGGGGGTCTGCCGGCCATCTACAAGGAGCCAGAAAAGTGAGTTTTAGGTGAACTCTCCTGGTCTTTCTTTTTTTAAAAAATTTTTTTTTCAACGTTTTTTATTTATTTTTGGGACAGAGAGAGACAGAGCATGAACAGGGGAGGGGCAGAGAGAGAGGGAGACACAGAATCGGAAACAGGCTCCAGGCTCCGAGCCATCGGCCCAGAGCCTGACGCGGGGCTCGAACTCACGGACCGCGAGATCGTGACCTGGCTGAAGTCGGACGCTTAACCGACTGCGCCACCCAGGCGCCCCTCTCCTGGTCTTTCAATTCGATAACAGACCCCACATTCTAAAAGGCTAAGCGAGGGCGCCTGGCTGGCTCAGTTGGCTAAGTGTCCCGGTTCTTGATTTTGGCTCAGGTCATGATCTTGATGACCGTGAGATCAAGCCCGGCATCGGGCTCAGCACAGAGCCTGGTTGGGACTCAATCTCTTTCTCTCTGTCCCTCCCCCGCTCATGCTCTCTCTCTGTCTCAAAATAAATAAATAAAAACTTAAAGAAAACACTTTAAAAAGTGCTTTAAAAAGACTTTAAAAATATTTAAAAATAGAAAAGTAAAACTAAACAAGAAGCTAGATGAGCCTGGCAAGCCCGTCTGTGGAGCGAGCAATCCGTGCCAGCACCTGCGACAGCTCCAGAACATCGACCCTCAGTAAACTCTTGAGGGACGGAGACCTGGAAGGCTGACTCAGCCCACACCACCGCCTCACGCAGGGTCCCCCTCAGCCCGGCCCCTGCTCACCTTTCGGGCCAAATCCTGGCCACGCCCCCACCACCACTGAGCAGCCTGCCACCCACACCCAGAAAGCCCCTGGACCTTTGCACGTGCTGTGCCTCGGCTGACAAAGCGACCAGACCCAAGAGTTTTCTAGTTTGACTCCCCCTATTTCCTGGAGGCAGGCAGGACTTGCTGGGTAGAGGAGGGAGAGACCTGAGACCCCCGGGGCACCTCCCTGGGGCAGATATTACCCAGTCGGGGTGACAGCCAGCTGGGGCAAGACACCTAAGGTGGGCTGGCACGGCGGCTGCCCCCCAAGCCCGCAGCCGGGCACACGGGCTGACTCTGTGAGGACCTCTCTTCCCCATGTTGGCAGGCGGTGATGAAATTTTTAAATAAGGCAAAAAAAATTAAAACTCCCTCGAGTTTTATTAAGTAAGGATGCAGCAAGGTAATTACAAACTGGCTTAATTAAAACCCACCCTTGGAAAGCACCGGCGGGTGGCCCTGGCAGGGAAGGAGGACGGGGGGCGGGGAGTGGCTCCCTTGCGCTGAGCCTCAGTTTCCCCAGCCATAAAGTCAGCATGACGTTAGCAGCTGGCCCAGGAGGGCTGTGGGGAGCAGTGAATGCAGTGTTCATGTGCTCAGAGAGGCCAAGAGCCTCCCTTGAGTCACACAGCAGGAACTAGCAGGGCTGGACTAGACTCTTGGGAAGACGGGGGCTTCCCTTGCAGGCCTGTGCTAGGAGGGGACGGGCAAGGGAGGGTCGCAGAGCCCCTGCCCTGGGCTGCATCCAACAGCAGGGTCTGGTCCGCACGGGGAGCTTTCCAGCTGAGTCTTCCCTCCGGAGAAGGTGATGGCTGGGCTGAGCCCGCAGGCCGTGATCGCCGCCGACTGGACAGGGCACTTCCGGCACAGGGGAGGGGCAAAGGCCTGCGGGCAGGGTGGGGCAGGGGAGGAGGCAGCGAGGGGTGGGGAGGGGAGGCCGAGGAGGGGGCTTGCTCTGCCCCTGCCTCTCCCTGACAGGGCCCAGGAGGACGGATGGGGGCCAGGCAGCACGGCCTGGGTGGGGGTGGGCAGGGGGTCCTGGGGTAGGGCCTCAGGCGTCCCCGCACCCGTCACTCCCTGCGTTGGGGCTGGAGGGGACAGAGTCAGGACCTGGGAGGGCCCTGGCGCCCAGGGCCGAGAGCACACCTGGGGGGCCGGGGAGAAGCAAGACAGAGACAGAGGGGAGACGCTCACCCAGGCCCAGTATTACCCTGGCTCGGCCCCTGGCCAGCTGTGCGGCCTTGGGAGTGTCGTCCGGACCCGAGCCTCAGTTTCCACATCTGTCAAGTGGGGAGAAAGCCCCCACCTCCTCGGTTGCTGTGAGGGTGTTAAGCACCCAGCACACGGTTGGGGCCCTGACCGGGGCCCTGCCTGCCCGCGCATCCCCGGGACCATAGAGCCAGCCCCAAGCCCACCCCCAGGCCGTTCCCTCCACCACCCGCAAAGGCTCATAAACCCCTAGCTTTGATCTGTCCTCATTCTGTCCCGGCTGGCCGGAAGAGACGGGGCTCCTCCCAGCCGGCCCCTCCACCTCTCGCCTCCCCACCCCGCTGCCTCCATTAACCTCTGCACCCCGGGCGGAAGGGGCAGCCTCAGCCCCGGCCCGTTCCCAGGGTGGGGGGGCACCCCAAAGGTGGGGCTTCCGGGGGCGGGGGGGGGGGGCCACAGCCAGCCTGGGAGAGGATCCTGTTGTGTGATGTGGAGGGGCCAGGAGACAGCCTCAAGGGTCACCACCCGTGGGCAGCCATCCTGAAGAGCCCGGGGCCTGGGGTCGCCCGAGGCCAAAAAGACCCAGGCAGGCAGTCCTCCCGCTGAGGGTGATGCCGACGGCCTCAGCCTGGGCCCCCAGGCCCGTGCCCTTGCCCAGAGCCAGGGCGGGCTGGCCTGTCACTGCCGCAGGGGCCAGTCGCCTGCCGTGTGAGGGCCGCACTTGCCGCAGGGGAGCCCCCGACCGGGAGAAAGCCTGCAGAGTGCGTGTTCTCTCCCGTGCTGCCCCGGCCATCTCCGGTGGCCCCCCAGTATCTCCCTCCGCGGCTGGTGCTCGCGGACTGGCATCGGCATCTGATGCCCCCGCTGTGGGCTCACCGCCGGGCCTGCTGGAGACCTCCTCGTGCTGGCGTCCAGCCCGCCGCCCTGCCCCCGCTGCGTGCCCTCCCTGCACTCTTCCCCAGCATGCTTCTCGTGCGGGTCACCGCGTGGCGTTACCATCACCCTCCAAGGGTGCGGGGCTCACGCCCCGGGACAGGTCAGTGGGCTCACTGCCTGGCCGCACCCGGGGGCTGTGCCCTGAGCACGCACCGTCCACAGAGCCCCGGACCCAGCCGGCCGAGTCTCACACTAACACACTTGGGTCCCCTCCACTGGCCCGCGCCGGGGCAGCTGGTGGCCGGACCGAGCCCGAAGATTCCCAGGGGCCTCTGCACTCCCGCTGTGGCGCCCTCGTCCAGGAGAGGCGTCTGTAAATGGGGGTGCACCCCTCCCTCTCGGGGAGGACAGGGGGATGCTCAGGGTCTCTCCCCGTGGTCCAGGTGCTCAGGGTCTGGAAGCACAGAGACTAGAAAGCAGTGGGCATGCGCTGACATTGTAAGCAGGGTGTGGGCAGAGCTAGGAGGGAAGGGGCCTGGCAGGTGCTGTCTGGGGAGGGACAGTCACGGGCCCCGGAAGCCGTGTAGGCTCGGTGCTGGGGCAGGATTCCAGCCGGTGATGGGGGTGTAGGGGTGAGTCAGGAGGGACAGGAGGGAGGCTGCTGGGAGGAAGGGGAGCAGGAGGGACAGCAGGGCTGCCTGGCCCGGTGTCCTCATCGTGCTCTCCATCCTGACCCCAGGGGAGCCTGGTTCTGGCTGGCTTTGCCTCTGCTGTGTGACCGCGGACAACGGCCTGCCCCCTCTGGGCCCCCTGTGGTCCTGAGCCTGAGCTCTGTGAACCTACAGCCCCTCTTCTCACGGAAGGGTGAGCACTGGGCCTGCGCACGGGGGTGCTCCCCACGTGCCTCCCAGGTGAGCACACCCCCCCCCCCGCCCCCCGCCTCCCTGCCTCCGCGGTTCCCACACCCTCCGCTCCCCCCACGCAGCTCCGTCTGGAATCGACACATTTCCTTCCGCGAAATGATGCATGTTCCCCCGTCGGGTTTACAAATAACTTCAAATTTTACTGTTTTCTTTCCCTAATGAATTCTCTGAAACGTGTTACAAGCTGCCCGGTAATGAATGTGGAGCCTCGGCCGGCTCGGCTCTGGTGCTCCGCCTGCCTCCACCAAGGTGCCGCAGAATTAGCCCTCGCCGCACGCGGCTCGCAGCCCTGATGCAACCTTGTTTAGTGCAATTGCTGGGAATCCATTATATTGACAATATCCATTTGTGTAATTCCTGCATTAGGATTTTGCGCTAAACTGTGTTTGAAAGCCACTGCTGACCCTGATTACCTCTTTAATTGTGCTTAAAAATCCAGATTAATTCAGAGGCGAAGTTGACCGTGCTGGGCAGGGGCCTTGCTGGGCCCGAGCAGCGGACGGTCCCCGGGCTCCCGGGGGTGGCCGGTTCTGGAGGCCGGGCTCTCGCCCTCAGAGCTGCAGGAAAACCCCGGAGGCTGGGCGGGCGGACAAGAATGACAGGGGCTCCCAAATGCTGGGGGGCGCTGGCTGTGTGAACCCCACCTCGCTCCTGGCGGTTACTGTGACGCCCGTGAGTTAGAGCGCATTCTTCCTAGGTGAGGAGCCGGGTCAGAGGCCGGGCAGGTCTGGGTGTCCCCTCCAGAGAGGTGGGGAGGGCTCTGCACGGCCACTCTTCCTGCAGGAGGAGGCTCAGGGGCCCCGGCCTGCAGATTCTGGGTGTCCGCCCACACCGGGGACAGTCGCCAAGGGGGAGGACATCCACCAGACGTGGACACCCATGGGATGAGTGAGGACCCTGGGGTCTGGCTGAGCCAGGTCCACGTCTCGGCGCCTCCCTAACTGGCTGAGACCCTTCCCCTCCCTGGAAGAGACCCTTCCGTCTCCCCATCTCGACAGCGGAGCCCAGCCTGCAGTACGTCGTGAGATAATACGCGCTGGTCCGTGCCCGGCCCTGGCGGACACACAGTGGGCGCTAAGCCAAGGCTTGTTTCCGCGGTTACCTTTCCCTGTTCCGTCCCCCTGAGCAGGTCTCGGGGCAGCACGCGGTGAGGTGCTCACGTCCCTGGTTTCACACCGCGAGGCGTCTGTCCCTAGAGCACATCAAATTCCCCGGGGCAGGGTCAGAATTTCCAGGGTGGGCTCTGGGGGTTCAGAGGGAGGTGCGAGCACCCCAAAACCCTCAGGCAAACCTGCACAGGACCCCCATGTCAGGGCCCGGGGTCTCCAAGCAGCAGCCTCCAAATACGCCTGAGACCAGGGGTTCTGCTCCAGCCCAACGCCAGAGACAGGGGAGTGGGGAGTGCCCGCCCTTTGCCCTGTCTGAGCCCAGCGTCTGTGTGCACCGGATGGGGACGGTGAGGAAGGAGGTCACCTGAGGACGAGACGGAGGAAATGCTCTGTCTGGACCCTGAATCCAGCTCGCACACACCACTGGGGTGACCTCCCCGGCCAGCTTTCCCCGGGAGGCCCCTGGGTGGTCCAGCTGAGGCTGACACCCCCCCCCACCGGGGGCCGCAGAGTGGAAACGGGGGCCCAGAGGTAGCCCCACCTTGGGGCCACACCACTCGGTCGTGGCGGCAGAGCCTGTCCCGCCGCAGGGCTCTGGTGTCTGGTTTGCGGGCCAGGCAGGGGCACCCCACAGCCGTCGGCGGCCCCTGCGCGGGGAGGGGGGGGGGGAAGCAGAGGCCGGCGCTCACCCACCCGGAGCGCTGGGATCAGGCCTGCGTCTCAGCGAGGCCAGGGGCCCGTCGCCCACAGGCTGCACGCACACACGTGCACCGTTGGAACCCCTCCGCCCAGACGGGATTCCCAGACCACCCCCGGCGCACGGCGCGCCGCCCCGTGGTTCCCGTGCCTTTGCAGGTGCACGCCGCCGGTTCCAGAACACCTCTGTCCCCCGACATAGGCCCCACCCCGCCGCGCCCGCTCCCCGTTCCCCTCAGAGCGCCCAGCTCCAAGCATCCCCCGACCTCCGCGCGTCTCTGTGGACTTGTCCTCGCCGGGCGCCGCCTGCGAACGGAGGCCACGGGGCTTCCGTCCGCGATCCCCGCCGCGACACGCCTCTGCGCCCTGCTCCTTTCTGCGGCTGAGAAGTGCTCCGTTGTGCGGGGGGCATTCTGCGCTCGCCCGCCGGTGGGTGCGCCGGCTGTCTCTGCTTCGGCTACTGCTCGGGGTGCTCCGTGTGCAGCTGGGTTCTCTCTCGGGCACACGCCGAGGGGTGGAACCGCTGGCTCACGCACGTGGCGGCTCACGTGGCGGCGCACGTGGCGGCTCTGGGTTTAACCGGCGGAGGAACCCTGCCGCGCTGCCACCGACGGTGCACCAGGGGGCCGGCGCCTCCGAGTGTGACGTCCTCTCCCGCTGGGGTTTTGATTTGCACTGGGCACCGGCTCGTGAGGTATCACTTCGTGGCTCACGGGCCGCTTTTTTACCTTATTTGAAGAAATGTCCTTTCAGAGCCTTTGCTCGTATTAAAAGTTGGGTCACTTGTCTTTTTTACTGTATTTTCTAGGCGGGGGTGCCGTATCAAATACGTGATTTGCAGACGTTGTCTGCCGTTCCGTGGGCTGTCCTGTCCCTTCCTCGGTGATGTCCTTTGAAACACAAAAGCTGTACATTTCGATGACGTCCAGCTGATCGTTTTTTCTTTTGTCGCGGGTGCTGTGGGCGTCCCAGCCAAGAAGTCATTGTCTAAGCCAAGGTCGTGGACGCTGGCGCCCACGTTTTCTCCTGAGACTTTCGTAGCCTCGGCCGTCGCGTGTGGGTCTCCACACAACTGAGGCCACCTTTCCCGTAGGGAGGGAGGGAAGCTCCCGTCTCGCAGCTGGAAACCCAGTGTGCCTGCACCGTTGGCTCAAAAGGCTGTTGCCTCCCTACTGGACAGTGTCAGTGCCCTCGTCAGAGGCCAGTAGACAGCAAGTGGAGGGGACACTTCTGCAGCCCAGGTGCGAACCCCATGGCTGTCCTTATGCTGGTACCACTGCCTCGTGATTGCTGTAACTTCGTAATAACTTCGATTTTTATTTATTTTTTTGAGAGAGAGGGAGAGAGCGAGCAGGGGAGGGGCAGACGGGGACAGAGAGAGAAGCCCAAGCAGGCTCCACACTGTCAGCGCAGAGCCCGACATGGGGCTCACGAGCCGTGAGATCATGACCTGAGCTGAAACCAAGGGTCAGACGCTCAACGACAAAGCCACCCAGACGCCCGTGTAATAACTTTTCAAATCTGGACATACGAGTCCCCCTCATTGTTTCTTCTTTTCCAAGATGATTTTGGGTTTCTGGGCTCCTCGAATTTCCACAGGAATTTTAAGATCCGCTTGTTAATTTATGCAAAAAATATGTATAAGTAAATAAAAAGCAGGGTTTTGATAAAGATTCGCTGAATCCGTGGAAATCACGGAGCGCTGACATCTTTTCCAATCTACGAACACGGAGTGTCTCTTACGTTGGCGTCTCCAGTGTCTCACAGCCTCAGACCACAGGTTTGCGCTTCTTTTGTTAAATTTGTCCCCAGGTATCATCATCACAAAAACCCTCTGGCGTTGGTGTCCGCGAGGGGGGTAAAGCCAGTGCCATGTGGCCGCGGTGCCGGCCAGACAGAAGGGAGACACTCGCTGCGGCGGGGAAGCCCTAGGGAGCAGCTTAGCCGGGCGGTTCTGGCCTGGGTCCCTCACAAGGAGTAGGCCGCCTTCCAGGGCCACCCCGTCGTGGGCAGGAGGCCTGGGTCCTGATGCGGGAATGCTTCCGGAGCCACCTGGCTTCCCCCACGAGGGGCCCGCGGGGGAGAGGGAGCTGCGGCGCCCCCAGAACCTCGTCCCGGAACGCACGTGCCGTCTGTTTTGCCACATTCTCTTCATTAGATGCAGGTCACCGAATGCTGCCCACTCCTGAGGGCAAGGGACTTCGTCCCCACCTTTGTGTGGACATGCTTAACGCCACCGCAGGCAGTGGCCTCCGGGCCTCTTGGCTCCAGACCTTGGGTCGAGAGCTCCGAGCCCCGCAGCGGGAGAGGCTGGAGGGAAGCGAATCCCGGGGGTCTTGGGACAGGACCGGGACCTTCGGGGCCACCGGGCGCCCACCACCGCCCGCGCTGGCCCAGAGCAGAGAGCGGCTCCACCCCCAGGCTCGGGGGGCCGGGGGTCCACCAAGCATCACGAGGGCCGTAGCCATTCTCCTTCACACGTGCACAGCGCTTTACAGTTTGCAAAGCAGTTCTCCAGAACAGAGACAGAATCACCGAGCGCTGGGTCTGTCCAGTCGTCACTGTGGTGACACTTCACTGTTTACAGACAAGCAAATGGCCCAGACGAGGAATGCGCACCCCTCCCCCCCACGGTCACGCAGGCCGCACGGGCAGCCCCTGAGCCCAGGACGCACCTGTCTCCCCGTAGCTCCCGTTCAGAGATGGGGGTTCGTCCACAGCCCCACAGGGTCCTCTAAGACAGACCTGCGCGGCCCTCTTCCACCACCTTAAGAGCCCCGGGGTCAGGGACGAAGAGAGAGGGAGGAGCCCCTCTGGCCGGTGGTCCTAGTGCAGTGGATTCTGCGTGCTCAGTGACTGCGCTGTCCCCGCTATGGAGAGCGGGCCCCTCCCTGGGGTAAACTTGCTCCCGCATCCAGGGGGACCCCGAGTTTCCCCTGACCCACACTTCTCTGCTCACCTTTACACATGGGTTTCCAGACAAGGCTCGGCCCGCCCCCTGCAGCCACTACCGATTCTGCCGGGCTCGGTCCTCCCACCCTCTCCCGGCCCCCCCCCTCCCCCACCCCCCCACCGGCCTCGCCCAGGCCAGGAGGCCTGTGCCAGGAAGCACCCCCACCCCCCAGAGTTATTTACTTTCCTTAATAACCTTTTATGAGGGGCCTGCGTGGCCTTCAGGAGCGCAGCGGAGCCCGCGGAGGTCATCCCTCGGATGTGATTTTATTAACTTAAAGTCGGCCCGAGGCAGGTGGGGCGGCGGCCCCTCCCCCGGGCTGGACGCCCGGCCGTCCTGCGGCAGGCGTGGTGCGGCCCGGCCCGCTTTAATTAAACCCTCGCTCTGCCCGCGTCTCCGACGGGCAGGCAGCCCCCGGCGGCTCAGGCACGCGGTGCCGCCACCTGTCCGCTCTCCGTCGCTCCCTGCCCACCTGCCTCTCGCCCGCACGCCTGATCTCTAAAATTGAATCAATTTCCTATTTAATCAAAATCAATCAATTTTATTTAATGCTACAGTTAATCGATTGTATTGAAGTATAATTTATACGCCGTACAACGCTCCCACTTTAAGCATACCGTTCGATGAGTTTTGACAACTGTATACGCTTGTGAAGCATCAGCGCAGTCCAGACGGGACGGCTCTGCCCGAGCCACACGGGGCCGCTGAGCGCTGGAGACGCGGCCGGTCCGAACGGAGGCGAGCGTGCGTGTGAAAAACACGCCAGGTTTCTTAGAGCGTCTGGGGAGAAAACTACTCTGTCTCACCAATGATTTCCATAGCGATCAGGTGTTAAACGGTAACGTTTCGAGCACACTGAGTTAATACAGTGTAGTATTGAAATTAACGTGCCTGTTTCTTTTTGCTTTTTGGGCGAGTCTGCTGGCTCCTGTGACGTTGCTCTTGGCCAGCGTGGGTGCAGAGCACTCCCTTCGCGCCAGAAAGTTCCGAGTGCCCTGCCCTCCCGCTCTGCCTGACCTGGGCACCGTCCCTACGAGCCCGTGTCCCACCCGTGAGATGGGACGAGGGCATTGCCCCCCGGGCTTCTACATGTCTGCAGGGCCCCAGCTCTGGGTGAGGGCACCTCACGTGGGCACCACTGTGCCTTACTGCCTCTGGCTCACTCTCCTGGTCAGTGCCAGAGGAGGGGGTGCTGGGATGCTGGGGACAGGGACACCCCTTGCTCTCAGATGCCCCAGAGGGAGGGAACGTGTTCACCGATAGCAGCCGCAGACAGTCCGAGAGCAAACTCCTACAAACCTCTCCTACGGCACCCACCTGGTGTCCCTGGCCCATGCCCGCCCCACTCCCGCCTGTGACCTTTGGGGCCCGAGCTGAGGGCCCATGTGAGCCCCGAGTTTAGTCACACTGCACCTGTGAGGGCAGTTTCAGGAGGAGCATTGCCTCCTTCGAGGAGAGGCTCCCTAGGTGACGGCAACACGGGCACCGGGACCGAGGGTCATCGCAGACACGGGCATTGGAATGGGGGCTTCACCCAGAGGCTCTGCACAGCAGGGACCCGTCTGGGGCTCCAGCATCAGGGCGCCCAGCCTCCCATCACATGAACCTTACTGCGCGCCAGGCCCCCAGCCAGGCACAGGGGTGGGAGTGGGCACGAGGCCTCCCCACTTTACAAAAGCTTCTCTACCTGGGGCCATAGGGCACCCATCTGGGGCTCCACGGAGGTCAGGACGGAGGCCCCACGGGAAAAGGCCAGGCCTGTCCTCGGGCAGGAGCGTCTCCTGTGATGGCTCTGTAGGGCACTGAGCAAAGCATCTGTCCTCCATCACTGGCAGAACAGTGCACAAATACGGGGGTGGGGTGGGGGGAGGGCCTTCCAGAAAGACACACGGAGAAAGAGCATGGGATTCCAGATCACCTTGGGCCATCCCGTAGAAACCACAGATTGGAGCGATAATCGCCGATGACGTAAGACATAGGGGGGAGGGGGAGGGGTGTCCCCACTGTCTCTGGGCATCTGCCCACGGTGACTCAAGCCCCCCGCCTGGATCACAGACTCCCCACAGCACCTGGCCCACGTCAGGAGGAAACTTCACGCAGACCCACGTGGAGGGAGGGCCATTCGACCAGTCACTTGCCTGGACTGTTTGAAATGTGGGCTTCTCGAAAGACAAAGGAAGCCTGATTCCCGGCCCAGGGAGGCCAGAGAGACAGGCGGAGATCCCACGAGTGTGGACTGGATGCAGGGTGGGCGGGTGTGCCAGCAAGGACCCCGGGCAGGGTGCGGAGCTCGAGTGGGGACCGACCGTGCGTGCATCGCTCGCCCCCCAGGCTCGTCCTGGGCCTGGCTGGAAAGGCAGTCTTGGGCCTCCCACGCTGGCCGGGCCCAAACCTGCATGCTTTTAGTTTTTAATCTTCTGGACAGTTTTATTGATGTGTAATTGACTTCACGTATTTAAAAGGTGTCTTGGGAGCGCCTGGGTGGCTCAGTCGGTTAAGCGTCCGACTTCAGCTCAGGTCACGATCTCGCGGTTTGCGAGTTCGAGCCCCGTGTCGGGCTCTGGACTGATGGCTCAGAGCCTGGAGCTGCTTCAGATTCCGTGTCTCCCTCTCTGCCCCTCCCCTGCTTGCGCGCTCTCTCTCTCTCTCTCTCTCTCACTCTCAGAAATAAACATTAACATTTTTTTTTAAATTTTTTTTTTCAACGTTTTTTATTTATTTTTGGGACAGAGAGAGACAGAGCATGAACGGAGGAGGGGCAGAGAGAGAGGGAGACACAGACTCGGAAACAGGCTCCAGGCTCCGAGCCATCAGCCCAGAGCCTGACGTGGGGCTCGAACTCACGGACCGCGAGATCGTGACCTGGCTGAAGTCGGACGCTTAACCGACTGCGCCACCCAGGCGCCCCACATTAACATTTTAAACACCGCCACACTGTTTTCCAAAGCAGTTGCGCCATTTTCCATTTCTGCCCACAGTGCCGCAAGTCCCTTCCATGTCGTGCCTGACCCTGGCTGTGGTCAATCTTCTTTTTAGCCAGTCTAGGACGTGTGTAGGGTGGGGTGTCTCAATGTGGGCGTGGCGTTTCCCTGTGGACAAGGCTGTGAGCATCTTTCTTTTCTTTGCCATCTGTACTTCTTGGGGGAAATTACGACTGAAATATTTTACACATCTTTTACTGTTTTCACTGGTTTCCTATTGTTGAGTTTTGAGTGCTCTTTATATATTCTGGTACCAAGTCTTCCATCAGGTGTACGATTTGCAAAGATTTTCTCCCAGTTTATGGCTTGTCACTTTGTTCTCTTAGTGTCTTTCAAAGAACAGAGGTTGTCGTTTTGATAAAGTCCAGTTTACGAATATTTTATTTTATGGATCATGCTTTTGGTGTCCTAAGAAACTTTTACCTACCCCACGTTTACAAAGATTTTATCTTTCTAAACATCCAGAAGGTGTTTTCTTCTGCAAGTGTTACAGTTTGGGGGTTTACTTTGAGGTCTGTGATTCATTTGATTTAATTTTTATGTGCGGTGTGAGGCAGGGGTCCTAGTTCTGTTTTTGGGTTTTGGTTTTGCACGTAGGCATCCGGTTACTCCAGCACCGTTTGTGGAAAAACTTTTCCACAAACAGCTTTTCCTCACTGACTTCGCCCTTGCATTTTTGTCAAAAGCCGGTTGCCCACACACGTGTGTGTATTTCTGGGCTTTCTGTTCTGTTCCATTGATCAGTTTGTCTGTTCCTGGTACTGGCTTTGCACTCTCTTTATGACCGTAGTGTTACTCCTCCAACTTTGTGCTTCTTTTTCAAAGTTGCTTTTGTTTTTGTTTTTGTTTTTACTGTTCTCTAGGCTTTGCATTTCCACGTGAATTTTAGAATTAGCATGCCACTTTCTACAAAAAGCTGGGTGGGATTTTGTTTTAGATTGCCCCGAACTCCCGCCCGGAAGCTTCAATGCGTTCACTGGCCCCTGGGCTTGGGGGCCATTCCTAGATGGGTCCAGGAGAGGGTGGTGGGATGGGGTGGGGACCGGACAGGTCCAAACTCTGGCTGGTGCGCACCTTGTGTGGCAACCTGTCACTTCCTTTCTCCTCCTGTGACTTGGGGACAGTGGCACTCAAGTCTCCTGAACTGTTGGAGACAAAGGGGGAGGATGGTGTTGTTCGGCACAGCGGGCGTGTGTGATTCCCAGGTGGGGCTCTGGGAGCTGCACCCCCAGCTCGCTGCGAGGGCAGGCTCTCTGCAGCACCCCAACCACAGGCACCTCGCCAACCTCAAACCTCCGTGTAGTGGAGACGATGCTTGTGAAAGACAACTCGCTCAGGTACCTGAGCGTTTTCCCAAGCGCACCCTTCCCCAGGGCCCTTTAGCAAAAATAAATAAAACTAAACAGAACATTTACTTCGAGGGACTGGGTAAGTGGGGTATGCTGATCTCAGTGTGAAAGACATCGACACAGCCACACCCGTGCGCCGACCGACTCACTGTCCCTTGCTGGCACGCCGCACCAGGCCCTGCAGCTACCATGGGCACCCGTGCCAGGACGACCCTCCCCCCGGCCCAGCTAGCTCCTCTCTGAGCCCCCCAGCCGGGCTGCGAACACCCTTCTACCTTCCAGACGGGAAGCCTACCCTTGGGGTTCCCATCATGCATTCCTGCTGGCTCCCTCCTCTCCCCTATGCTCCTCGGAGCACGGCAGGATCGTCCCATCTTCCCAGAGGTCCAGAGAGGACAGGATTCTTTCCTGAGGCTGCTCAGCCTGCAGGGAATGGAGGCCCACTGGCCTCCTGGCTCCCAGCTGCCCCTATGGCACCTCGAGAGCACCTGCCCACCCACCCCTGACCCCCTCACCTGCCCTGCACCTGCCCTGCCCCTGTCCTGCTCACCTGCCCAGCTCAACTGCCCTGCACCTGCTGTCCGGCCACACTGCCTGGGGGCTGCTCCCTGCCCTGTCTGCAGCTTCCCACTCTCCAAAGAGCCACCCCAGCTATTTACCATGGACTCATTTAAGTTGGTTAATTTTTAATAATGTTGAAATTTCCATGTGCATAATTCAGGTAAATTATTTATTAAAGTGCAGGATAAAGGGATCAGGAGAATTACCAGTCAACAGTGTTACCTGGGGTGTGGGCAGGGCAGGCGAGGGGGCCGGTGCCAGGCGGGGAGAGGCGGGGGGAGGGAAGGCCTGCCCACTGGGCGGCATCGTGGCCGGGGGGCTCCCCCCGGGCTGCGCGAGCGGCGTTGGCACGGATGCCGCCAAACCTGCTCCTCCACCCGCGGCCGCGCTGACCCCCACCTCCCAGTCCTGTAGCCTGGTGGCCCCTGTTGCGCTCTTGAGCCCCCGTGTCCACTTGCGACGTCTTCCTTTGTGCCCCTGTTGGCATTCGGGCCCCTAAGGTCTGTCCCCAGCAGCCCAAGGAAACTTCCTGTGCAGAACCCTGACCACGTCCCCTCGTGAGGCGCCCACAGCAGGGGCCCCCACGAAGCCCCTCGAGGCCTGGCAGGATTTCGCGCCACACAGAGCTCACCGCGGGCCCTTCCTGCCTCTGCTCCCTCACGCCCGTAGGCACGCCCACCGTTCAGGGCAGGGAGGGACCCCCTGGACCTGCCTGCGCCCCTCGCTGGGACCCTTCTTGCCGAGGCTCCAGCCCTGACCCCCTGCTGCCCCCTGGGGCACCCCAGCCCCCTACTGCCCGACATTCCCCATCCACTTCCCCGGAGCGTCTCAAATGTGAGCACCATGAGTTCGTCTCCTGATTAGATCTCTCCCTTGGCCCCCCAGCACTCCTGGCGGTGCCCAGGACCCCTGCCCTCCCGCCACCTACCCTGCTCCACTCGGGACAGAACTCGGCTGGTCCAGACACACTCAGATCCCAGACTCGGCTGGGGGCTCGGCCCCCCACCTCCACAGGCAGAGGCAGGAGCACCTCAGAGAGCCTCCTGTAGACCTCCGCGTGGTGGTGGTGGGAGTGGCAGCTGAGGAAGGGGCCAGGACCACCTGACTCTGGCCAGCACGGGGGCCTCTTCCTAGTCCTGGCTTTGCAAGAGAGCCAAGAAGCCCAGAAAGAGACCCAACCCCTCTTGTGCCGGGCAGTGCCCCCGTGGCCCGTCCACCATCACTCAGCAGCCCATCGGGACCCCCGTCCCCACCAGCGGCCGCCCGGCTTTAATCACCAGCATCCCAGATACTTCACCATAATTAAAGTGGAGGGTCTTTACGGGGACAGTGGCAGCAGAGGCATCGTTTCCAAGTTACACGGCCCAGGGCAAGGAAGGTGACTGGGTGACAGGGGAGTGGACCCTGCTAACCACCTGTGCTCCTTCGGCCCCTCCCCACCCCCCACCGTGCAGGTGGCAGCAAAGGCAAGGGGTGGGGAGGAGGGAGCAGGGGTCCTCAGAGGGTGGGTCCCCTTCTGTGTCCTGGCCTGGCCCATCAGAGAGCCCACGTCGTGGACCCCGAGGCCCCCATTCCTGGCCTTGAGTGTGTCCCTGGCCTGTGAGGCTTACACATGGCCTCCCTGAGGAACCTCGCCCCCAGCCTCCAGCCCCATGTGGGCCAGCCTGGCTCCCATTCCCCCCCCCAGCCTCAGGCTTCTGGTTCAGCGCATGCTGGGAAACTCATTTTTCCATGGACTCATTTAAGTTGGTCCAGGTGAGCAAAGGGCCGGCCAAGGTGCCTGGGGGGCGGGGGGGGGGGGGGGTTGCAGGGGGAGGGGCTAGGCTAGTCCACCATTTTCATGGCCCCCAGGAGCCAACGCCCAGGATGCTGGGGTGGGGATGGGGGTGGGAGCAGACCCTTCCTCAAATCCTGCCCCCCACAGAGATCCCAGAAGAGCTGCTGTCCTGAGTGTGACGGCCACCTTCAGAAGGAGGCAGGAGAGAGATGGGGCGGGGGCAGCCCTGTGGGGATGTCCTCAGGACCTTCACTCTCCTTGGGGCTCCCGGGACCGCCAGCTGCTTCTGCAAAGACAGGGTCCCTGGGGCCAGGCCTCCTGAGGGCGCCGAGCCCTGTGGCTGTCCTGCACACACCTGCAGCCTGGGGCTTAGACCCCAGGCTCATGCAGCAAGCAGTTGGGAGCGGGTGCCCCGACGGGGGCTGTCCTGCACCTGAGTCGCTGGTCTGCGTCGGGAGGTCCGGTCTCGGGGGACAGGGAGGCACCTCTGCGTGTTGGCCAGGCGGGCGCTCAGAGAGCAGCCCTGATGTGGTCACTCGGGGATCCGGGCCTCGGCGTGGCCGGGGCGTTCGGGGGAGACCACTGGCATCCCTGGGCATCTCCGAGCCTCAGCGACCACATCCGCGAAGTGGGGATAAGACTCCTGCCCCTCTGGGAGCGTCTCCGGGAACCAGGTGGAGGGGGTGGGCTGGAGCCAGACCCCGCCACCCGCTGACCTGGGGCTCCTCTGAGCCCCTCGGTGTCTCCATCTGTAACAGGGGCTGACACTGCCCTCCTGCCGAGTGGGGGTGAGGGTTACATGCGATAACGGTCGTAAAAGGCTGAAAATCGGAATTACTAATGAAGCGGCCACGAGAAGGAGCCCCGAGGTGGCCGTTGCTGCCGCTGGCTGCCGGCCCTGGTCCACGCTGACTTCTGGTTGAGGGAGGCTGGCGCGCTGGCAAAGCCTGAGCCTCGGGCCGGCCGCGGGAGGGGCCGGCTTCTCGCTGCCCGGTGCGGGCACTGGAGGCCCTACTGCCTTCCTAACACCGACCGCCGGAGGGAGCCCCCCGAGACCCACCCCAGAGAAAATGGCTCCCCATGCAGGGCCCAGGTGACAATATCGTCCAACACGATCACTGGGACAGCCAGCAAAGCTGAGTGCTTCATGCTCTGGGCGTTTTTCTCACCCACTTTGCAGCCCCCACGGAGGGAGGTGCTGCTACTACCCCAGTGGACAGGCAGGGGGACCGAGGCCCAGCGGGTTAGGGGCCTACCCGGGGCAGAGGCCCCAGGAAGCTTCCAGGAAGGAGCCTGCGGCCTGCTGGGAGGGCTGGGCCGACAGCGGAGGACAGGGCCCCCTCCCACCCACCTCCCACCCTGCTTCCGGGAGGGCAGGGGCAGCGGGAGCCCACAGCAGGCCCCGTTGAAAGAAACATCCCTTTTAGAACTCATCTTACGTATTTGATTTAATCGTGGAGCGCTGATTTTTGCGAAGCAGGTCATGACCCTGGCCATTTTGTGAAAATGAATTGCCTGGGGAAATGGAAATTGTCACTTTATTACAGGATTAAAAAATTCAATCCATTTGAAAAATAATGGGAAATAAGGCAAACCCGTGTTCTTCCTTCTCTTACTAATGAATTAGGGTCCCGGAGAGAAGCAGGTGGGCCCATGGGCCCTGTTGGATTTGATCCCCCTCCAGGGTCTTCTCGCGGAGTGGGCGTTTCCAGAGAGAGGGCAGGACTCCTCCGCCCCCCTGTCCGGCTTTCCCCTCCTGGGGGCTCTGCAGGGTCCCCTCCCCACACTGACGCCTGCCTCCCGGCCCCCCAAGCCCTCCAGCGGGGCGTCTCCTGCCTGAGCATGTGGTCCGACCCGAGGGTACTGGGACACACACCAGCACCAGCACCGCTCCACGGGCCCCACAGGCACGTGCTCGAGACACACCTACCGATACGTGTCCCAAACGACGAGAAGGGGCCACGATATCCGTGTGAACATATGTGCGTGCACGTGTTGTACTGCGGTGAAAACCCATGACCTACAATTTACCATCTTCTCCGTTTCTAAGTGCACAGATCAGTCAGGGGCACCGAGCACATGGACGCTGTGGTGGGACCGTCCCACCGACCATGTCCGGAAACCTTCATCCTGCAACACTGAAGTTCTGTGCCCATGAAACGACAGCCCTCCAGTCCCCCTGCCCTGTGCGATACCTTCTCTGTACGATGTGCGGGCGGGTCTGTACTGTTTATCATACATCATGTGCTCTGTCCTCTGATGCAGTGGGACAAGGTCCCGGGCCCGGAGTCCTGAGGAATCACCAGGCGGGGAGGGGTCCCAAGACCCCGACCTGCGCAAGCCTCTGAGAAAAGCAGGGGACCGTCAGCACCCAGGACCCAGACTCCGAGGGTTCAGGAGACCCCGGTGGGTACCCCGAGGTCACGGAGAGGAAGCACAGGTGCCCGCCGGGGGTCAGGGATGGGACAGGGTGGGTGTGGGGTTGGCCAGAGCTGAGTCTGCACCTAATACTCCCCACCAAGCAGCATGTGATCTGGACCCCAGCCACCCCCTGGTGGGAGTGACTCAGGGGGCCTCAGTTTCTGCATCCGTAAGGTGGTCCCCCGGGATGTGGCCCGTCCCACCAGCTCCGCTGTGCCGGCCGCGGGGTCTCTGTGGCGGGGACACGGTTCTCACACTTATTTCCTTGCTGGACCGGCCGTCCGCAGGGGCCTGGGCAGCGCATACCAATGAGGGTGGCTGCGGGCAGGCGGGAGGCGTCGGCCTCCACGAGAACAAAATAATTAAAAGAGGATTCGGGGGATCAGGCTTGCTTACCGCTGGGGACAGTCCAGCACTTAACTCTTCCCAGGCCGGCCTGCTCGGGGCAAGCCTGTGGCCAGGCTGGGGTCAGGAGGACAGATCCGGTGGCAAGGCCCAGGACCCCCAGGAGGAGAAGCCTCGGAGGCCCAGCTGGTCCCCCAGGGAGGACCCACAGCTCCCCCCGGGGGCACCCCCGCTCCTGACTGTGTCCTGCTGGGCCTTGCGCTTGGTCCCGTCCTCGTCTCTCCCCGGGGAGCCCCGCCGACCACGCTGCCCGCGGCCCCTCCTGCCCGGGGCCCGAGAAAGCCCACCACGGCCTCTGATCAGCCCCGCAGGACGCCCAGGCTCCCGGCCCTTCCCCACAGCTCCTTGTCCCCAAGGGGGCCGGGGCCGGGCCCTTTCCCACCCCGGCCACCGGCCACCGGCCACTGGCCTTCCCATCTTGAGCCAAGAGCAGGGCAACGGAGACGGCCCGGCCTCGTTCCGGAGCGCCCCCCCTGCCCATGCCACAGTATGCAGCCTGGACATCCGCCCCTGAACCCCCCGCCCTGCCTCACGTCCGCCCCTGAACCCCCACCCCGCCTCACACCCTCGCAGAAATTACTTGTGGCTCTGATCAGCCAGAACCGGCCTTTGTGGTGACCGACCGACTCACGTACATCCTGCAGCTGGGCCACGGGCTACACTCATGTCAAAAGAATGTATTGAGCACCCACTGTATACCAGCACAGAGTATGTGCTGGGGAGACAGTGGAGCACGAGGCTGACAGGCCTTGTCCCCAGAGCGAGTGCTCTCCTGGGCAGATGGACAGGACACGTCAGCCATAAAGACTAAGAGCTTGTTTTTAAGGTTTTTAAGCAGAAATGCGGGAACGGAGTTTGTCAGGGGATGCGTCCACTTATCTGTTGCCGCGAATCAAGCCGTCCTGAACCTAAAGCAACAACCATTTAGTTGTGCTCAGGAGCTCCGCGGGTCGGAGCCTGATTGGCTCCAGGCCTGGTTGGGCAGAGGTGAGGGGCCCCCAAGGCCCCCCGTGAGACTCGGTTTCCCCAGGTCGAGCCTCTCTGGCCCTGGCTGTAAGGACAAGACGCCTGACTCCTACAGGGCCTCACGACACAGGGGTGTGGCCCTACTCTCTGCACAGGGATGAGCTTGACCAAGCCCCACGGCCCCGTGTCACACACACAGACACTGAGGCACAGCAAGGGGCAGTGAGGGTCCTGCTCAGAGTGGAGTTTGAGCTGTGCCCATTCTGTGTGGGGGAGGGACATGGGGCAGAAGACCTGGGCCGGGTGCCCCCAGCCGGGAGACAAGGGGAGGTGGCACTTGCCGTGCCCGCCATACTCCTGCTGGCCCGGGCAGGGGCGTCCCTGATCCCAGTGCTGCCAGCAGCCAGCTTAGAGAAGGGCCTCCCCCGGGGCCACAGGCACACAAACAAGCCTGGGCGGGTCCTGTGGGAGCCGAGCCGTCCCAGGGCATCCTGCCCGCCCTCCTGGCCACGGCCCAGCCCTTACTCACCCACTCAGTGGCCCTGGATGGCACCTGGGACACAAACCCTTCAGCTCCCCTTTGCCCCTTCTGTCCCCAGGCCTGCTGCGGCCCAGGGCAGCCTGGGGCGCCGTCCCTGCCGGCCAGGACCTTGCTCCTGGAGCCCTGCACCCCAGCTCCTTCCCGCCTCTGCAGTCGGGCCATCACCCCTTTGTCGCGGATCCCACCATGTGGGCTGTGTGGCAGCAAGGCGGACACCCGGGGGGCCGGGCTCAGGACTCCAGCCACACCAGCTGCAGATTCTGTCCCCAGCCCCTGCCAAGGCCTGTGCAGACACCCTCCCAAACACACATGGTGGGTTTTTATTAAACTTCCTTGTTAATTGCACAAGTAATGCATGAATACATCTGGAGTGAGTTTTAAAACAAATCCCAGACACCATATCATTTCACTCATAAATACTTCAGTATACAAATGGGGCTTTAAATAATTTGCTGTTGAAATGATGTTGGTTTCTCCTATGATCAACATGGCACAGGCTAATAGAGCAAAGACGATGGGGAAGCGGGCCCCAGCCAGCCTCAGGGACAGCCAACAGCGGAGCCACACTTCCGGTCTCCCGCCTGGGCCTTTCCTGGCCACAGTGTGCACCTGCGGCCATCTGCGCGTGGGCTTTCCACGGAGCTGTGCCCCCTGCTCCTCTCCCTTAGTGATGCATTTGCATTTCCCCGGGGCCGTTACCAGCTCACGAAACGTCTATCCCAAAGGCCTCCTGTTGGGTGCGATTCTTTGCGGTTATAAACACTGCGCTGAACATCTTTGTGCTGGAAACGATGTATGGTTTTTGGATCATTCTCCAAGGAGAGGTTCCCAGACGCCGGATTCCACCATCAAAGCTCCCGTCCCCAAATTGCTTTCCAAGAAGACACAAACACTGTTGAAACCCTCATAAATCATGGCGGGGACGGGGGCGCCCTGGCGCAGCTAGGTCACTCGAGCAGCAGGGCCCTCCTGGCCCCTCGGTTGTGTGGGAAGGTGGCCTGGAGGGCTGGGGCCTGGTCCTCAGCTGCCCACCGCCTTGCCCATGGTGGCAGCTGAGCATGCCTTTCTGGACACACTGAGCCCAGGCTCGCAGGAGGCCTTGTCTGGTCCTTGCACTGCCCTCCCGGCCTCATGGACACCGAGTCCAGCTCCCAGAGGGACAGAGGACCCTGTCCCTTTTCACGGCTGCACCCACTCTGCAGGAATTCAGGAGGGGGAAGAGGCTGGGGAGGGAGAATCCACCTCTGGGTGTGGATTCAAGAGTGTTTGTTTTCATTCCCGCCTCTCCCCTGGGCCTCAGTCTTGCCCCCAGGGAAGGAAGACAGCTTTTCGAGCCCAAGCAGAAGTGCTGGGGCCCCCAGACCCGTCTCTCTCCACCTGCTCCATCCCGGGGCCCAGAGAGGGTCTGCGACTTGCTCAGAACCACCCCCCCCTTCCCCCCAGACCCCTGCTCTGACCCAGTGGCCAGAGGCCCAGCGAGGAGAACACAACAGCAGCCCCATTTCTGGGCGGGAGGGTGGCCCCCAGGTGCCAGGACCTGGCCAAGCCAGTACCTGTGTGTGAGCCGCCCTGAGGCAGGTAGCATCCGTTTCACCTGACGAGGGAACTGAGGCCAAGCTTGGCAAGGCTCCAGCAGAGCACCCGGCCTGGGGGGGAGGGGGAGACTGCGCCCACAGCTACCCCCCCCCCACCCCCCGCACACTCCTCCAACCCTTTCTGTGCCCGCTCCCCTGCCCTGGTTTGAGCAGGGATGCCTGCCCTGTGAGTTCCACGGGGGAGCTCCAGAAGGAATAAAATCAAGCTAGGTGAGACATCCAGGAAGAGGGGAATTGGGAGTGGGGTCACAGATGGAAGTGTACCCCTCCCGGGGCACCCAGGAGAGAGGAGGCCAGGTGGGCTGCGGGGAGGCCAGCCCAGGGCGCACCCCACCCACCCTCTGTCCCTGGGGCAAATCTCCCCAGCACTCCCGGGCCAGGAAACCCCCAAGCCCCCTGCTCCCCGCCAGAAGCACCTCCCACCCCCACCCGTGCCCGCAGCTCCCCTGCCCCACACAGGCCTTCCAGGCCCTCCTCCCCCAGCCCCTCGGATCTCCTCCCGCAGACTCCCCGCGGGCCCCGCCCCCTCAGGTCCCCACACCCCCCCCCCCCGCCGCCCCCCCCTCCCCCCCCTCCAGCGCAGCCCCAGCCCCAGGTGCTCGGCGGCCCTGCCGGGCCGGCCGGAGGGGCGGCTCCAGCTGTCAGCCGGCGGCGCATCACACGCTGTAAGAAGGTGTTGACAGGAGCAGCTGGACGCGGGCGGGTGATGAAAAGAAGCAAATTCTCTGCGATTCCGCGCGCGGCCTCCTGGCGGCGGGGGGCGCCCCCTGCCGGCGGCGCGCGCCACGGGGGCCCCCCCCCCCCCCCCCCCCGCGCCCACTGTGCGCGCGGCCCCATTGCACAGGCCGGACACTGAGGCCGCTAGGGGCGCGCCACCAGGCGCACGGCTCGGCCAGAGGTGCCACAGGACAGTGGGGGCCGAGCCCTCGCAGGCTTCCCGTCTCCGAGCTAAGGGCAGCTCACTTACTCGTCCACCAGCAGGGCTGGTGCAGGGGTCACCCCAGGAGCAGAGTGGAGGGCACAGTGAGGAGAGCTGAAATGTGCGCGCAGCAGGGGCAGTGGGGAGGTGGAGGCGGATGGAGACCCCAAAGGGGCCTCATGAGCCCTCAGGTCAGGTGCGACACTGCCTGACTCCCTGGACCCGCCGTGTTGCCCCTGCACCCCAATGGAGGAAGAGGGCTCCTGGGGGGCTCTGGACCACCCTCCTGGCCAAAGCCCTGCCCACACAGACACCGATTGGGAGTTGGAAGGTAGTGGACACCCTGGCTGTTAGCTCACTGCCCCCACATGCCCTTCTCTGCCCCTCCTCCCGGAACAGAGACAGAGGGAGAAGTAAGAGACCCCGCAGGCAGGGTCCGGGAGACAGACCCAGAGACACGGGGACAGATGGGGTGGATGGACCAGGGAGGGGGGGAATCAGCAGACACAGGGTTTCCAGTCTCCCCTGAGGAATCGGCACAAAGGATTTCCACAGTCTTTGTGTGAAGCCACCCCGGGGCTCTGCCCACGGCAGCCACCGGTGACCCCATGTGACCCAGAAGGGTCCCAGGCCCAGACTTGCCTCTCAGCTCGATATGGATGTGGGAGCACAGGTACGGATATTTCTGTCCTATGGGGGCTCACTGGGCTCCAGCCCAGTCTTGGGGGTCCAGCCAGCTACACCTGAGCCCACCCCGCACAGCTGTGGAGATGTAGAGAGGACCCTCGAGGGGAGATAGCCTCTGCTTGAATGCTCCCGCTGATGAGGAGCTCACTACCCCCTAGAAGCAGCCACTTTGTCTCTGGGCCTCTCAAAGAGTTAGAAAATTCATATTCTGAGTGGGTCTTTTCTCCCGATGCCCCTGCCCCACAGTCTCTCGCGCCAACCTCTGGAAGCCCACGCACCACAGACATTGACCCGACAAACATGTGCCGAGTACCTTCTACGTGTTGGGGCCTGCCGTTGGTGCTGGAGTCATTCTTTAGGACCTAGGAGGCACTGAGGGAGAGAAAGTGCACCTAGGCCTGTGCCAGCGCCACAAGGCCAAGGTCGGGAACAAGCTGCGATTCAGCACCTCCTGTGTACCAGACCTCAGGCAGCCCCATTTCACAGATAAGGAAACTGAGGTTCAGAGGAAGATGAGGGCCCTGTGCTGGGCACCAGGCAGGTTGGGATGGGCCAGACTCTGCCTTGCCTCCTTAGGATGGCTCTAGGGTTGGGGTGACCCGCTTCTGGCCTGGAGCCATGGCAACTATCTTGCCATCAAGGGAGGCTGAGATAGACACCAACACAGAAAACGTCAGAACTGAGGGACGGGCAGACACTGGGTCTTAATGTCAGCATGTGAACTTCTGGATCAAGCTGTGCCTGAAGCGAGACCCTTGAATTTTCACTTAAGTGAAATAACAGATGCCTTCTTTCGCTTAAGCCAGTTCGAATTGAATTTCCTGTCACCAGCAAAATAAAGAACCTAAGTTCAAAGCATCTGTTGTCCTTAAGAAGGAATTCCAGGCTCGGATGTGTGAGTGTCGGGGGGCTGGGGACAGAAGGGAAGGGCCACACACCGTTAAAACAACAGCTGACATTTATCCGGTGCTAAGACTGTCCTGAGTGAAGGGCTGTTCATGAATCCACTCACTGAATCTTTGCAGCAATCCCGCAAACTAGATTTTGCCACTACCTTGTATGTTTCTTAGGCTGAATGACCCTCGCTGCCGTGACAGATAAGCCCCCGCGAAATGTCAGCGACTTGAAGTCAGAGTTTAGGACTTGCTCATGTACAGTCCCGGTGTTCTGTAGTCAGTCCGCATGCAGTGTGACCCAGGGACCTGGGCCCCTTCTCTTTTGGGGCCCTGCCATCCCCCAAGGCCTTGAGATCCACTGGATCTGCCCGGCTGGCCAATGAGGACTGAGGCCGAGGAGGATGCAGGGAAATGGGACCCCCTGCTCACCGCTGGTAGCACTGCGACATAAGCCACCGCTGTGGAAGGCAGCCCGGCAGCTCCCCCAAAATCAAACGAGGATGACCGTGGTCCCGTGGTTCCACTCCTGAGAACAGATCTAAAAGAACTGAAAACAGGGTCTTGAAGAGACGTTTGTACACCCGTGTTCACGGCAGCATTGTTCACAAGAGACAAAATGTGGACGCATCCAAGCGCCCGTACGTGGACAAATAGTGAAGCAAACTGTGGCCCATCCACACGGTGGAATGTCGTTCCACCTTAGAAAGGAGACAATGACACCTGCTACCATGCGATGAATGCGGAGAAGGTGATGCTGAGGGACACGAGCCAGACACGGGAGGACACGCACTGGGACCCACTCCCACGAGGTCCCGGGGTCGTCAGACTCACAGACACAGAGTAGACGGTGGGGCCGGGGCTGGGGGAGCAGCTGGGGGTCCGTGCGTAATGAATGGGGACAGAGTCTCGGTGTGGGGAGATGGAACGTTCTGGAGAAGGACAGTGGGGACGGCTGCACAGCAGCGTGAATGTGCTTGGTGCCCCTGAAGTACATACCCTGACGTTGGTTAACATGGTAAATTTTATGTGTATTTTACCCCAAGAAAAAAAATCGGGGGTGAGGGAAACAGGTGCGCTTGCATAGCCTGCCTCCCCGTCCTTGGGGTCTCCTGGCTGGACCCTCTTTGGGGAGGGGGCCGGCTGGGGGAGGCTGATGTGTGGGTCAGGAACAGCCAGACTTCTCCATCCCTGGGTGTGGGCCGTCACCCACCCTCTCTGGCCCACCTGGTGCTGGCTGTCTCCAGGCGACTTCGGGGACCAGCAGTTTAGGGTTTCCACTTGGGGCAGCGGTGCGGGCTTTCAGAGGTGTGATGACGAGCTGGGATGTTGCCTCCTCTCTGGGACAAACCCTTCCGGCGGGAGCAGGGGGCTGAGCTCCCCGCTCGCTCTCCTGCTCCCAGACCCGAGCTGCTCACTGGGGGTCGTGGCCTGTCTGCTTGGCGCTCCTCGGCCCCTACTGGACTGTGAGCTCCGTGAGCTGCACAGGCCTGGCGCACAGCGGGAACACAGGAAACTGTTAGGAGACGGACGAACGTCACACGTTAGAGAAGAAGGGCCCTGGACTCGCGGACGCTGTGTGCAGAGGCGCCCCCTGTTTAGGCGTCACAGCGCTCGGCCCGCTCGGGCCGCCCCTCAGGGGCTGCGGGGTCTCCAGGAGACGCCTGCCAGGAGGGGTGGTGAGGCTGGTGTCTCCGAGCTGCTGTGCCAGAGACACAGGGGCTCTGAGCCCCGCTGCTGCTCCCCACCCCCGTGCCCCTGCCCCCCTCGGCGCGAGGTCGTCCAGGACATCTCCTGGGGCCTGTCTCTCCAGTTTTCCTGCGCCCCTGCCTCGTCACTCCTGTGCCCCGTCTCCTTACGCCTGCGCGCCCCTCATTCCTGCGCCCCCCTCCTCACGCCTGCCCCCCCTCCTCACGCCTGCGCCCCCCCCCCTCACGCCTGCGCCCCGCCTCCTCACGCCTGCGCCCCGCCTCCTCGCTCCTGCGTCCCCGCCTCCTGACTCTTCAGGGCCCTGATTTTGGAGTAAGAAACGTGCTCGGAAGCAGCAATCACACGCCAGTGTCGCCTGTCCATTTGGCAGTGTTCTAAAACGACAGATTGCATGTCGGGGAGACGGCCACGCTCGCCGTTCGCGTGGCTGATGGGATGCCTACGGGCACAGCCTTCCTGGAGGGCAGGCGTTTGGTAGATGTTCACTGCAGGTTTAGGAATGCCCAGGCCTTGGGGCCCTAAGACAGTGGTCATGGGAGGCCTGGGGACGGGGGTTAGTGTCTGAGGGGGACAGAGTCTCAGTGCGGGAACATGGAAAGTTGCGGAGATAGACGGTGGTGATGGCTGCACAGCCGGGTGAGCACGCGTAGTGCCCCTGTTCACCTAAAAACGTACCTCTGGGGGCGCCTGAGTGGCTCAGTCGTTAAGCGTCCGACTTCGGCTCGGGTCACGATCTCGCGGTATGTGAGTTCGAGCCCCGCGTCGGGCTCTGTGCTGACAGCTCAGAGCCTGGAACCTGCTTCAGATTCTGTGTCTCCCTCTCTCTCTGACCCTCCCCCGTTCATGCTCTGTCTCTCTCTGTCTCAAAAATAAGTAAACGTTAAAAAAATAAATAAATAAATAAATAAACCAAAAAAACGTACCTCTGAACGGGTGATTGCAGTAGGAGAACTGGCACCCTTCCCTCCCATGGCCGTGGCAGAAATTGCTCCCTGGCAGGGCTCGTGTGGCAGTCCCCCCTGCTGCTGAAACCAGTTACCCCAAACTTGGTTAACTCAGCACAACTATTTCCACACAGTTCTGGGGGTCAGAAGTCAAAATTGAGTCAGCAGGGCCGAGTTCCTTCTGGAGGCCTTCCTGGCCTCTTCCTGGCCTCTGCTGGCCGCCTGTGCTCCTCGGCTTCAGGGCCCTCCCTCCATCTCCAGGGCCGCCCCTGACCGCCTGTCTCCTCTTATAAGGACCCTTGTGATGCATCAGGCCCACCTGATGCTCCAACAGCCCTGACTCACAGCTGCAAAGTCCCCTTTGCCATGTAAGGAGCCCTATTCACGGGTTCCAGGGGTTACAACGTGGACACCTTTGGGGCCATTATTGAGCCGCCATGGCTGGGCCTCAGGGTCCTTCCTCCCTCAGTGGTCCGGAAAGCCGCAGGCAACCAGAGCTGGCCCTGTGCTGAGACAGCATTGCTGCACACATCCGTGACGTCCGGCCAGAGGTCACCAGGAGCTGTCCTCGGGACACAGGGCTGCAGGTGAAACTATATTTTCTCCTGCGTACTTTGGGATTTTCTCATTGCTGCAATGAGCACATACGCATACGACGAGCAAGGTGGAGGATAGACAACACGATGGGTCAGGTGACAGATGACAGACTGAACGACAAACGGCGGGAGATAGGCCGCAGGCGGCTTTCCTCCCGGCTGTGCTGACGCATCGGCCGTGGCACCAGGTCTTTGGGGTCTGGTGACTGGAGCCAAGGGCAGAGCCGGGATGGTGAGCGTGGACTTAGCACTTCTTCCCCCGCAGGTTCCAGGGCAGCAGCAGAGAGAAGGGGTGAGGTCCGTGTCTGAAAGCCCAGAGCCCAAGGAAGGACAGAGCCGGGCCAAGGCAGGGTCTGAGCGGGGCGCGGGCTCCGTCGTCCTGCCACCTGCTGTCCTAACTCCCGCAGCACCTGCGGGCGTCCTTCCGGAGAGGCCCAGAGCAGGGCCGAGGCTTGCTCAGGCCCACACAGTCCGAAGGGGGCCCAGCGGCCCCTGGGGGACAGGTCACTCCCAAGAGGTGGCACGGGGTGGAGGCAGACATCTTTCAAACAGGGCCAGAGGTCTATTCGGGGCAGCGGTGGGGTGAGCTTCCCCTCCCCGCGGGGAGCTCGGGGGTCCAGGACCAGCCCCAGAATCCCAGAATGCCCCCAGCCAGCGGCCGCAGGATTCTCCATCTGTCAGGAATTCAATTAGGTGGGAGAGTCCTTATTAATTTTATAGGCTCTGCTGGTCCGGGAGGCTGTGCCAGGGGCGAAATCCGGGGGCCGCCTCTCCCGTCGGAGCCCGGGGTCAGCCCGCAGAGGCAGCGTGAAGGCACTAGTTGAGGCATTAATGAGATGCCTCTAGGTGCAAATAATAGTTTAATAGGTGTGACTTAACGGGGGGCGCCCTCCCCGTGCTGCCACGCACCTCCCGCACACCCAGACAGCCCGCCGCGCTGGCCTCCCCGCCTTGTTAGAATAAGTAATTAGAGTGTACGAACACTCACTTTGACACTTTAATAAAGTGTCAGCCATCACCAATTTGGTATTTAATAAAATAAAATTAAATATTTATTACGTTTTTGTACGCATTGTATTTAAAACACATTCGACCCCCACTCACCACCCCTTCCCGGCCCCCCAAGGTTTTCATCCCAAGGACGCCCCCTTCCCACCTCTCGGGAGCCACCGCGTGGCAGGACTCACGAGGCTGGTAATCCGAAGGGTGAGGTTGGGTGGGGGGGGCGCCTGGGGAGGGCGCGGAGGGAAGAGAGGAGCCCCCACAGGAGAGGGAAGCCAACGGGCGACCTCAGACACGCCTCGGGAGGTTTGAAGACCTCCGTGTTTCCCGCTCTGCCGTCGCTCGGGGCCAGGACCTGTTCCAAAGCGCGTCTCGCCTGCCTCGCCTCCCTTCCAGTCCGCAGATAGAGGCTCCTCCCCTACTGTCCCCTACTGGCCAGTGGTGCCCGTGCCCCAGCCAGGGCCGCGGACCAGGGCAGGGGGGGGCGGCACAGACTCCAGGCTCCGAGCATCCCGGAGACCCCCGGCCCAGCTACCGCCCCCCACAGCGAGCCCCTCCTGAGGGTGCGGCAGGAGGCCTCGGGGTCCCAGTGCGTGTGGGGGCAAGGCCACCGCTCCCTCCTGAGCTGAAGCCCGCTTTCCCCTCCTCCCGCCCCTGCGCCCCCACCCCCACAGCCCCTGTAGAAGCAGCCTCTCTCATAAAGTAATAACAGGTGGAAATGAGGCGGAGGGAGCGGAGACAGGTGGGAGCGGCGTCAGGAAAGCCTCCGTGGCGACTTTCCCGGCAGACAAGACGGAATCCAAAGCCTTGAGAGTTCAGCGGGAGCAGAGGCCCCGTGAGAACCGGACTAGCCTCCTGGCACCCCCCCCCCGGCCCCCCCCACCGGGACCCGCTGCGGGGAGTCTGCGGTCCGGGCAGCAGCCGAGAAGCCGCAGACCACGGAGCCCCGCGCCCGACGGGCCAACCACCGTTCTGGGAGTGCGCCTGAGTCACGGCCAGGGGTGTGCCCGGCTCGACACGCACGGTGGCCAGAAACTGGAAAGGACCCGATGTCGGGCGCCGCGAGTGGGGTACAGGACAGCAAGGGAGCAGCCCCACCCCCACCCCACGGAGTGTGGAGAGAACGTAGGACCCCCCTCGCAAGGCTCCTAGGTCAGGCCAGCGCCGCCCTGGGAAGGCAGGTGTGAGTCCTTCCGGGCCCTTCCCATGAGCTGACAGTAAGGGCTTGGCTTGAAGTCCCTCCTCACAGAGGCACCTCGGAGGCGTCCCCTGCAGGGTTGGCCTGGAGGGCAAGGGGCCCCGCCTCGGGACGCCCCTGCAGAGAAGGGTCCTTAGCTCTGTTCATGGCCCCACGCCTGCCCCACCCCCACCCCGAGCAGGACACTGTCCAGTCAGCCGCCCGCCCCGAGGGCCGCCTCGCCGTCCCCTTCCCCGCTGGCTCGAGCCTGCCGCTGACCCGGTGCCCCGCGGGACCTCTGCCGCGCCCCCACCCGCTGAGCTGCGGGCCCCTTGGTGCCTCCGGGGCCAGAGGCCGACCCAGCGCCCGCCGGCCGCACTACAGCCTGCGGCCCAGGGCAGAATCGGAACACGCCCCCTGCCGTATGCAGCCTCTTGTACGTCGTTCATCCTGGACTTGGTGCGTTGACCTGGAGTATTGAATACCGGGCCGAGCTCGCTGCGGGTGCGCGTCCCGACCGCCTCGTGGCTGTCCTGGCGCAGCTAACCCGGCGGCTTCCACGCCTGCCGGAGCCCCCGAGCGCCGTGCTGCGGACGGTGTCCGGGCCTGGCGAGGCCGGGCGTGTCAGGGCTGGTCGTGTGACAGACGCAGGGTTCCCAGGGACAGCCGAGCGGAGGCCACGGCACCTGGCGCCCAGCGGGACAGCGGGAAACCGCCGCTCCTTCTCCGGCTCTGTCTCTCCTCCCACCTGTGCTGGTAGCTGAGCGCCTGTGGGTTAAATGCCCACAAGATGGGGCGCCGCTGGGTTCGCGGACTCGCCCTACTGCGTCCAAAACCAGCACCCCCACCGCTCCCTTCTCTTCTGCCGGAGGCTCGGCCCCCTTTGCACGCAGGGAAACTGAGGCCCCCCGGGAGACTCCAGGTGCCGGCTCACCCAGGGACAGGTGACAGGCAGGTGACTCCCGCCCAGACCCACCTGTGGGGCCACAGTACCCCTGGTCTTGCTGCCCCCGCCCCGTGCGATCGCTCGTGGACCATGCTAACGGGAGGTCAAGGTGGGGGTGGCTTGGGTGCAGCGAGGTCACGCCCAGGCAGGCGAGGCCACGGAGCCAGGGTGCGGACAGGATGCTGAGGGTGAGCGAGGGCTCATTGCAGCCCTGTTTCCACGGCCACAGGGCACACCCCCCACAGACAGGACAGCCCGGGGGCCAGGCGATCCCAGCTGTCCCTCTGCCCACGCCCCGGGAGCCAGGCCGGGCCAGGGGGCTCCCTCCTGTCCCTCAGCCCCCAGACCCTGCGGGTGCACTGCCGGACTGAGCCGCGTGGTTGGTGTTCGAGGGTCCTCACCTCACAGACTCGTGGCAAACGTTTCCTTGACATGCAGCCCTGCGGCCTTGGCAGGCGTGCGTGGGCTCTTTCCCGGCCTGATGTGGCACCGGGAGGGTATAGCACCAGGGCCCGCACAGACCCGTCCTCACAGGGGACAAGAACCCAGGTGCAGACTCCCCCCAAGGCCCCGTAGGCCCAGGCACCGGGCGGTCACCGCGCATTCCAGGATCTGCCCACCACACCCCTCCTCCTGTCCCCGCTGTGCGGCCGAGACAGGAGTGAGGGTGCGACACCACCAAAGCTGTGGGACCCCCAGTGACTCCCCACGCCCGGGAGGGACTGCCTATGGGTCCAGCCCATGCCCGTCGCCTTGCCTTAATGACCCGGAAACCCCAGAATTCTATTTTCCACCTCCAGCCTCCTGCTCGAGACCCCGTCCCTGCAGCCTGTGCTCTGACCCTCTCTCAGGAGCCCCTCTCACACCAGCTCCCTGGACACAGGGCGGGGGACATAGTGACGGCCCCCTCCGGGTGGACAGTGCCGTGCTGGTCAGCAGCTGGGAGGCCTGGGGGGCCGGTGGCGGCACCAGGCACAGCCCCACTCTTTTGTCCTGCGGAACCTCCCCTCAGCCTCCAAGGTGTCCGCGGATAGTGCTTTGGTACCG
Organism: Neofelis nebulosa; assembly: GCF_028018385.1. Lineage (NCBI taxonomy): Eukaryota > Metazoa > Chordata > Mammalia > Carnivora > Felidae > Neofelis > Neofelis nebulosa. The sequence continues at coordinate 1,048,504 of NC_080799.1, forward strand.
GGGGAGCCGGTCCCTGGAGCAGCCCTCTCGCCGCAGGCATGTCCCTGGGCCCCGTTGCTTGGCAACTGCCCGGCACAACCCTGGCAACCGCCCGGTCTCCGCAAAGGTCTGCGTTTCCACTGCGTCAGCCCCTCGGCCCCGGGAGCTGGGACGGAGCGGCCCAGGGCAGTGCCAGCCTCCAGCCTCGCCACCCGCTCCCCTCGGGCCGCCACTCGCATGTCCGGCCCCAGAGCACATGGGACCCCGGCCAGAAGGCCCTCCTGTTGGCCCTGCCAGCCGAGGGCAAGAGGGGAGACCACCCGGGTGCTCGCGCCTCGGTGCTCATGCCCGGCTCTGCCATCATTGCTTTGGGCAGCGTGATGGGAGTTTGCAAACTGTGAAGTGCCCGTGTCCCTGTCCCCTTCCTGGCCACTGTGGAAGCCAGCGGTAAATCCCAATCTGCAGAACTGGACAAACAGCCGCAGCTGCATTCACATCAAAATTGGATGCAGAGTGCAATTAGCACTTCATTAATAATCAATGAGGTGCCAACTTACACATCGTCCAAGAACAAATTGCGGATTCCGCTTGGCCTGTGACAGGGAGGGCTGTGGTGCCAGCCCTGCCAGAGAGTTCCAGAAGTGACAGAGAGGGGCAGCTGGGGCCCTTTGCCTCTCGCCGCCCCCCCCCCCCCCAGGACAGAGGCGGGAGGGGAACGGATGAACGAGCTCCCACCTGAGCAGGTGCCCACAGCCGGCGGTGGGGGGGGGAGGGGGAGGGGGCGACGTGGCTGCCGGTGGCCACCGCCCCAGTGACTCGCTCCTTCCAAGAGTTCATGGAGGGTCTGTTCCACGTGGGCAGGTGGAGAAATGGGACCCGCTCTTTGTCCCGTGGCTCTCGTGGGGAAACCGGGACCTTCACCGAGTACTTGCTGTATACGTGCCGTGCGTCACATTTCAGACAGACAAACAGAGGGCAGCGGGCCTGAGCTTGGCCCCCTGGCTCCACACACAGAGACCCAGAGATCCCGCGTGCACCACGACGGCCCCCACTTTTTGTCCCCATTACCCTGTGAGCGTCTCTTTGAAAAACCCCTTTCCCGTGGTCTCGGTCAGTCAAGGAGGGCTCCCTGGAGGAAGAGGAGACCCATTCAAAGGACTGCTTTTACCTTTTTCCTCCCCCCAGACCAGGCCTTTGGCACTGCTGTCCCCTACTAGCCAGAGGCACCCCCAGCCCACCACCCCTTCACCCATTGTCATTTGTCTGGGGCACAGAGTGCTTGCTCTGGTTGGCTGGAGGGCACCCGGGGGCAGCCTCAGAACTGGCATGCAGCAGGTGCTCGGGAAATGGGGAAAGACACTAGGTGGAGGACGGAGGCCAAGAACAGACCCGCAGGGCAATATCGGCAGAGGGAAGAGGCCGTGCAAAGGCCCTGAGGTGGGACTGGAGGGGACACAAGGGCACTTTGGCTGGGGGGATCAAAGTGGAGGGTTCCTTGTGGAGAGGGAAGGTGGAGACGGATGTCTGGCTTTTACTCCGGGACAGAGGATGTGGCCCGGCATCCGCCGGCCGCCGTGTGGTTGCTTGGGAGGGGACGTGGGCAGTGGGCAGTGGCCGTGGAGTGAGTCTGAGGGCCACAGGGGGTGGAGCTGAGGGCAGCTCCAGTGAACGTAGGGCCACGGGGGAGTGGCTGTGCCTGTCGCCGGACAGCATAAGGAGACTCCCAGCGGGGGCCACGCAGAGCTTCTCTGATTCCACCCAGGGCCGGCCTCCTTGCCCGCCTCCCGCCTGCACCCGCCACCCTCACCAGGAGATTGAATTTACAACGGACTCCAACACATTTAAATCCATTTATTGCAAAATTACTTTTCAATAATTACATCACCGTGCCGACTGCGTTGCATAATGAAATTAGCATGAGGGATATTAGAGAGAATATAAAATTATAAGAAATATTGAAATACCTCTTCCCCGTCTGTCTTCATGAGGCCCCATAGCTTAACTGGGGAGCGGGCGTGCCTCATGGATGGGATTGGGATGCACAGAGTGTAATTTTATAATGTCTTTTGTATAAATTAATTATAATAGTTATTGCAGGTTTTATTATTGGATTGAAATTTCCCTCGACTGAAGGCTGTCAGGGGAGAATGGGACCCCGGCTAGTGCCTCTGAGTCCCCTGGGGCCACAGAATGGGGGGTGGGGAGGTGGGCAAAGGGCAGGCCTAGGCTTTAGGGTCACGCAGAAAAGAGTTCAAATTTGGCCGTGCTGTGTGTCTTCGGTCAAGCAAGCTAGCTTCTCTGGGCCTAGGCTTCCCTCAGCCATCAAGGAAAACCGTGCCGTGAACGCAGGTGCATTGCTGGAGGCCGGAGTGAGCACGTGCCGACTGCTGGGTACATGTTGGTGTGGCAGGTATCTGTCACCGCACGGCAGACAGATCCCAAACGTGGTGGCTTAACACAGCCGTAATGTTGGTTGTCACTGACAACGTCTGGGGTAAGGAACTTGGGGGAGGCTTGGTTAGAGGTGCCGGCTCAGGGCCTCGCAGGAGAGTGGTCTGAAGGCTCGACTGGGGTGGGAGACACCCGCCGCCCCCCTGCCCCTGCCTGACGGTAGCCTGCAGGTCAGTCCTCACCGGCCAGCCCTAATCCATCCCGGGAGGGGCTTCTCCAAGGTATAAAGACTCGGAGGCCGGGGTCACTGGAGCCGCCTTCTCCCCCCCCTGGGATTTCGTGGGGCGGGTGCCAGACAGGCCAGGGTGTGTGACCCCAAGAAGACCTGCGTTCTTGTCCCGCTGCCAGGTGGGGAGCCTGGGGCGGCTTTCTGGTGCCCACGGCCCTGTCTGCAGAACCCAGCGTCAGTGAGCCCTGGAGGGGCCTGGGCAGAACCGGGGCGTTGCTACGGCTCCCGTGTTGCCAGAACCACTGGCCGAGTGCATCCCTCCTGGCCACGGCCGTGGTGACCGGGCCCTCACACACTCCTCGCACGCACCCACGCACGCACACCTGCCACCCCGCGAAAACCAAGTGTGCCTTTTGGGCGGGAACGGGGTCAGGCAGCTGGGCTGGCTGAGACCTGGGCCCCAGAGGAAGCCCCCCGGGGAGCCATGTGCCCACCGGCTGCTCCAGAGCAGGTGTGGGTGCCCAGCGAGCCCAGGGTCCTCTCTGGGGGCCTCTTGTGACTTCCCAAGATCACGAGGAGTCGAGGGGACACAGGGAATCGTGAAAGGAACTTGGGGACCACGCGTGCCCAGCACCCGTCCTGAGTCTCGGTCAGCTGGACTTACGATGTTCTTGCTGACGGAGGCACGTGAGCAAGACAGTCTGGGGCGAGGCGGGTGTGGCCTGTGCCCGGGGCAGGTGCATGTGGCTTGCTTCCAGACCGCCGGGGTGCCTGGGGCTCCGTGGTTGAGCGTGGGCCTGGCTGTGCTTGCAGCCACGTGAACGCCCCCAGCCATCCTTTCCAACCTGCAGATGCCACATTTCCCCAGGGCACACGTGCACCTGTGGCGTGGAGGAGAACTCGGCCATTTCCACAGGACTCGGTCGAGTGAAGGAAAGCGAGGGGGCCTGGCGGTGAGGAAGGAGACGACCCCCGTCCCGTGGCATCAAAGCCAACTTCTCTGAGCTTTAGGCGCTGCTGGACCAGGACGGGGCAGGGGAGGAAACTGGTCACCCTCTCACGGGCCCTGAATTCAGCGTAGGGGTCCGGGGTGACCATCGTGGGGGGAGGGTCCCTGCAGCGTGGTGGCAGCGGAGGGGCCGAGGAGAAGCTGTCCGAGGTGGGCGGGGGAGGGGCTGGCCCTGCCGCGTGTGGGAACAGACCCCTGGAGCCCAGAGTGAGCTCTCAACGTGACGACGGTTCCCTCCTGGCCTCCTGTGCCCAGCACCCCAGCCGGGCCGGGGTTTGGGGTCTTCCAGGAGGGGCCGGCCTCCGTCTGGGCAAAGGGTTCTGGTGGGGCCCGCGTCAGGGAAGGGCAGAGGGGAGGGAGGAGCGGACCAGGAGTCCCCCAGCACGGGAGGGGGCAGAGGCAGCCACCTCAACCTTCCCCATGGCTCGAAGGGGAAGGGGGGAGGTGGGCAGGCTGCGGGCAGGGCCTGCAGGGAGCCCCAAGCTGGCCCCACACCGCTCTCCCCGCTGCCAGCCTGCCAGCCCGGAGCCAACCTCCCTCCCTGCCAGCCTCCCACTTCCGTTCCCCAAACCCACTGCGTGCCAAGTGCTGGTCTCCAGGCCTGGCCCTGCCCTCACGGAGCCCGGGCTGTCCCTAAGGCAGGGGCAACTCAGGAAGACTTCCTGTAGGAGGTGACGTTCCAGCTGGCCCTGGGGAGAGCCGACCAATAACAGGTGCGGGCGTTGCCCCTTCCAGCATTTTCCAGAGAAACCAGGGGTGGGCGCTCCTTCTGCCTCTGCACAGCGTGTGACCTGAGAGACTCAACAGACACCCACGTGTGATCTCAGGTCCCCGTGGGCCAGGGGCGGGCACGGCTCACCTGGGTGCTGCTCGGGGTCACGGAGGCCCCGTCGCCGTGGACTGTTTCGGGCCCACTCGGGTTGTGGGCCGCACGTATTGTGTCACAGGTGCGGGGCTGAGGGCCCCGCGGCTTTGCTGAGGCTGCGCTCAGGTCCGGGGTAGGGGGAGGCGACGCCCACGGTTCCCTGCCCCGTGGCCTTCTCTTGGCACGGCAGTTTCTTCACAGCCAGCAGGACAAGCAGTCGTGCAGCCACACAAGACAGGACCTAACCTGGGGGTGGTACCCTCACCCTGGCCATTTAGGATCAAGTCACAGCCCCACCCACACTCAGCAGGGGGGATGGGAGGGCCTGGCCCAGGTCACAGGGCGAGGGAGGGGTGGAGCCCTCCCGTTGCCTCTCCGGGTGGGAGTAGGGCAGGTGCGAGAACAGGGGTGCTCAAAGGGTAGAAACCGCGTGAAGGGAGAGGCCGGGCAGGGGCTGACCACAGTCCGGAGGAACGGGGGTGGCTGGGCCCTCAGGGGCTCCCCGGCCCAGGGACAGACACAGAGCGGGAGGGATCGTGACACCAGCCCCCGCGTCCGGCAGGGACGGGTCCGCCTCGGCGCCGTGGTTCTTCGCCCGTCCTCGCGAGAGCCGCTCTGAGCGCGGCCCAATTTATTAACGAGGACGGGATGGCGGCTCGTGGCGGCCAGCGCCGGCCGGTCCCGACCGAGGGGGCTCCGGTAACCGGGTGGTCAGCCTTGCTGTGTCTGGAGGCTGACTGCAGGACGCGCACTTGCGAGGGGCCCTCGCTCCCAAGTGCACCCCGGGAGCCAGGGTTAATTGATGCAGCTGTTTGCTCCCCGCCCACGCGGCTTCTGGGAGTCCCCTGAGGTTGTTACTCACGTAAAGTGTTTAATGAAGTGCTAAGGAGACCCTTCGCCAGGATTGCTCCCAGAATCCGACGAATGCAACAGACGATTCCTGATTCCTCTCCAAGCCGCGGGACCGCCCCCCACGCCCCCCACGCCCCGGGAGGACGGTGGAGGAGCCCGGAGCTCGGCCTGTCACCCCTGCCCACCGGCACCTGCCTGCGGGCCTGCCCGGCCTCCCCTCCCCAGGTCCAGGCCCCAGACGTGGTTCTGCGCGTGGGCGCCGAGGACCCTGCCCTGGGTGGGTGCGGGCAATCGCGCTTCTGCGCTTGGCCGCTTCTGGCCCCCCGTCCGCAGCTGCCCTCCCCGGGCGGGCCTCCAGCACTGGCTTCCCGGACCGATCGCACAGAAGCCCACTCCAGGGTCCACCCGCAGACCCGGCGGTCTGAGCCTGCAGGCCCAGGGGCCCGGCCCTCCACGCTCCCCTTTCTCTGCTGATCTGTTGCGTGGCTGACACGTTCACAGAGCTTACGACTTTTAGAGCAGAGAAGGGTCTGCGTCTCACTTATGAGTCCACCCAGAAGAGGCAAATGGCTTTTTATAAGGTTTTCACCGTGACCAGGAGCTGGAAACCACCAAGCACCCGCCACAGGAGAACGGATAAGTACACTGAGGTGCGTTCACACAGCGGAATACTACACGGCAACGAAAAGGAGCTGGGGCAGCGGACGGGCTGCTGAGTCACGGGAGAGAGCACGGCGTGTGGTCCTGTGCCGGAAGTCGGGGGGCGGCCACCCTGTGACGTGTCTGCTGAGCTGCACACCTGGGACACGGGCACTTTCTGGGAGGTGTTCTGTGCTCCCGTTAGTGTATCCATTTCCGGGTAGAGAAGGGTTTACGGAGGAAAGGTCTCCCCTCACGGGGTCCCCAGCCACACAGCTGCCTGTCACGGACGGCCCCTGTCAACGACTCACTGTGAGTCCTGCCAGAAACATCCTGTACCTATAAATGTGTGTATAAGCATGCAGACGTAACAAGCACCCAAGTGATTCTGATGATGAGTACAGACAGCGTTGCAGCCGAGAGCGTCCGAGGCCCCCCCCCCCCCAGCTGCCCACAATTCAGTGATTCATGGACTTTCTTCATTAGGGGCCTTTGCACATCACTGAGGGGTCACAAAAACATGCAAATATATATGCGCACAAGTAGCTTTTGGGACAGAAGTATAAAGTTGAGCAAACGTTTTCATGGTGTCAGATTCTGCTGACACTAGTTTGGCATGGCCCCGAACGGAGACAGCAGCCATCAGTTAAAGGACCTGGAAAATGCAGATCAAAGCCTCAATGAGGTACCACCTCAGCCCACGCTAAGATGGCTAAAATAAAGAAGGAATTAACAGGTGGAGACAAGGGTGTGGAGAAACTGAAGCCCCCACACTGCTGGTGGGAGAGCGGGCTTTACAGCCGCTGCGGGACACGGGCTAGCAGGTCAGTTACCATACGACACACACAAATCGTACGTAAATGCTCGCAGCGGCACCATTCATCGTAGTCCCACAGCGGAACCTGCAGCCATGCGAGCCCGGCCAGCCCAGGGCCCCCGCCCCCGCCCCACAGCCCCTCTGCCTGTCCCAAGATGGCCAGACCCGAGCGTGTGCAAGGATGAGCCCATGACATGTGCTCACTCGCAGCTCTCACACAAGAGGGAGCCAGATGGTAAACTGAGTCAAGGAACAAAGGCACAAAGATTTATAAGTGAGGCAGGACCAAAGGGAGGAAATCCTACAGGCCGTCTGGGAACAGTACGTTTCCCACTGTCCAGCAGCAGGAGGCTCACAGCAGGTCAGTTGCGGCCGGCCAGCGAAAACTCATTTCGCATCACTCATGGATTTTCCAGAAAACCTTGAAACTTCCACTGCAGATCATACACAGCAGACATCTCCAGCCACGACTGCCAGGATCCAGTGCTGGCCGCGAGACCTGCGAGGCCCAGAGCAAAATGAAAACCCAGGACCATTGGTCACAAGGCAGTAGAAGCTGCCGTTGGAGGCCCTGATATAGACTCTGCACTCTTTCCACGGCCTCTCTGTCCCCTGGCCGGAGACCCTCGCCACAGCAACACATGATTATAAGTACATTTTTATTGTGGAAAAATATACGTAACACACAAGTTATCGTTTTGACCATTTCTAAGTGAGCAGCTCAGGGGCACCGAGCACATTCACGCCGCTGTGCGGCCGCCCCACCGTCTGGCTCCAGAACGTCCCATCTCCCCACACTGAGACTCTGTCCCGTTACACACAGACCCCCACTTGCTCCCCCAGCCCCGGCCCCGCCGTCTACTCCGTGTCCCTGAGTCTGACGACCCGGGGCCTCGTGGGAGTGGGTCCCAGTGTGAGTCCTCCCGTGTCCGTGAGTCTGACGACCCCGGGACCTCGTGGGAGTGGGTCCCAGTGCGCGTCCTCCCGTGTCCGTGAGTCTGACGACCCCGGGGCCTCGAGTGAGTGCGTCCCAGTGCGCGTCCTCCCGTGTCCGTGAGTCTGACGACCCCGGGGCCTCGTGGGAGTGGGTCCCAGTGCGCGTCCTCCCGTGTCCGTGAGTCTGACGATCCCGGGGCCTCGTGGGAGTGGGTCCCAGTGCGCGTCCTCCCGTCTCCCTGAGTCTGACGACCCCGGGACCTCGTGGGAGTGGGTCCCAGTGCGCGTCCTCCCGTGTCCGTGAGTCTGACGACCCCGGGGCCTCGTGGGAGTGGGATCCTACAGTGTCCTTCCGTGTGTGGTTTGTGTCACTCAGCCTCCCGCCCTCGTTCATGCACGTGGCGGCCGGTGCCAGGATTTCCTTGCTTGTTAAGGCTGAGTGATAGTCCATCGTGTGGCCGGACCACACTGTGGTCGTCGGTCGGTGGACGCGTGGGTCGCTTCCACCTCTCGGCTGCCGGGAATCCTGCCGCCGCGAACGCGGGCGAGCGGGTGTGTCTCTTCCGGTCCTGCTTCCGGTTCTTCTGGGGATAGACCGGAAGCGGGATCGCTGGTCACGTGTGCTTCTATGCTTCGCTTTCTGCGGACCAACCGTGCTGCTTTCCAGAGTGTCTGCACCAGCTGGCATTTTCACGGGCAAGTGCCCCGGTTGCTGCACGTCCTTGCCGACACTTGTTTTGTTGGGTTTTGCTTGCTACGAGAACCATCCTGACAGGGTGAGGTGGCAGGAACCCCGTGTGGCAGTGACCCGCGTTTCCCAAAGAATCAGGGATGTTGAGCGTCTTCCCGTGCTCGCTGGACATTTGGTTTCCCCCCTCGAGAAACCTCTGGTGGAATCCTCGCTCAGTTTTGATCTGGGTTGGTGTCTGTTGGTGAGTTGCAGGCCCTGATGTGTCCTGGATGTTAGCTTCTCAGATGTCCCTCCCACCCCACCCCCCACCCCGGGCTGCTGTTCCACTGTGCTGATCGTGTCCTTTGTGCACAGGAGTTTTTAATTTTCTTCAAGTGCAATTTATCTCCTTTGCTCCTTCGTTGACTGTGTCGGCGTCACGGCCAAGAAATCATCACCAAATCCAACGTCACGAGTTTTGCCCGTGTTTTTCTCTAAGGGTTTTATAGTTTCACTCTTCTGTGTACGTCTGTGATCCATTTTGGGTTAGTTTTCGTATACGGTGTGAGGTGTGGACGTCCAGTGGTCCCAGCATCACTGTTGGAAAGGCTGTCCTTTCCCTGGGGAATGGTCTTGGCACCACAATGGTCTTTGTTTGCTATTTAAGATCATTCTCAGTAGAAAAGACTTTTAAGTTCAAATTATCGGCACGAACTTTACCGTTCACCTTCATGTCGTGCAAAGGCAGCAAACGCCAGCGTAGGGGCGCTTGGCTCACCCCCAGAACCACCAAACCACAGACACAATTCATATTTCCTTGCTCGCACGTCACGTGTGTTTCCTCCCAGTGGACTGCATTTCACAGGGACGGTTGCCATCCCGCATGATCTTCCGGAACCTTCCTCGTCAAGGAGTAGTTTCCGTGTCCCCTCCCCTTGAACCTGGGCAGACTTCAGTGACGCCCTTGACTGGTAGCAGAGACAGTTTCCAAGGGTAGGTGATAAAAATGCCAGACACGGGGCACCTGGGTGGCTCTGTCGGTTGAGCATCCGACTCTTGATCTCGGCTTAGGTCATGATCCTGAGGTCATGGGCTCGAGCCCCATGTCGGGAGCTAATGCTCCCCCAGCCCTCCCCCTACACAGACACATTCCATTGCACCCCTGTCTTAAACTCCTCACATCAAGATTGGCCCAAAGTATGTTCAAGAGTCCCAGTAGCCTAGAAAGCAGTGGGGGAATCCCTGGGTCCTGTGTAAGGTCCCTGGGAGCCACTGTCCCTGTGCTGAGTGTGGAGCCTGCTTGGGATTCTCTCTCTCTCCCTCTGCCCCTCTCCCTCGATCTCTCTCTTTCTTTTAACACGAAAAGAAAACAATGCCAGACGCTGCCACCTTGTTCCCTTGGGACATATTCTCTTAGAACCCGGCCTCCACTCTGTGAGGAAGCCCAAGCAGCCGTGGCGAGGCCACGTGGAGAATAACCCAGCCCCTCAGCCCACAGTCCGACTGGACTTCCAGCCACCATAAGCTGACCTGAAAGTGGGCGGTCCTACAGAGCTCCGCCCACATTGCACATTCAAGGGCAGAATAAGTATCAGTTACTGTCAGAAGCCAGTATTTGGAGGGGGGGGTGGTTGTTACACAGCAGTTGATAACTGATACACCGAAGCCTGGACGCTGGTACGCTCTAGCCCTACAGCCATAGCTGTGGCCGCTGTCCACACACAGATGGTGGGGCCAGGGACTGGTGGGCAGACTTGGGGCTTAGGGCACCCTTAGCGGTGGGGTTTCCAGAATGCATGGGATTGGACACGAGGAGGTCTTCTGTGGTGGGGACGGTGGGGCTGTTGGCTGGGCTGTGGCACGCCGGGAGAAGACCAGGCCAGGTCGGGGACGTCTGGGATTCACTTTGGGACCCCCCAGGGAGCAACAGGTTGGGGTCTGGTTTGTGGTCGGGACATAAAGGCACAGGTAGGGAAACCAGCCACGTGTGTGGACGAGACCCTTCCTTCCCAGGCACTTACAGGCTGAACTGTGTCCCCCTGTGTTGAAGTCCTGACCCAGAGCCCCAACACCTGGCCCCAGCCTCATCGCAGTTGTAAGTAGCGACGACAGGGTCGTCCTGCGGTGGGGTGGACTCCCAATGCAATGGCACATTTGGACACAGACACACAGGGGGACGCCACGGGAGGATGATGGCAGAGGTTGGGGGACGCATCTACCTGCCGAGGAACGCCAGAGGCGGCCAGCAAACCCCCTGCAGCTGGGCCCTCCCCCGAGTCTTGGGGGGGGTTGGTGCGGGAACCAGCCCCGCCACACCTCGATCTTGGAGCTCAGCCTCCAGAGAGGGGCGGCAGTGAACTTCAGGTGTGGAAGCCGCCCGGTCTGTGGCTCTTGTTAAGGAGCCCCTGGAAAGTAACACAGGCCTCCATCTGCCAGTTGGGGGCAGGGAGCCGAAGCTGCGGGCTGAGTTCTGCCCCCGGGGGAGGCAGGTGCGTGGGGAGGCCTGCCTCCATGCTGTGTGCCAGAGCAGGGTCCTCACCCCCCAGCCAGTGGGTGGCCCATCGGCCAGCATATGTGTCTGCGCCGCTGAGAGCCAACAGTTTCCAGGGGCGGGCAAACATCGATTGAGCGCCGGCTGTGTGCTTCACACACGGTTCAAACATGACAACAGACAAACTCCTATCTGCCTTTCAAAACCCAGCTCAGGGGTCACCTCCTCCTTGAAGGCTTCCCTTTAGTAACTTCCAAAGAGAAAGGGAACAGCCACAGTCTGTGCAACCTGGGTCCCTTAGCGTCCCCTTATTTGCCACCGCGGATCCCTAAACAAAAGGCACGGAGCCGTGAGCACCCGCCAATCTTGTTCATCCCTGTGCCCTAGCGCTCAACACAAGGCCTAGTGAGCAGTAGCCTCTAAGGAATGCTTGTGAAGTAAGTCAACAGCCAAATGTTTGGTCTGGTGGACTTGGTCCAGTGGAACTGAGCCGAGTCTCTGGGTTTGCTCTTAAGGAGACCAGCAAGGTTGGGGCGCCTGGGTGGCGCAGTCGGTTAAGCGTCCGACTTCAGCCAGGTCACGATCTCGCGGCCCGTGAGTTCGAGCCCCGCGTCGGGCTCTGGGCCGATGGCTCGGAGCCTGGAGCCTGTTTCCGATTCTGTGTCTCCCTCTCTCTCTGCCCCTCCCCCGTTCATGCTCTGTCTCTCTCTGTCCCAAAAATAAATAAAAAAACGTTGAAAAAAAAAAAAATTTAAAAAAAAAAAAAAAAAAAAAAAAAGGAGACCAGCAAGGCCTCACGTTGCTAACTACAAGGAGAACGTGGCCTGTTGGTGCCCTGCCGTGGACACCTGTTGCACACCAGAATCTAAGGGGAAATCCAGGGGGTCTTCATGGAGGAGGAGACATCTGAGAATACTTTTTTTTTTTTTAATGTTCATATATTTTTGAGAGACACAGAGAGACAGAGTGCAAGCAGGGGAGGGGCAGAGAGAGAGGGAGACACAGAAACCGAGCTGTTTCCAGGCTCCGAGCTGTCAGCCCAGAGCCCAACGCAGGGCTCGAACCCACAGACCGTGAGATCACGACCTGAGCCGAAGTCGGACGCTCAACCGACTGAGCCCCCCAGGCGCCCCTGAGAATACTCTTTGAAGCACAAACAGGTTCACCCTGGCAATGAGGGAAGGGAGGACCTTCTGGAAGCGAGTGAGGCAGTGGGGTACAAGACTGGAAGGGAGAAGAGAGGTGCTGCCCGGGGCCCCCAGGACGCTCCCACCCCAGCAGATGTCAAGCTCAGAACCCACTCGCGGCCCCCCACATTGCACCCCCATCCTGGCTGCCTTGGAAGGTTAACGGGCCTCTGTTCTCATGTGCACCTAGTGGGGGGGCCTCTGGGAAACAGAAGGGGTGAGTGTGGGCGGTGGGGACCCTGTAGGCCACCCGCCAGTCACCCCGGATGTGGCTGCTCCCCAGCACGCACCTGGGCTATCCCCGTTTTCAACTGGACGTCCCCAAACTCCTCCGTGACCTTGGGCGACCCCGCACCTTGCCCCGGGCCTCAGCTCCCCATCTGTTCAGTAAGGGGTCACTCCTGTGCCCTCAACTCCCCTCCAGTTCAAGGTCTGCCCTTCACTGGGCTCCCCGCCCCTCAGTCGAGCTGACTGGCACTGGCCTGGCCAGCGCCGTCCGGGGTGCGCGTCCGGGCGCCGGGGAAGGGAGGCAGCAAAACTCCTCAGTGCGCATTCCTGCTCCGTTGTGAGTTGTTTGTTTTCATAACCGATTCAGTATTTAAGACGCGGCCAGCCGCCGCGGAGCTCTCGGGCTCCCCCTTCCTTTGTCTCCACCGCTCCCCTCCGCCCGCCCCTCGCACCTCCTCCGACAAACCCTGCGATTCTGATGGAAAATTCATTAGTCTCTCCCTCCCCTGCCCGCGTTCCCAGGCAGCTCCTCGCCTGATGTGTCCTCTCCATCCTGATTATCTGGAGACGCCAATTTCAAAGAGACATCTTAATAGTGATGTCAACGAATTAATTAGATGTGTTAATGAGCTAAAAGCAACCCAAATTAAATTAATGCGGCAATAAGCGCAGACAGCAAAATTAGCTCCAACTTCTCTCAATGACTCTGAACTGTACACAACACCTCATCTCGCAAGAACACCACCATCCCCCAAAGCTAATCAAGAACCCGGCGCAATTAACTGCTTAATTACAAACAGGCACACGCGTGCACACACGCAAACACGCCTGCAAGAAATTCAGCAGGCAGGGAGGGGCCGGCCCGGCCAGCCTGGGCCAGCCTGGGCCAGCCTGGGGGGGGGGTGGGGTGGGGGGGAAGCACGAATCCCCCCGAAATAGCGCCCATCGCCGTCATACCGCCACCCCTCAGTGATCTGACCCCGAGCACAGGGGCTTGGCACCGAGGCGCGGGCATTCCAGTGCCTGGTCTGTGTTCTGCGGTCAATGTCAGGTGGCTGGACCCCGCCAGGGGGAGAAGGGCGGCTGGGGTGCTCCTGCAGGGCCCCTGGGCCCCTACCTGGGGGCGTGGGGTGGCTGGGGAGGGGCACAGCATGAGGGAGAAGGGAGGAAGAGGGGCGGGGGGGAGGGAGCCCAGCTCTGAGTTGTTTACTGCTTGCATCAGAATCTGAGTTGCAACTAAAAAGCTAATTGTCCAGCCGGCTGATTTCCCACCGGGCAGGGAGAGCTGCTAATAGCTTCGCAAGCCGCTCAGGTATCTGATTAGCTGTGATTGCAGCTAGAGACAGGAGAGGGGTGAGGGCAGAAGTGGGGAGGAAGGAGGGCGTGGCAAGGAAGGGGGAGATGGGCCAGATGGATGGCGGGCCCAAGGCTCGGAGGGCGCTGGGCAGGTGCAGGGGAGGAGGGGCCGATGACCAGAGGAGGTGGCGGAGGAAACAGAGGTGATCTGGGAGGGGCTGGCCCCCCCCCCATGTGTGGAGCTGGGATCCGGGATCCAGGATCCCCACGGTGGCTCTGCTGCCCAGGCCATGCCGTCTCCAGGGAGGCCTGTGCCCCTGCAGGCCCATCTAGAACACGGGGTACTAGCTGGGCCTGGCCTGACGGCAGGACGCGTGACCCAGAGCCCAGGAGCAAGGGGCAGGCCCAGAGTGTCCCAGTTGGTGCCAACAGTCAGGGGCTGGAGTAGCTGCGCCTGTGGGCACGCACGGGGCCAGCAGGCAGTGAGGCCCGGGCCCCCGGCTGTCTCCCACCCTCCCACCTTTGAGGTCAATGAGTTTAGTCTCCTAAGTCAAGGATGCTTTTTGTTCATTTCAGATCCGGGTGATTGATTCGGGGAGAGAAGGAAGGAGCTGGTCGATTTGGTCCCTCCAGGCCAGCCTCCCGGGGCGCCCAGCCTCCGTGGAGAATGGCTCTCCCCAGAGCAGGGCAGGGGGTGGGGGTCCCTGGGAGGACCACAGATGGGGGCTGGGGGCCGGGGGGCACAGGCCTCGTCTCCCTCTGCGTCCTTCCCTCTTCATTGGTCCACTTGTCTGTTTTTCAGCGTATTGATTCATTTTAAATATATCCGTTTCCATCCTGCTGCACGCTGGAAGCTGGACAATACGGCCTCATGAACCGTGGCCATAGGCTGCACCCCTTGTGGTGAGCACCCAGCCCCCAGGACGGGCATCCCTGTGCGCTGGGCACTAATGGTGTGAGCACAGGGCTCCGGGGCCCCGAGCACCCCACAGGGGCACCGAGAGTCCCAGGGAGGCGGTGGCCTGTTGATCAGACCTCCAGCCTGGGGTCACGGAGAACCTGCCCCCAAGGCCACCCCCGAATGGGCCTCCGACTTCAAACCCCAGAATGGGGAATCACAAGCATGAGTTTAAGGGAGGAAGAGGCTCGGCGTCTTCAAGGCCCACGGATGTGGCATCCTGAGGCTGTCGGGACAGGCCCGGATTCCCAGGCTGGATCCTTGCTTCCTTTTATAGGTGGGGAGACTGAGGCTGAGGGTCTGGGGGACGGGGTTGGGGGGGCGTTGCTCAGGTCACACAGGCCCTCTGCTTGCTCTGCTCTGATGCTGGGCCGTCACCTCGGAGGCTGTTACAGGGTTTTATCTCCCAGCAGGAAAAAAGGATTGTTTTGCTCGGGGAAAGCGTTCCAAAGAGGTTTCCAGTCCCCAGGCAGGGGCGAGTCCCCAGGGCCTTTGGGGGCGGGGACAGCAGGGTGGGAGGGGCGTTCCCCCGACCGGCTCTCCCTTAGGTGGCCACCCCTCTGTCTCCGTCCTCTGACTCGGGGAGGGCCCGGGGCACGCACACACACAGGTGCGCGCACGGCTCGGGGAAGCAGGCTGGTGCTGTGTCAAGCACACACCTGGAGGCCGCCCAGGCCCCGCAGCCCACACCAATTAGGAACTCACTTTACATTATTTTAATTTGTCTCTGGGGCCCTGGAAGCAAAGTCATGCGATTATTATTATTATTTTTTTGGCTGGAAACTCCAGCAGCCATTATATAAATTACGTATAATTGAATCCATCAGACGTCATTTCCCTTAAACAATCATGTTTTCCTTTTCCCAGCAACTGGGCCACCCGCTCCGAACTCGCTCCCGTGCCCCTGGGAAGAGGAGGGAGGCTCTGAGCCACCCAGGCCCCCTCACCTGTAGGGGACAGGGGCTCTACTCCGTCCCTCCCGGGCTGCACCTCTGAGCGAGTGGTGTCACCTCTCTGAACTCCCGTCTTCCCTCTGTCAAAGGGCTGGTGTGAGGGTTAGAGACAGACAATGCCCGGAGGATTCTCGGCGTGCTGCCCGCATGGAGCGTCCCACTCAGAGAGCTCGGTGTCCAGCCACACCAGAGCATCCTCTCCCCCCAAAGCATGGGCCCCTGGTACGCAGGGGTTTGGCTTTAATCAGGTGCAGACAGACACATGGACAGGGAAACAAGTGTCGTGAAGGAAGAGTCTGTGTCACTCCCACAATCCCCTGGAAACACGCAGGGCCTCTCGGGAAGCACCAGGTAGGGCAGGAGGCGGGGGTGCGGAACTCCGGGCAGGGCGGGCAGGCCTAGGACTGGCCACTGTGGATGGCCTCAGCGGGTCCTGGGGCGCAGGGGCCGTCCCTGGGGTCTGGGGTGACTGGGGCAGGAGGACAGGGCCTGGGGTTTGAGGGCTCCACGGGGGAGGGCTGGGGCGGGGGCTCTGTGTTGGCTGGGCTGCGTCTGGAGAGTGTGCTCTCGTCTCCGGGGCCAGCAAGTTGTCAGAGCATCAAACACGCGGGCAATGGGAAAACACAGTTAATACAGAGGGATCAAACAGACGTCAGCAGCGCATGGGAGGCCGTGTCCCGTCTGATGGTGCTCAGCCCTCTCCGCCGGCTTTGTGGACCCCACAGTCGGAGCCGGGATGGGAGTGCTGACCCCGGCCTAGAGCTGAGGACACTGAGGCCCAGCGAGGGAAGCCACTTGCTTGAGGTCACCCAGGGAATTGGGCCGGGCCAGGGAATTGTGACCTCAGCCTCCTCGGGGCCGGCAGAGAGAGGAAGGAGCTTCCCTGTGGCTCGGCATGGGGGGTGGACGCCAGGCTCCTGGGCTGTGTCGGGGTCCAGCGAGGCCCTGTCTGTGATGCATCGGGGCCTAGCGGGTGCCCGGTAAGCACTCACTCTCTGGGCGAGTGTGGACAAGACTCTGCCCCTCCCCAGGCCTCAGTTTCCCTATCTGTACCTCGAGGGATGCAGTGGCCAGGCCAGGAGCTCGGGCTGTAAGACGGCCCGCACCGTTCGCCCTGGCACCCTCGCTCTGGGAACCTACCCCGTCAACACTCTCCTGCAAGAGAGCTGGGCGGCCCAGGCTGCTCCCCACGGCAGACACCCGGCAAGGGCGGGCGGATGACACCGTGGTCACACCCTGCGCCGGTACAGCCGGCGGCCGGCCAAAGGGACGGTGCAGCTCCACACGGAAGCGGGCGAGGCGGCTCAGGCCGGAAAGGCGCAGGACGCCGCGTGCACGCTGTCACCGTGGGGAAGGCAGGAGGCTTCGTGGGGCGCTTCTGGATACTCGGGACACTGTGAACAGCAGAGCAGGAAGCCCGGGTCTGCGGTGGAAGGGAAGCATCATCACCTCTTCCCCTTTGCACCTGTTACTTTGTCTTTAAAGAAGTTCTAAGTGCTTTTAGGTATAAACACCACAAATGTACATCCACGCAAAAACGTGTACCTAAATGTTCGTGGCGGCGTCGCTCATGACGGCCAAGAGGTGGAAACCACCCAGACGTCCGTCATCTGATGGGTGGATAGACACGGTGGGGTGCGTGCAGACGACTGAGGTTACTTGGCCACGGAAGGATTCCACGTGGATGAAGCTTGAAGACATCTGCTTGGGGAAAGAGGCCACTCACAGAGAACACGCCGGAGACGTACAGAGCGGGCACAGCTGTGGGGACAGGGCAGTGGTTTGGGAGCAAATGGGGACTGGCTGCTAACTCGTAGGGTCAG
The DNA here is from genome assembly GCF_028018385.1 of Neofelis nebulosa. NCBI lineage: Eukaryota > Metazoa > Chordata > Mammalia > Carnivora > Felidae > Neofelis > Neofelis nebulosa. Next base: position 1,065,827 of record NC_080799.1, read on the forward strand.
GGTTTCTTTTGGGGTGACGACAGTGTTCTCAAATGAGACACTGGGGTGCTTGCACAGCTCTGCAAACGCACAAAAGACACACGAGTGTTAGGAAGGAGAAGCGGACAGGGTGCTGAGGGTCCTCGGCTGTGGGGACACAGCACACCAACTCGGGGATCTGAAACCACAGAAAGCCCCGGGCCCCAAGTCCAAGATCAAGGTGGCCCAGGGTGAGCTCCCTCCAAATGCCACAGGGGAGGAGCCCTCCGGATGCTCTGCGGGATGCCGGGCGGTCCTGTGGCTGCACCCCCGCCCCCCCGCCTCCGCCTGTCAGTCCGCGGCCCTCTCTGCTTCTTAGGGGCCCAGACACCCTGGATTTAGGGCCCATCCCAGCGACCTCATCTTCATGTGGTGACCTCTGTGCAGACCCTATTTCCAAATAAGGCCACGTTCACAGCTGCCAGAGGCTAGGATTTCCGCACCTCTTTTTGGAGACACAGTTCAACCCAGTTCTTGTGACTGTTATCTCAATAAAGACGTGATTTTTCTCAGAAGTTTTAAGCTGTGAAATACAAAGAGAAAGGGGCGGCTCAGTCGGTTAAGCATCCAGGCAAGTGTCTGACTCTTGATCTCAGCTCAGGTCTTGATCTCAGGGTCATGAGTTCAATGCCCACATCGGGCTTCACGCCCCGCGTGGAGCCTCCTTAAAAAAAAAAATTATATAGAGAGAAGGAACACAGCCATCGTCCCGAGCATGAGCCTGATGCTCTCTGGGGGGACTCACGAGCTGGGAGCAGCAGTAGTCGTAGTAAAAATGTCCCTGGCTGGGAACCTGGCCAGTTCTGCCCAGAAGGCCCGCCCCTGGCCTGGCCCCTGCCCTACTCTCCCCTCCGTCCTCACCCCTGCAGGCCTGTCACGTGCCCACATCCCCCCTTCTGAGGTAACAACCAGTCACACGCACAACCTCTTGGCACCCAAAACGTTCTCTGATCTGTGTAAGCTACAATTGAGTCTGCGCCGCTTGATATTAATATCTTTTGTTTGTGTGTCAGGAATCTAATTAAGGCGTGTTCTCGGTGTATCCGGGGTGTTCAAACAACTCCGCGGAGCAGACAATGCAAGCTGTTGACCTGCACAGATAAACTGCTTACGGAGGACTGGGGGGCGGCGGGCGGGGGGTGCACGGCTGTTCTTTTCTGCCAGGGTGCCGGCCGCTCACCCTTGTGCGCCGGCGGCCCCTCCTTGGAAGGGGTGCCGACCCCAGCGGCAGTTTTTGTATGCCCTTCTGTGTGTGCAGACACGTGCACAAATGTGCACCACACCCAAGTTAGGCCTCCCTGGACAAGCAGCCAGCAGTGTGGTGTCTCCCCCGTCATCGCCCCATGCACAGATGGGGACGCTGAGGCCCTGGTGCGCCTCACGCGCGCGGGTGTTAAGGTGGACCTCAGGGCTGCCTTCAGGTAGCCGACAGGTAGCAGCGAAACCCACATCGGGGAGGGCTGGCCCCGGGGTAACACTCGGGCCTGCAGTGCAGACTCCAGGGCAGGCCCAGGTAGAAACTGTCATCCCCCCCCACAGAGAGGTCTGGCCTGGACCCACACAGTGGGCTGCTGGCAGTGCTGGACCTTCCTGACCCTGGAGGCCACGGCGGGGCTCCCTTTTAAGGAATTCGCGCGCCCACGAAGTACCTGCCCCGCGCAGCTTAGCAGACGCCGCAGCGCCACCTGCCGACCGCGCTCGGGGCTGCAGGGAGGGCGTGAGGCTGGACTGGAGGCCCCGCCCCTTCGCCAGGCCCGCCCATCTGCCCCCGGCCCTCGCGCCACCCGGCCTACCCGTTTGCCCCATTCCCCGCCCACTCTGGACCCCGAGCCCGGCTCGGGGCCCCGCCCCACCTGCCCGGTTCGGCTGCAGGCCCCGCCCACTGCCCCAAGGCCCCGCCCCGCCCTCCACCAGGCCCGCCCGCCTGTCCCAAGCCCCGCCTCTCCGCCAGGCCCGCCCATCTGCCCGGGGTCTCGCCCCCTCCCCTCCGGGAAGCCTCGCGAAAGCCAAGCTCAGGGAACCCGGACGCTATAGTTCCCCGGAGAGGTGGGCAGCTTGGTCACGGCTTTCGGGTCCAGCTTGAAGCGGGCACAAACGCCTGCCAGGAGTACAGGAGGCGCGTTCACTGTGTCATGATCCTGCCATCATGTGGGCCCATCTTTCAGGTGAGGAAACCGAGTGGAGAGAAGTTGTCACCCGCCTGGGTCCCACGAGGAGGAGTGACCACCCAGTGGGCTGTGAGCCCCGCAGCCAGCCGCTGCAGAGCGGGCACTGACGACGACCAGTAAGTAAACCAAAGTGTATCTGTTACCTGTTAATTGAGTCGTTCACACTGCAAACCGGTATGACCCTCTCGCCACTGCGGTAGGGGTGCTGACACCGTTTCACAGGTGAGGCACACAGAGGCGCCTGCATCGGGAAGTGTCGGGGCAGGCCACACCCCCCCTTCTGTGCTGGCGCCAGGACCCGACGTGAGCAGGAATCTGGGGCAGAGGCCGAGGACCCTCAGGAGTGGGCTGGGCTGTGGGTCACATCCTGGGCAGGACTGGGAGGCGGGGCCCCTCCCGGAGTGGCCTCAGTCTCCGCATCCAGACGGCGTGTGGCGGGGGAGCTGGAGCGAATCGCTCGGGTTCTGCCCCTGCCCTCCAAACGTCGCGAGTCCAGGATCCACCAAGGACTGTACCGGCACAGGGACCGGGGCTTCACCTGCTCTCGCACCCGGCCGGCCCCCCACAGGGCCCCTCCGGGCGCCTGTGGCTTCACCACCGGGAATTTGAGCGCCTCTGGCCACCACACACCCCCGCCCCAGGAGGAGGCGTCTGTGGGGATTAGGGGCTGCCAGGGGCAGAGGGAGCCCCTGGGGCTGGGGGACCCTGAGAAGCATGACCTTACCCAAGTCCCACCGCCCGGCCTCCTCCCGCAGCCCCCAGGCCCCCGCTGTCCCACCTGTCCCATCCACCGGCTACCACGCCATCGGGGGCCCAGTCGCACACAGCTACGTGCACACCCCAGCTGTACCCCTGCCAAGCTGTGTGGCCTTGAGCGAGTCGCTACACTTCTCTGAGCCTTTGTATCCTCATCGGGAAAGTGGGTTAACATCCTGGGCTGGTTCTGGCCCAGGTGTGGGCCTACCAGAGCCCGGAGCAGAAGAGGGCAGGTCTGCGGCCCCCGCCGGACCACAGGTCTCCGGAGGCCCTACTGTGTGCTGGTGCGGCATCAGACTCAATGTCGCTGCTGTCCCTGGCATCCCACCACCAGCCTGAGAGCCAGGCCAGGGTGCCTTCTCAGCCCCATTTTACAGGTGGGAACACGGAGGCTCAGAGAGGCAGTGTGATTTGCCCAAGAAGTGAGGAGAACAGGTTTCCAGCCCACGACTCAGCTGTAAGCAGAGCGAACCGTGGGCCAGGGGTCCCTAACCTCAGGCCCAGGGGTCCCCCGGGCTCCAGCTGGCCTGGCGCAGGTTGGGCTCCGGGACCCTTGGAGGAAGGACGCACAGCTACTTTATAAAGGCTGGGAATTGGCTCCTTCTCCCAGAGAGGGGCACAGCCGAGCCCTTCAGCATCTGTTGTGCGGACAGGCAGCCTGAGGCTGGGGCCCTGGGGAGCCAAAGTGCGTGTGTCTCAAAGCCCGGCCGCGGGCCACACCGTGGGCGAGAATGGCCCCTTGGGCCGTCCCCACCCGGCAGGGGCGCACGCGGCCCCACGCCCGCACTGATGCACACGCGCACCCCTCTGCGGTCCCAGGTAACAGCAAAAGCGGGGCTCAGGGACCGGTTTCCTCTAGCCCCGGGTAGGGAGGAGTGTCAGAGCCCCCACAGGTTAGTCCCCCGGCCTCTCGGGGCAAGAGGCCTGAGACCAAGGGTTCAGAACTGACCCTGACGTCCCTCCAGGCTGTAAGCGCGTGCCGGTTCCCTCCCGCCCCACGCGCACGTACACAGGTGCGTGCCAGGCAGCCAGCACAACCCTGCACACGCCCCCTGCGGCCGCTGGATGGGTGGAGGGACGGTCGGAGCGGGGGGGCGGAGGGTGTCCACAGCGCTCTCGGCAAAGCACAGGACCTGTCCTCACAGAGACACCTGCCTGGCGCGGGAGGCACAGACCTCGCCGGCCCTCACAGACCCCCAGATGGGCACCCGCCCCTCCACCTGCTGCCGTTGTCCAGGAGCATCCGCCTCCTCCCCTGGGCCTGTGTGGGGACCCCCTGCTCCACCGGCTCTCCAGAGAGCCCTCGCAACCAGGGCTGGACACGAGGCACTCGGAAGCGGGGCGTGGCGGGATGGGCCCAGGAAGTCCCCCCTCCCGTGGCAATTCAAGTGCATTGTTGCACACGAGTTTGGCATTAAACACCGGAGCGCCTTCGGACTTCCCAGCACGGGGCCCGATGAGTTAATTACCAGAACACCAGACCCCTGGGTCTGTGTCCTCGCTCCTGAGTGCAGAGTGGTGGCCTTGAGCCTTCGTGTCGGGGAGATGTTGGGGGCCAGGGTGTGACCCCAGCAGACCAGCTCTCACCCTGCGGCCCTCTGCAGGGCCCCCTCCAGCTCTGTCGGCAGCCCTCTACCCTCCTGAGCACCCGGAACAGAAAGGGGGGTCCTCCTGGCCCACTCCTCCCCACCCCCACCTCCCCAGCTGCTTCAGACCCACCTCCGTGAGCTCCGGACATGAACCCCCACCTGGCCTCTACTCATTGTCCTCTCGCACCCCAACCCCTCTGCCCCCGGGGCCTGCCCATCCCACCCTAAAGTGCCCAGATGCGGCCACGCGGGTCTCCTGCTGCACCCTCCCTGCCTCCCGCTCCCCTGAAGCCAGACTCCTAGTCTCAGGACCCAGATCTGATGGTGGGAATCTTGTTCCCCAAACCCAGGCAAACCCAAACCGAGGGGCGTTCTGCAAAACCCCTGACTAGTACTCCTCAAAACCGCCAAGGTCATCAAAGCAAGGGAGGTCACGAAACAGAGGAACCCAGGGAGCCAAGACGCAGTGTCACGTGGGTCCCGCGTGGGGCTCTTAAACAGGAACGGGAGCGAGGGAAACAGGAAATCTAAGTAACACGCGTGCGCTCCTAGGAGCGCACCTGCCTTGGTGTCGCGGCTGTGACCCACGTCCCCGAGGGAGGTGGGACGCTGACGGTGGGGGACGGTGTGCGGGGATGCACGGGAACCCTGTTCCGTAAACCTACACTTTCCGGAAATAAGAGGTGTGTCTTAAACAGAGAGAGCACACACAGGAGATCTGCCTGAATGCAGAGAAACTCACATCTGTTTCATCTTGGTGGTGGGTTCGTGGGTGTCTGTGACGCTGTTCTCTGCACTCCTCTGTGCTCGGAAACGTCTCGTAATTAAACACGTTAAGAGAAAACAGACCCAGGTCTGACGCGCCGCCCTGGCCCGACGTCCGCCAGAGTCTCCTGGAGCCCTTAGCATCTGTCCTCAGGTCTTAAGCCGGCCCACCCGCCCGCACGCACCCCTGACAACGCCACACGGGGACCCGCGTCTGCCTGTTGCCTTCCTGTCGCCCCCTCTGGCCCCTGGACCAGTTCCCAGTCTGCAGCTCTCGTGCTGGGAGGGAGGGTCCCAGGTCCCAGCCCCCGTGGGGTCACCTCAACGGGCATCGCTGTCTGTGGTTCACAAAGCCCGCCCCCACCCCCCGGGCCAGGGTCCGGGACCCCTGTGAGGCAGGCGTCATGCACCCACTTTCCAGACGGGAAGACAAGGCTACCCGGGAGCTGCAGGGGTGTGGCCTGGAGACCAGCGTTCTCTACCACACACACCCCCAGCCTGGCGTCCCACCTGGAAAGTCCTGCGGGGACCAAGAATCCAGCCTCCGGGCCCGGACCGCGCGGAATGAACGTCAGACCCTTGTGTTCTGGGCCCTGTGACTCTGCACACTGTCTCCGTCCAGCCACGCTGGCGCCTCCCCGTGTCTCCGCCACGCCGACCTGCCCCAGGGCCTTAGTACCTGCTGGCCCTGCCCAACACGCTCCACCCTGGAGAGGCATTCCCTGGCCAGGGCACGATGCTGCGCCGTCCCCGCCCGGCTGTCAGGGCTCCCTCCCACCCAAGCAGGGAAACCGAGGCCCAGAGGATGGAAGGAGCCTCTCACAGGGAGTCAGGGACAACTCACTGTCGTCTTCCCTCAGCTCGTCTCGTGAAACTCACATACGCACATGTGTTCACATTCACAAAAACACCCACGCGTGTGAACATGCGTGTGTGCGTGCACACACCAGGGCTGGGGGGTCTGTGCTGGGCGGCCGGCCAGGTCTGCAGTTCTTACGATGCGCACGTGACGTGGCTGGCGTATGACGTGTCCTGTGGGTGTCCTGTGCCAGGAGCACACGTATGTGACACACTCCCTGCCGTGCGGCACGCGGATGAGCGGAGCGTTTTATCCCCATGTGCGTGCACATGTGTGTGCAAAGGAGGGCTGGCTGCAGTGGGCGTGTCGCAGTGGGTGTGGCGGGTGTGGCCAGAATCGGTGACAGCACGTGGGCTGTGGGTGCGACGGCCGGCCACGTACCAGGCCCTCTCTGTGTCTAAATGCCTCTGATGGGATCATACGTAACGGCAAGGACACCATTTCAATCAGTCAGTCGATGGGTCAGTCGGTTGATTAATTCAGCAAAGCCGTGTCGAAGACCGCTACGTGCCAGGCCCCGGGGACTCAGCAGCGAACAGATCCCGTCCCTGCCGTCACGAGACTTTCACTCCGGGGGTGCAGAGCTGTCCATGAACAAGTAGACATACGATGCCCTGACGGGAGCTGGTCAGTGTGAGTAGGAGTGCAGGAGGGAGAGGGATGGCAAGTCATGTGGGGAAGTCTGGGAGGCCCCCTGAAAATGCAAGACCTCAAGCAGATGAGGGCGCCAGGCAACTACACCAGGAGGGAAACGTTCCGGGCAAGGGATAGCAAGTGCAAAGGCCCTGAGGCAGGGGCACGTCTGCCTCGTTTGAAAACAGCAGAGAGGCTGGCGTTGCTGGAGCAGAGCGAGGGGGCGTCAGGCCAGCTGCATCAGGCTGTCCACCATCTTCAGAGACCCTTCTGGTTTCGTGACCTTCTTCCCCCTCCTTGTCACCAGGGGACCGGCAGGGAAATGGGCAGGCAATAGTCTCAACTCCCATTGTGCCAAAGGGAAACTGAGGCCCAGAGAGCACAAGGACCCTCCAGACCCTCCAGAACCTCGGGATGAGCTGTTGGGACCACCTTAGGCCCCCTGCCTCCCCGACCACGTGCGTACAGGTAGAGTAGGTGGGCGTGGGGCCCACCTGGCGGGCAGGTGTCCCAGGGCACAGCAGTGAATTTCCGTGGGAAAACTTGGCATCAGGCTGGGCTTCCAGAAGGGGAAACTGGGGCCCCGAGAGGGCCTGCCCCCCTCCCTTAAGAAACCGTAGTGCACCTGGGCCGGACTGGGTCCCCACCTCTTCCCGTCCTGTTCCCCCAGTCCCGTGACAAATAGAAACCTGGGCCGGGGACCGTATCCCACCCTGGACTCCCCCTGCCCCAGCCCCCGAGGAACAATTTACCTTTCAGAGCCGGTCCAAGATATTAATTAAGATAAATCTACCTCAATTTTGAGATTCTCTTATCATGTAATTTATCAAAATTATGTTAATTATTTCTGTAGGGCAGCAAAATTATTACCTCTTTTGTGTCTGATTTGTATTAATATTCATAATTTAATAATTCAGCATCCTGGCCATCTGGTCCGGGATCAGGTTCCCTTCCCTCCTTCGGTCCCAGCCAAAGCGTCCCCACCACCCTGCCGGGTGTCCCCAGGGCCCGGCCCACCCTGTCCCCACGCCTTCCCCGCCGTCCACCCGGGCGGACTCCGCTGCTGCCCCGGGCCTGCCCGCCCCGGTGGCCCCACGCCGCCCGCGGCGCCCGAAGGCCCGAGCGCAGGTAGGCGCACCGTCGCCACCCTCGCTTGGCAGGTGAGCCAAGCTGAATTGACATTTTCCACACTTTGTGAGTTTTACACTGTAATTTGACATAATTAATGCCTACATTACTGCTGATAATTTAGCTAGTTAATTAAACTCGGAGGAGATAATTAAGGAAAGGCTACTGCTTGGATTGCTAATTGTTTTTGTCATTATTTCAGGGGGCCGACAGCTGCCGGCTGAGTCATCCTGTTTTGTCAGCTGACGGGTCATGTGACACGGGGGTCCCCTGGGGTCCCCCACTTCCAGGGAGGGAGGCGTGCAGCCGGCTACCTGGCTGCTGCCTGGAACCCCGCCAAGAGCAGGGCGCTACTGGCTGGCCCAGCCCCTCCTCCCCCTCCTTCCCCATCCTCCTCCTACCCCTCCTCTCCCTCCTCCTCCCTCCTCCTCCTTTCTCCACCCCTTCCTCCCCCACATCCTCCTTGTCCTCTCTCCCCCTCCTCCCCTCCTCCCCCCTCTCCTCCCCTCCTCCCCCCCTTCCTCCTGCTTCTCCTTTCTCCTCCCCATCCCCCTTCCTCCCCCTCCTCCCTCCCCCTCCTCCCCTTCCTTCATCCCCTCCTCCTGAGAGCTCTGGCCTGGGTCACACAAAGGTCAGCCTAAGCAAACGGAAGGAGGAAAGAGCCCTCCCAGCCCCACATCTGACCAGGGGGTAAAGTGACCCTGGCCACACCCCAGCCTCCCACAGTGGTCGGGTGGGCGGTAGGACTTCCCGGGCCACTAGGTTATCCCTCATCACCGAGAAGGCCAGGGAGGTCGGGGAGAAGGCGGGGTGGGGCAGGGACCGTGCTCCTCCAGACCTCGGATGCCGCCTGGTGGTAGGCAGACCTGAACAGGCGGATGGGGAGCTGCCGAGCCCCCCACGCCTGCCGAGGGGCCGCCGTCCCCGGCACCAGCCATCAGCTGCCACCAGCAGCACCCCGCACCCACAAAGCCAGCCCCGCATGCCGCACAGTATGGGGGTGTGCCGTTATCATCGCGTCCTCACTTTCGCTGGCGAGAACACCACGTGACAGAGCCGATGCAGGCCCCGTGGGGGGCGGGGGACCATCAGGACGGTGGCCGAGCCCAGGGGCCCCGCTGTCCTGACAGGCCGGGAAGTGGGTCAGGGGCAGCTCCTTGCCTCCAAGGAGCTCCAGGTCCCACGCGGGACTCGGGACTCACAGTGCCACAGCAGCCAGCTTGGGGCCATGAGGGGAGATGAAGCCACCGTGCAGACAGTGGTGGGGCAGATGCAGGGAAGGGGCCCGGGACTTTGTTGATGTCCTTTTGGGGTCAGTGAGCGCTGAATTAGCCAGTCTAGACCCTTCTTTCATGTTCTGGCGGCTAACGAACCAGAATTGTTTGGGTTTCTCTGACCGGAATGTTCTGAAAGCCCAGCCGAGCCCCCTACTGGATGCCCATCCCGCAGTGCCCCCGGCAAAGACGGGGCGGGCGTCTTTCCGTAATCGTATCATTGTCTCATGGCAGGCTCGCGGGGGGCCTGGAAACCCGCTTTCTCCTGCTGAGCCTGTCCCTCTTCTCACCCCTGCCAAGAGCTGCCACTTCCCCGGGAGGGCTGGCCTTCCTCCCGCGGCGGGCTCCAGCCTGTGGGACACTCGATCGGCTTAGGTGTCTGGCCTCGGACGGAAGCGCCCGCGTCGCAGATCCCGGAGCTCCTTCCCGCAGCTTTCGCACGGGCCACCTTCCACCAGACCTTCCTCTCTTGCACGACACCGAGAGCCACAAGAAGCAGTCCACGCTTCCTGATATTCTGTTTTCCTGCTGCATTCCCAGCCCTGATGAAGTCTGGTCCGGGACCCAGGTCCCGCGGGGTCGACTGGGTGTCATTTGCTGTGGGTGCCTCCCAATGACTGACTTCCCAGCCCGGAGGGCTGGTTCCCACTGCGGACCCGGCCGCAGTTCCGTGACCTATAACGCCGCCAGTCCTGGCACGAAATTCCACATCAGCTAGGACGCTTCCATCCAGAAATACCAGAAAGCCTGAGAAAAAGTTTACGCACAGAGGGGATTGTTACCCCAGATGTAGTGCCCCCCAAAAGTTCGCGTCCATCCAGACCTCAGAGTGCACAGACCACAGGGTCTTTGCAGGCGATCACGGTGAGATGAGGTCATTAAGGTGGGTCCTGACCCAGTGTCCCTGGTGTCCTTATAAAACGGGGTCATTTAGACACAGACATGCACGCGGAGGAGAGGCCACATGCCCATGGAGGCAGAGGCAGGAGTGACACGGCCACCAGAAGCCGGGAGTGAGGCCTGACACACTCACCCCCACAGCCTCAGAAGCAAGCAGCCTTGCTGACCCTTGATTTCAGATTTCTAGCCTCTGGAACTGGGGCGAAATAAATTGCTGTTCTGTTAAGACACCACCAAGTTTGTGACACTTTGTTATGACAGCCCTAGGGGCACATATATCTTAAGAAATCCAGAGGATAAAGAGGTTTTAGGACTGAATAATCCAGTGGGTCACTCACTGATGTCATCAAAGACCCATGTGTCTTCATCGGTTCTGCTCTGCAATCTTCAGTACGTCAGCCATATTCCCTCTCGTGGTCACAAAGTGGCTGCTGTAGCACCATGCATCCCAAGTAGGTATGATGTCCCACACAGAAGAAGGTACACCTTCCTGGTGCCTCCAATATCAGGGATGTGTGTGGATGGCCGTGATTGGCTTGCATTAAGGATGGTTCATTTCCTAGGCTTGGGAGGGGGACACATCTGAACAAAACGGGGAAAAGCAGCAGCGTCTGCCTGGATGCACATCCGGGGCCCTAGGAGAGAGTGGCAGACGGGATTGCAACGAAAGCAAGTGGCAGGGAATGTTGTGGGAGCTGGGAGTGGAGCATGGAGAAGGCCAGGTTCTGTGGGGTGGCCCAGCCACTGACCCTCAGCTCTGCATCTGGCTGTCCCCACCCCTGGACAGCTGCCCGCTGGGCTCCCAGCACCGCCCACAGCTTCCCCGAGGGAATTACCTATCCAGTCACACTTGTGTGTCTTTGACTCCCCCTTTAGGACGCACAGTCCAGGTGGGGACACACCTGACAGAGGGGTGTTTGGCCTCAGGGAGCCTGCTGACTATGCTGTGCATTATGGGGTGAGCCATGTCTCCCGAAACGATACATCCACATCCTAACCCTGAAACCTGTGAACTTTCCCAGTCCTGACCCTGGGACCCGCGAACCTCCTGCGTCCTGACCTTGGGACCCACGAACATACTAGTCCTGACCCTGGGACCCGCGAAACTCTCGCATCCTGGCCCTGGGACCCGTGAACGTTTTGCATCCCGAACTTGGGACCCGCGAACATACTAGTCCTGACCCTGGGACCCGCGAAACTCTTGCTTCCTGGCCCTGGGACCCGCAAACTTCCCACGTATTGACCTTGGGACCCGCGAACATACTAGTCCTGACCCTGGGACCCGCGAACCTCCTGCGTCCTGGCCCTGCGACCTGCGAACGTTCTGAGTCCTGACTGTAGGACCTATAAACGTACTAGTCCTGGCCCTGGGACCCATGAACCTCCTGCGTCCTGGCCCTGGGACCCGCGAACGTTCTGAATCCTGACCTTGGGATCCAGGAACATACTAGTCCTGGCCCTGGGACCTGCGAGCCTCATCCTCCTGGCCCTGGGACCTGCGAACGTTTGAGTCCTGACCTCGGGACCCTCAAACATACTAGTCCTGACCCTGGGACCCGCGAACCTCCCTCGTTCTGGCCCTGGGACCCGCGAACCTCCCGCATACTGGCCCTAGGACCTGTGAATGTTCTGACTCCTGACCTCGGGACCCTCAAACATACTAGTCCTGATCCTGGGACCCGCGAACCTCCCACGTCCTGGCCCTGGGACCGGCGAACGTTCTGAGTCCTGACCTTGGGACCCTCGAACATACTGGTCCTGACCCTGGGACCCGCGAACCTCCCTCATCCTGACCCTGGGACCTGCGAACGTTTGAGTCCTGACCTTGGGACCTGCCAACATACTAGTCCTGACCCTGGGACCCACGAACCTCCCACGTCCTGGCCCTGGGACCCGCGAACGTTCTGAGTCCTGACCTTGGGACCCTTGAACATACTAGTCCTGACCCTGGGACCCGCAAACCTCCCTCATCCTGGCCCTGGGACCCATGAACCTCCCTTGTCCTGACCCTGGGACCCGCAAACGTTCTGAGTCCTGATCCCAAAACCCACAAGCCTCCTACGTCCTGACCCTGGAGCCCAGGAACGTTCTGAGTCCTGACCCTGGGACCTGCGAACCTGACCTTACTTGGAAGGAGGGACTCTGCAGACGTGATGGTTAAGTTGAGGTCACGCTGGGGCAGGGAGGGCCGCAGTCCAGGGACTAGTGTCCTCACAGAAGAGGGAACACGGACACACACGCAGGGAGGAGGCCACGTGGCCACGGAGGCAGAGGTTGGGGTGACGCGGCCACTGGCCCAGGATCGCCCAGGATTGCCGGGGGCCACCAGGAGCTGGACGAGGCGGGAAGGACCCTCCCCTGGAGCCCTGGGAGGGAGCGCGTCCCTGACACCTTGAGTTCGGACCTCTGGCCTTGGAGCTGGCAGAGGGTCAGTCTCGCTTGTCTGAAGCGCCCAAGCTGGCGCTCTGTTCCACAGCCCCAGGACACGCGGAACCCCAAACCCATCGTCCCTGTCTCCTGTGACACAAACGCAAAGGCCGGCCCTGTCCCTCCGGAGCCTCACCCCTCACCCCAGCCACCACGCCAGGCACCAGCCCCCACCCACTGATGCAATCACCCCTTTCTAGAAAGTTCTCCCTCATAAAGAAATGAGAATAGAAATGGCCCATATGGAAATATAATGTTGTTAAAACCACTGATTAAGTTTTACACAACCGTGTGAGAACAAACGGAAAGGTTTTAGCTTTTTAATTTAAGGAAAGAGGAATATGATATAATTTCAATTTGTGATAAGATAAGATGTTCTCGATATTGCGGCTTCAATTGGATTACATCCTAATGTACTTTGTAAAGTGTCAGGCTGGCTGCAGATTAAGGTGTGTGTGTGATATTCTTTATTAACAACGTAATGGGCCACATTCGCGCCATCCGTCTTCATCAGCGTTTCCGGCCCACCTGGGAGACCTCGTGAGTGCAGACTCTGAAACCCCGGCCTTGGGGTGGGAGGGCTAGCAGGAGACCCCCAGGTGGACCAGCACAATGGCAGGGCCCCAGGGGGGGCAGGGGAGGGGGGCCCGGGGCAGGAGGGCCCCAACAGCCGAAGCTCTAGAGGCTTGGGGGGTGAATGGGAGCCAAAGCAGCCTCAGAGGGAGGGAGGTCCCAGCCTCCACGAGGCAGGGTGCGAGGTCTGTGGCACGGTGGGTGGGAGGAGGGGCTGAGACCCCAGTCCTCCAGCCGCAGCCCTGCCCGTGGGTTACGAGCTGCTGGGCCCTGGGGACATGACCCAAGTTTACAAGTATGGCCCACAAAGTGTTCTGGGCACCCCGGGCTCCAGGATGCCCTGAAACCCGTTTTGGGGGCTTGATGAGCCCCCCCCACCCCGACCGGCAGTACGCACAGTCCCAGGCAGGAAGCGAGGCACATGCGGGAGGCCCTCCCGGGGCAGGACCAAGGCGCAGGGGGAGGGAGCCATGGGCTCTGTTCTTGCCTCTGGGCCCAGAGGCTCCAGCGAGGCCGGCTGCTGGGTCAGCAGGACTTTCTCTGCGGACACACGGAGGGGCAGCTGGCCCTGGGGCTGGGGGGCCAGGAGGGATGTGAGTGGGTGGGGAGGACCCAGCTCAGACCCACGAGGCAGCACATGGGCTGCCCTTTCTTCCCGGGACCCCAGAGACACGGGGTGGACATGAAGTCCACACAGAGATGTCATTTGCGGGGTGATAGCGGCTCCCGCCCAGGCCCCGCCGGACAGGGTCGCCGCACCCGCATCCTCCCAGATCAAGGCCAAGGGCACCAAAATCCAGGGCCCGCCACGCCTGACATGTGACCCCGGGCACTCCTCCGTGACTCGGTTTCCCCTCGTGTCAAAGTGACGGAGTGCCGCCTAACGCTCCCCCGTTTCTGTGGAGGTCTGCTCCCCAGGTGGCCCCAATGACCCCAGCCCGCTAGCCCTGCCCCCCCAAGGACAGCCCTGCTGCCCCGTCTCCCTCCAGCCTCTGTCCCTGCCGTGTGACCTGAGAAGGCCCTTCCCCTCTCTGGGCCTTGATCCCCTTCTCCAGAATGGGAGGGGGTCACAGGGGCTGAGATACCGTCCACGGGAAGGGCCAAGGCAGCCTCACCCATCACAGACGGAGACCCCCATCCAGGGGGGCCACCCAGGGCAGGGGCTGGGGGAGGAGGGTTGGGTCTAGTCAGTGGAGATTACAGGGGTGAGGCGTAGCCTCCGCCGTTATTTAGAGCTGTATATGAAGCCTCCGCTCCTGGCAGGGGGCTGTGTGCGACGGGGTCGCTGCAGTGAGCCCCTCTCTGGCATCCCTGGGCCTCCGGTCCCCTGAGCGCTGTGCAGACCCCTACGTGGGGAGGGGGCCGAGGCCGGGGACGGGTCCGGGCTCCCTCTCTGGGTCTGGGAGACTAGGCCTTCAGCTCTGCGACGCCCCAGAAAATCCCCCCAGAGACCTTGCACCCCCAGATTCCTGCACCCCTCCATTTCCCTGGGGACCCCTGGTGGGCACTCTGCCCCGGGGAAGCACAGGTTCCCCCAGGCCCGGGTGGGGCCTCTGTGACCGCGCCCCGGGCTCAGGCAGGGCCTCTCTCCTGGTACCGTTGCTACCCATGTGCGCAGGAGAGAAAACCGAGGCCTGCAAAGGCTCCTGGCTGGTCCAATGTCCCCGCTTGGGACACGGGTTTCACTCAACAAACACTTGCTGCACTCCTACCATGTTCTGGGTGCTGGGGACACAGCTGTGCCAGGGACAGACGAGCTCCCTGACTCGGGGAATGTCCGTCTTAGAGAACACAAAACCAATACCTAAGTCCAGAAGGTGACCTCCAAGTGAGAAAACCTGCTGGGGTGGCCGGCAGAGAGCCAGGGGGCTCGGGAGACCTCTCTGAGGAGGGCACGGCTAAGCAGACACCTGAAAAATAAGGAGCCATCCTTGTGGGGGATGGGGTTCCAGACAGAGGCACCAGCCAGTGCAAAGGCCCTGTGCTGTGTCTGCTTGGAGCCCTGTGAACAGAGCGAGCGGGGGAGGGGAAGTGGGAGGCCAGCCCAAGCCCCGCCTTCCCGGGTGGGCGGGGCATGCAGGAGCCCCGCCCCGCACCCCACACCGGCCCACTCCCCTCCCTGAGATCCCCCAGATTTGTACTCTGCCAGCCCTCAGTCCATGGGTTTCTGCCCTGAACGTCCTTCAGTTAGTTGGGGCCACGAGCCTTGGACCCACAAGGCCTCAGAGGCTTTGACGATGTGTGTGCGCTGAGTGTCAGGAGCCCAGGAACGGCCCACCTTTAAGAGCCCCCCCCACGAAGACATCCCCCTCCCCAGGTCTACTGATGGGAACACTGGTCTTTCTGGGCCCCGTGTGGGGAGAGAAAGGCCCAGACACGTATTGAGCGCCTCCTGTATGCAGACAGCGCAGCCTTGGAACCACACAGCAGACGTGGGCTTGCGTCTGGCTCATTAGCTGTGCCTTCCGGAAACTTCTAGGCAGGGGGTGGGGTCTGGGCGGGTCCCCCAAGTTGGGGCGGGGCCTGGTGAAGCCAGGCCCCACCTCCACCCAGGGGTGGCCGTCCCAGGGCCTCCCCTCCTGCTCTGCCCGCTGGCTGAATGGACACTGCAGGACCTGGTAGCCCTGTGTCCCCAAGGTCACGTGCATGCGTGTCCTGCCATCACAGTGTCCACGGGGTCTGCAGGCCCCGGCCCCGGCAGGGAGCATGAGGCCTGACCACCAGCAGGGCTCTGTTGCCGAGCACCAGCCTGTGCCCGGCCGGCACCCCAGGGAGCAGCCGTGGGGAGGGGCACACCCTCACCCTGCGGGGACGCCTGAGGCGCGTGTCCCCAGCTGTCCCCCCAGCCCCCCCTCCCCGGGCTGTCCTGGCTGGGGACGGCATGGCGTCCTTGGAATCCTTGCCCACCCCCGTCTCAAAGACTCCACACGCACCCCAGCCCGCCAGGGGCTCCCTGAGCCTCGGGGGAGGGGCCCAGGCTCCAGGCCCAGGCCCCACCTAACGCTGTGTAGCTTCAGGGGGGTCGCATGGCCTCTCTGAGCCTGTTTCCTTGTCTGTAAAACACAGCTTCCCCGGGTCTCCGCTGCCCCGTCCCCGCTGGCTGGCCCTCTGCCTCCCCCTGGTGGTGAAGAGGCCACACTGCCGCCGGCCCAGGTGTCCAGAAGCACCCCCATGGCCGGGTCGGTCCTCACAGCCTGCGTGCAGCCCAGCTGTAGGTCGTCAGAGGCTCAGAGGGGGCGGGGCTCTGGCCCACGGCCACAGAGCTGAGCGTCTCTGCATCGTGTCTGTACCAGGCAGCCACCCTCCCTGTCCCATGTCACAGCCTGACCTCAGGTCCCAAGAGTCCCCGGCTGAGACCCTCCAGCACCCCGTAAAGGCAACAGGATGCAGTGGGAGCCCCGTGGGGCCCCGGCCTACTCAGCAGGGTCTCCCCGCTGTGTCCTGCCTGGGACGCATGGGGTCTCGACCCCGTCTGCCACCAGGCTGGGGAGTGTTGGTGCTGTGGCACTGCTGAGGGTCCACGAGGACCGCCGCAGCGGGCTCCCACCGTGGCTGGGGACAGCACAGACACACGCCAGCTCCCCACACAAAAGGGGACACTGAGGCCTGGGTCCCCCGAGTGCGGGCAGTGCTGGGCAGGGGCTCTGGGTGAGCTGCCGGGAACCCGCGCCCCTTCAGCCTTCTCTGCCTTGGCCACGCCCTCTCTCCGCCAGAGGTCGGGAAAGGCGGTGAGCCCCACTCCCTGCTGGACACCAGCAATGATGCTTCCAGCCCAGGGCATAGCTCACCTCCGCCCTAAAGGCCAAGGTCACAGATCTCGAGCTTTGGAGATCGTGCGTGGGGCCCGCACCTGAGTGAAGCTGGCACAGACTCGCTCTGTGCCGGGCTCCTGTCCCTGGAGCCGGGCCGGGAAGCAGCTTAAATGCCCATCTCTGAGGGTCCAGGCCAGCCCAGGGAGGGTCAGCGCCTGCTCAAGGCCACAGACACGTCCACGCTGGCACAGAACTGGATGCCGGCCACGACCTCCAGGCCGCCCGGGGAGCCCGTGGCGCACAGGAGAGGGAGCCAGGCCACGTGGTCAGTTTCTTTATTGAGACCGCTCAGACCCCACAGACAGGGTGGCCCAGGTCCCCACCCCCACAGTGCCGGCCCTGTCCGGGTCAAGGGCGAGGGTCCTGCGTCCCCGCCAGGCAGCTCACTCAGGGGTTTTGCTTCTGCCCTTCAGGGACCAGATCCTGGACAAGCGGAACTTGGGGTTCTTCCTCTGGTCCCCGCTGCTTCTGTGGAGGTCTGGGGGTGGGGGGACGGACACTGAGGACACTGCCCCTGCCGAGAACGCCCTTCCCTCCCACCCACCAGAGCCCTCCCCGGGCCCCCGGAGCCTGTAGGAAGCCAGCCCCTCCGCCCTCCCTCGTGGGAACCACCTACGCGCCGGCCTTTAGAGCCCCCCGCCCCACCCCCGGCACCGGCCACGCCCCTCGCCCCGACCACAGGATCAGGAGCTGCCGGTTGGGGCTCCTCCGAGCGGTGGGAAGCTTGCTCCCTTGGGGTGAGCCTTTCTGTCCTCAGGCCGCATCTGCCGGATGGGGCCTGGCACCCACCCCACGGGAGGCCCGGCTCCTACCGCTCCCACAGTTACCCAGATTCTGGATCATGTTCTGAAGCACCTCGTCCTCCTCTTGCTCTCTGAAACGGGGGCGGTGTGGCAGTGAGGGCGGCGGGCCTCTGTCGGACTCACGCCCGAGCCTTGAGCCCACCTGACACCTGCATCAGCCGCTCTCCCCGCCCCCTCGGCTGACCCTCTCGGGGTCCAGACCCTCCCCCGTGCCATGGGGACAGAAGGGCCCCAGGAGGACCTGGGGGCAAGCTCATAGAGGGACGCGTCTTAAGAACCTCGGCCACTGACTGTGCGTGGCCTCGGCAGGCCCCTCGTTTACACATGGGGACAGAAACGCCCCGTCGGGGTGGTCACGAAGCTGGCGGCCCAGCGCCGCACCAGGAGACACAGGTGGCTGTGTGCATTTAGTAAAAAAAAAGTGTAAGTTTCTCTCCTCTGTTGCACGGGTCACACTGCAAGTGCCCAGTAGCCACCTGTGGCTGCCACGGTGAGCCAGTCGCGGCATAGAACGTTTCCGTCCTCGCGAAACTCCGTCAGCAGGCGCTGAGCCCCGAGGGTCAGGGAACACGGGGCTCGAGGGGCTTTGTCGGGGAGAACCTCTGAGCCGGGCTGCCTAGGCTGGGTCTGCCTTTGGGCTCAGCGCCCCCGCCTGCAGCGGGGCGGGGTCTTGGACCTTCCTGCCGGTGGGGCGGGGGGGAGGTTCCGAGCACGAGGTGGCCAGTCCAGACCTGGCACGGAGGAGCCAGGGTTCTAGCGCCCCATCGCCTGGGCCCCAAGACCCCGGCCTCACCTGAGCCGGTCCTCCTCCAGGACGTCCACAATGCTGCTGCGGTCATCCACCGTATTCACGTACTGGCTTAGCAGATCCTGCTCCCGCTGCCGGTCCTGGGAGGACTTCAGACTCTCTGCAGGGACAGCCTGCCTTTAGCGGCAGCCCTGCTGTCCCAACCTGCTCAGGGACACACTGTCCCCACTCCTCAGGGTCAGGCTCCTCCACTGGGGGTGGGGGGAGGGCCTCGGGAGCGACTGGACGGAGCCCGCCCTTCTGCAGTGAACTCCTGGCAGTGCGGGATGGACGGACGGATGGGCGGACCAGTGAGTCGACGACGGATGGATGGATGGACAGATGAGTGGATGGACGGGTGGACGGGTGGGCGAGTGGAGGGAGGAGTGGAAGAACGGCCAGATCAGAGACCTGGCGCTGCTTGCCCCATCCCACGGCAAGGAAAGGCAGAGTCGGGACCGCCGGGGCCCGAGCCCCTGCCCCGGGCCCTCGGCCACGCCATCCACAAAACCGACAGGCCGCGCTAGTCTGGGCTGTGTGCGCCTACATATTAGCTCACTTAGTCGCTGCGGCTGAGGGCGGTGGAGGCTAGCGTCCCCACTTTGCAAGCACGGAGGGGTCGAGTGCCCCGGCCAAGGACGCACAGCCAGGCGTGGGGGAGCACAGACTCGACCCCGGGCTCCAGAATGTGTGCCATAACCGCAACCCATGAGCCCCCCCAAGGGGTGGCCACCCAGGCAGCCCGCTGGAGGGGCCTGGGAATGCCACGTCCGTGCCCGCGGCCAGGACTGAGCGCCACCCCTGGCGGGCCGGGCTCCCGCTGGTGGGCGGGACGCACCGGGCTTGGCCATCAGCCGACGGAGCTCCCCCTCCAGGTCCAGCTGCTGCTCTGCTAGGCGCTGGTCCTTGGCCCTGCCGAGGGGACACAGGCGTGAGGCCCGCCCCGCCTGGCCGGCCGCCCCGCGGCCTGAGCCCAGCCTGCACCCGGAGGCGGCGGCCACGTCGGGGAGGGCCCTTCGGGCAAAGACCCCTCACTTGTACATCAGCTCCGACTCCTGCCTCAGCAGCAGCTGCTTATCGTGAATGAGCTGGAACCAGTCGACCATGAGCGCGTCCTCCGAGGCATCTGGGGGGGGGGGGGGGGGGCAGGGACGGGTCAGGCCGGGCACGCGGGAGGGGGCTGGCCCGGCCCGGGGCGGCGTGCACGTGGCTCACCCCCCTCGGCCGCACGCAGACGCTTCTCCAGCTCCACGCCCTTGAGTTCCAGGGCGTCCAGCTGCCTGGCAATGTTCTGCATCTGTCTCTGGATCTCCTCGGGCACGTAGTCAGGGTGCAGCTGGGGACAGAGGGGTGCTGAGGGGCGGTCGGAGAGGCCGGGCCGTGCACCTTACCCACCTGCACCCTGGCCCGCTCACCTTGCTGGCGCTGGTCACTGCCTTGCCAGGCAGGGTGGGGGCGCCGGCCGAGCTCACGGGCCTCCCTGGAGAGGGCAAGACAAGTCTCCTTCCTGGACCTGGGGGCGCCAGGCCCAACGCGACCCAGATCCCGCCTGCCCGGGATGCCCCTGCCCCACCCAGCAGGCCGTGAGAAGTGCACCGCGCCCGACCTCGGTCCCCACCCGCCCCCGGGTCAGCAGCCGGACAACCCCATCCGGCGAGCTGCCGAGAGCGAACGCCCCATCATCGCCAGGCCAGTCGGGTGCCGGGAGGAGCCGGGGCCTCTGTCCGGTCGGCGATGGCGGGGAAGTGCTGGGGGGGCTGGGTCCCAGGTCCCGTAGGCTCCGGGCCGCCCCTCCCGCCTGCATTGCTCAGAGCTGCAGGCGTGCCCCAGGCTGCTGCCTTCCCTCCGTCCTGGGCCCCGTGGGCTCGTCACCCTGCAAACCCCACCAGACGCTCCCTCCTCAGATGAGCCCCTTCCTCTGCATCCCAGATAGCATGGGGGCCGGTGTCTCGGGGCTGACCTGGTGCGTCCTGAGCAGGGGGCTTCTCTTTCTCCTTCTTCCAGCTCCCGGCTGCGGCTTCCTGCTTCCGGGGCTCAGGACAAAGCCAGTCTCCAGAAACGTCCAGGCTGGCAGGGACAGCCAGCTTCCTGCGGTGGGTTGGGGTCGGGGCCGGGGACAGGGAGGGGGATGCGGCTGCCCGAGGGCAGGGGACAGGGTCACGTGTCGAGCCAGCAGGTTCGTCGCCCTCCCCCCTGCGGCTTCCCCAACCCGGGGCCCCACAGGCCAACATGGGGTCAGTCCTCACAGCCCCGTGCCCACGTCCACACAGGGAGGGAGGTCTGTACCCTCGACAGCACAGGGGCAGATGAGCCCAGGGGACTGGAGACCCGCTCAAGGTCACACAGGAAGAAGTGTGGGGGGCCGGATGTGGATCCAGGGGCAGCTGAGTGTGCGGGAACAGCCACGCTTACACGTGTGCAAGCGTAAAGGCACGCATAGGCCGCCACCCCCACACCAGCTCCTCGGGCACCCCGGGGCCGGGTTCCCGCCCAGTATTACCTGAGAGGCCGGGCCCAGGGCTCGCTGCGCCCCGTGTCCTCTCAGGCCCAAGAGGGGCCGGGGGGGTGTGGACGTGCCCCGCAGAGCTCCCAGGGACCTTCCCGGGTGCCTCGCCCGCCCTAGGCTCTCCCAGGACCCGCGGCTCCTTCGACTCCGGACCCCTAGACAGAGGGCAGGGGGTCAGCCAAGGGGGGCACGGGCCATCCCCCACACCCCCACGCTGGAGGCCAGGAAGGAGCCCACGGCATAGCTCCAAGCACACGCACCCGACCGGCTGTGAACCCGCAGAACACAGGTGCGTGTTCACACACGCACCCAGCTCTGTGGGTGGGAGCACGTGCTCAGCTGATGCGCCCCGGGACCCAGACACCCGCCCTGGGGCAGGTCCCCAAGTGTGCTGCCTGCCCTTGGGCATCGTACTACGCGGGGGGCGACCACTCTGCACGGTGACCCTGGACCGGCACGTCCGGCCCCCGGGGTGGGTGCGTGTGACTGTCTGGCCAGGGTACCCGTGGCCTCGTTCAAGGAAGGCTGCGGCAGCCTCTCCCTTCCCCGTCCTAACCGAGCCCCTTCCCCGCTCCGGGCTCAGGCCTGGTGGGCACCCACCAGCCCATGGCTGTCATCCCCCTGCCCACCCTCCCAACCTTCCAGCTACATGAAGGGAATGCAGGCCGGTGTGACGGCCCCCACCTCGCTCGGGCTGTTGCAAACTGGCTTCTGCTACGGGAGAGAGGTCCGGGCGGCTGTGCACAGACCCCTCCCATGGGTGCCTCAGTCGGTCCATGTGCCGTCATTTACCTGCAGGCGTCTGCTGACGTGTGCCAGGCCCGGTGCTAGCCCTGGGCGACAGGCCACCGCTCAGGCCCCACCCACCCCTCACCTCTCAGCAGGGTTTTTCTTCTCCACAGGCTTCAGGCGGGCCCTCCATCCTGCCGGCCCATCCTCCTGGCCTTCCTGGGGGCTGGCACTGGGGCCTAGGTGAGGGCAGGGACACAGGTCATGGGCGGGGGGGGGGGGGGTGTTCCGGGTAAGGGGGGTCTGCTGGGAAAGGCTGGATCTCCCCGCCTCCACCTGCCTGCAGCCGTCCCCTCTCAGGTGAACACAGAGCAGCCCGGCCCACGGGAAGGAGTCCGGCTGGGAATCGGGCTCAGGACTTCAAGCCTGACCAGCTGTGCTGTGTGTGCTCAGGGGAATCGCTCCCCTCTCTGAGCCTCAACTTCCCCTGCTTCCAAATGGGTGAGGGTGTGGCCAGGTGAGGCCCGCGGATGCCGAGTGAGCTGTGCGTCTGCCGGGCGTGTGGCTAAGCCGTGATAGCCCGTCGGCAGGCCCCCTTGGCTCAGAACGGAGTGGCTTTCATGATGGGGGCTCAGCCAAAGGAGCGAGCTCGGCAAAACCCTCTGCGCGGGGTGCTCTCTGAGCCCGGCTCACTGCGCAGCACTAAGAGACGTCCAGGCGCCCGGAAGAGAGCCACCTCTGTAGTTCCGCAAAAAAGCGTGAGGAGCAGCCCAGGAAAGTGAGGCCATGAAACGAGATGCGGTCCAAGGGGGCCCCGTGTCCAGGGGGCCCCGGGACCCTCAGAGCACAGGGCACCATCGTCGGAACAGGGCAGGAAGGAAAGACGTACTCGGGAACCGTGGATGTAGAGCCTCGTGGGAGGCGGTGACCCCGTGGCCGGGGCAGAGCAGGAGCACGGTGGCTGCCTGCCCGCCCGCACCGTCACTGGGGACACGGCGCTGTCGGGCTGGGACGGCGGGGCGGGTGAGCGGTGGCCGTCTGGCCGCGCCACGCCGAGGGGCGTCTGCCACCGCTAACTTGGAGTGAGGCGGACCCGGGAGAGAGCGAGGGCCGGCGGCTGCTGTGGAGCGGCGTGAGCGACGGGGACACGGAGCGGGAGCCTGGGCGCCAGGCCAGAAGCCGGCAGATCTCCGGGGAGCGCAGTGGCAGACCCGGGCTCCCCCACCCCAGCCCGCATCGGGGGAGCTCTTACCCTTCGCCAGTGGGACCTCCGGCTTCAGCCTGGAGCCAGCACCCGCCTTGCCAGCCCCCGAGGATACAGGCGAGCTCTGGGGTGGCGGGGAAGCCCGCGAGGTGGTGCCTCTGCTTAGGGGGGCTGGTGGCTCAGTCCTCGCAGGGGGATTAAGGGCTTGGGGAGATGCCAGCCGTGACAGCTTGGCCGCTGGACTTGCTCGTGGCCCTTCCGTTCTGGTATAGGATTTCAGAGCAGGGGAGGTGACTGGGGAGGGCCTACAGGTGAGAGAGGAGGCATCAGGCACAGGTGAATCCAGGAGCCCTTCCAACCATGCCTCCCAGGCAGAAGCCCCTCAGCCTCCCCTGGCAGCTGGTTCCTAATGCCCACCCTCCTGAGGGAGATAGCCCCTCCGAGGGACAGGCCAAGGGCACCCACTTCTGACACAGCTGTATAGCGGCACCTGATTCTACCTTCCTGTTTAATTTCGGCATCAGCTGAGATTAAAATACCCCAAAACACACCCCTCGTGGGGCGTGGGATAGCCCCCCCAGGCCCCCCCTTCCATCTACCTGCCTAGAGGCACCTGGGGCTCACTGTGGGCGCCCTGCCCAGAGCCGTGGACCAGCCGGGCCTGCCTAGCCCCACCCTCAGCAACACGCTCGAGGCCTCCACAGGGCTGCCTGTCACTGGGCCGCCCTGCATCCCCTGGGGCACACCTGCGTGCAGGGAGCAGGGCTGCGGGCACCGAGCAGGGCCCAGGGCGGCAAGCTGGGCGCCTCCTCCAGCCAGGGCAGCTGCTCTGTGCCCTGTTCTCCCTCTGAAGCCACTTTCTCTCCCCCCTGCTCTCTGGGCCCAGGGCAGCCAGGAGGAGGGGGTCCCCCACGCAGAGCCCTCACACGGCCAAGCAGCCTTGGCCCCCAGGTGCCCGGACATCCCCCTGCCTGCAGCAGGGGGGCAGGCTCACCCTCCCTGGGCACCCCCAGCTGATCCAGAGGGGCCAGAATGCTCCCCCCAAAACAAGGGTCAGCACAAGGCGGCGGGCACAGCGGTAGCAGCCAGCCTGGCACGCGATCCCCTCACTCGCTAGGCCACCGTCGTGTGGTGAGTGGCGCCCCCCCCAAATTCAGGTCTACTCAGAAGGCCAGAGTGTGGCCTCATTTGGAAAGAGAACCTTTGCAGATGGAATCAAGTTTAGATGAGGTCATCCTGGATTAGAGTGGGGGTGTCCTCATAAGAGACAGAGAAGTAGAAGACGGACACAGAGGGAAGGCCAGGTGGCCCTGGAGGCCAGGAGGGAGCGTGTGCCCACAGGCCGGGAACCGGGGCCACCGGGAGCTGGAAGAGGCGGCAGGACCCCCCCCCCCCCCACCTCCGCCAGCCCTCGCGGGGAACGCCCACCTGGAGTTCAGCCTTCGGGCCTCAGGAACTGGGAGAGAACGGTTTTGTGTTGCTTTAGCCCCCAGCGTGTGGTGTGTGTCCCAGCAGCCTCGGGAAACTACCGCAGGGACTGTCTGACCCGTCAGAGCCTGCTGTGTCCGGTGTGCGACACGGGCGGGGGGGCTGAGCTCCGCCGAGGCCAGACTCGACACCGGGACCACTCACGAGCACTCACGGCCTCTGGCTCCCCATCGGGGGTCCTCAGGTGGGGCTCAGGATGTGCCAGGTGGCGGCCCCCAAGAGCGTGTCCGGCACGCCCCCCTCCTGCCGACCACCAGGCACTTTGGGTCCCATCTCATTTTCCCCATTTCCCAGCTGAAGAAACTGAGGCTGGGGAACACAGCCCCACAGTCAGTCCTACAGCCAGGCCAGGCCTGGAACCCTCCTTGGCTGCCCCCGCCCCCGCCCCCACCCACCTGCCAGGCTCCTGAGCGCCGGTGTCCCTGAGCCCCGGCAGGGTCTTCTGCAGGAAGCTCAGTGCCTGTTCCCTGCCGCCGTCCCCAGAAGGCACATCCGCGGGAGCTGGGGCCCTGCCAGCTGGGCTGGGGGCAGCTGTGGGCGTCTGGAAGAAACTCTCCCGGGCCTGCTGTGTCCTGGAGGCCGATGGGGTCCAGTCTGGGGTGTCTGCCGGGACCGGAGACACTGGGCCCAACCTGAGCTTGGTCTGGGGGGCTGCCCCTTGGGGGGTCACCCGGCCTTGCGGCGTGGCTGGGCGAGAGTCTGGGGCACTGGGGGTCGCGGCAGGGTGGGGGCCGACTGCTGCCCTGTCCTGTCCCAGCGACGACCACCCTCTCGGGGAACTGTTGGCCACGGGCACGTTGGCTTTGCCACCCAGCGGGCCCGCCGAGGACCCGGCTGGGCTCCCTGCGTGGACGTGGGAGGAGGCGGTGGCCCGAGGCTCAGTCGTAGTGGGGGCGACACCTTTGGGAGTTGAGTTGCCCACCACAGGCTCCCAGGCCGCCGGCCTGGCCTTTGTCCCCGTGTCTCTGTGCCCATTTGCTTCTTGGGCCTTCCATGGGGCTCTGGGAGGCTTGGAGTCCGAGGCGACAGCCCTGGGCTGTCGGGGGGCCAAACGCTGCAACGTGGGGCTTGCAGAGGTGGCTTCGGGGTGGTGGCTGGAACACACGAAGACGCCGGGCTCGGCGGTGGCCCTGTAGGCCCCCGAGTGCAGCGTGTTGGAGCACTGCTTACACCTGGTGCAGGGCAGAGGAGGACCCGTGAGCAGGCTCCGGGCCGGCGTGCACTTCTCCACCACACACTCTGCCGGGAGCGCACGCTCACGGAGCCCGGCGTCTGCTCATCCAGCGGACACCCCTCCTCACGCACAGCGACCGTTCTGAGTCACAGACTCCGCGAGGATCCTGCTGGGGGCTCAGATACCCAGGAGGCATCTGTGCCCGTCAGCACACAGGCACACAGGGGCTCACAAACGTGCACGTATGTACGTTCACGCACAGGTGCAGTCGCACACACGCGTGCAGACGTGCACAAATGTACACGCGCACACGCGGGCCGGCACACACGCGTGCTCACAAATGTGCGCGTGTACGCACGTGCACGTGCACAGGCCCTACCTGAAGCAGTTCCGGTGGTAGAGCCTCCCGTCAGCCATGTGTCGTTGCACGAGGTGCACGTGTTTGCCACAGACCCCACAGGTGCTGCTGATGGAGCTGCCCGCCGAGGCCTGGCCCTGGGTGGGGGGGGGGGGGGTGGGGTGGAGGGGGCAGCTGACATGTCTGAGCCCCCAGCCCAGGCCGGCGTAGGTCGCGTGCCCCAGCCCTCCCTCCCGACGGCTGCCTCATCCGCGGCAAGAAGATCCCGCTGCTTGGACCAGAGGGCTGAGGCCCCGAGGATAGCTGCCTGCCAGGCGCAGCCAGGATGGCCCATGCCCAGGCCGGCTGGACTCCCAAGTGCAGGGTCTGCAGCCCGGCCCAAGGAGAGGGGCTTTGGGGCCTGACCTCGAGGGTCTGGGGGAACAGGAGACAGATTCGGGCCCTCCTGCTGCTCCGCCCGGCCCCCCCCCCCCCCCCCCCCCAGCAATCTTAAGGCTGCGGCCGCCGGCTGCTCCAGTCCCTTGGACAGCAGGGGGCGCCCAACCACAGCATGTCACTCGTCCTCTGTCCCCACCTCTGAAAGTGGGGGCACCCTAAAGCGCTGGACAGGCAGGAAGGACACACCCAGGGCTCTTTCCTGACCCACCTGGGAGGCCAGAAACGGCTTAGGAACCAGAAAGTTCTGGGTTCAAGTTTCTAGCCCTGCTCAGAGCAGACCTAGACCTTCCTGGGCCTCAGTTGACCTATCTGTACAACGGGGATCATATCCCGACCACACAGGATTGAAGGAGCTCGTGGAGTCAATCCCGGTGGGTTCCTGATAAACAGCAGCTAAGGCCGTGCCAGGGACCCAAGGGTCCCCCATCCCAGGTGCCCAGGGTGGAGAGGCCACCCTCAGTCCCAAGAGCTCCCAAGAGCCAGAAGGAAGGCAGGGCCGGGGTGCTTACAGTCTTCCGCAGGGGGCCCTCTGAGCTCCCATCCTTCCACTGGGTGGCGGGCTTTGTGCTGGCTGGAGACAGTGGCCGGCCCTGGGCTGGGGTGGGTGAGGGTCCGGCCAGCTGGGGCAGGGCCTTCTTCCCAGACGGTTCCTCGTCGGAGCCCGACGGGGGCCGCTTAATACCGGCCATGCCCCCAACTGGCACAAGACACAGAGGGTCAGGCTCTGAAGTCATCTGGGCCCACCCCTGCTCTGGGTGCCCTGCAGATGCCAGTGCCCAACACGGGGCCCGGAGCCGGGGGTGTCGGGAGGGGCAGCTCCTGCTGTTCTGGGGGCCTGGGAGGGGCAGCCCCAGCAACCACAAGTGCGCATTCCCAGCAGGGGCCTGGCCTCACCCGGGCCCCTCCCTCTGGCTCTGAGAGCCCTGATCTGGGTCGGGAGAAATGGGACTTTTCTGTTTCTGCACAAAGTGGAAATATCAAGGCGGGGCTGGTCCTGTGCCCAGAGTTGTTCCGGGGATTTCTAAGGCTGGATGAGGAATGTGGGGGGAGGGCAGTGGCTGAGCTTCAGGGTGCATAAAGCAGCTGGAATCAATTCCCTTGGGCCCGGCCATGACCCTGCCCGGAGGACCCACCCGGCCAGGGTTAGCTTGGTGTCTGTAAGGCCAAATGTGGGGGGTTGGGGGGGGGGGGCGGTGAGGGCCTCTGGAGTCAGGCCCGGGAGCCCACCCTGGGGTCCGCCAAGCCGCCTGAGGCAAGATTTGTGGGCATAGGCTTCAGGGGTGCAGATGGGCAAACCGAGGCCCAGAGGGGAAGGACAGGCAGGATCTGGGTTCATGCGTTCAGTGGGCAAGTGGGTGTGGGGCCGGGGACACCTGGACCCTGGCTCAACCCTTGCAGCAGCACGATGGAGGGCCGTGCTCCCCTGAGGGGAAGCATGGGGATCATGGGGGGCTCCACATGTGCAGCCCCAGAGGGGTGCCAGAACAGACTGGCTTCCCGCTTCCCGCCCCCGCCGGGCAGTGCTGGGGGCCGGTGCTGAGCTGGCAGAGGAGGCGTCCAGCCCCGACTCACTAGGGGAGCGTCCACGGAAGTAGTTGTAGTACTGTGACACGTAGGTCAGGATGCTCAGCCGGTCGGGCACCTTCAGGGCCACCATGTCCTCAGCGTCCAGCAGGGCCGGGATGCCCAACTGCTCCTCGGCCACACGGAAGGCCTTGGGTGGGAGTGGGAGTAGTCAGCATGGGTGGGCTGGGAGACATCCCCCCCTCCCTTTCAGCCAGGCCACCAAGCTCCTCCCGGAAGGAGACCAGAAACCCCATCAGGCCCAGAAAGCTCTGGGTTCGAAGTTCAAGGTCTGCTCAGACATGACCTCCCTGAGCCTCAGTTTACCGGTCTGTACAATGGGGATCATAGTGCGACCACACAGGACTGAAGTTGCTGGGGAGTGGGTCTCAGCCTTGGCCAGCCTGGCATCTCCTGCCTGTAGACGCCCATCCCTCACCTGACAACCCTCAAGTCCCCATCTGGACCCTTCCCCTAAACTGCTGTGACGCCCTTGCAAAGTCTGAGGGTGACACCTGGGTCTTTAGGTGTCCGAAACGGGGCTCCTGAGCCCTCCCAGACCTAAGCCCACCCAGCGGTGATGTCCCTCCACACTCAGGTCAAAGACCTCCAATCTCCTTTGACCCCCCTTCAAAATACACCCCAAATCTGACTCCTCCTGCTGCCACCAGCGTCTTCTCATCACCCACCCCACTGTCAACATAGACCCTGCAGACCCCGAGCGCAGCCAGCACAGCAGCCCCCAGGGAGGAAGCCAAGTGCTTCCCTTGCCCTGCTCCGGCCACACCCCCGCTCGGTTCGGGCCACGCCCTCAGTCTTCCAGCCACACCCCCCTCTGCTGTGGCCACGCCCCCACCCTGTTCCGGCCGCACCCCCTCCTCCCTCTCCGGTCACGCCCTCACCGTCCTGGGCACGCCCTCACTCCGTTCCAGCCAAACACCCCACTATGTTCCGGTCGCGCCCCCACTCCGTTCTGGCCACACCCCTCTGCTCTGGCCACGCCCCCACACTGTTCTGGCCACGCCCCCTCCATTCCAGCCACACCCCCACTCTGTTCCGGTCATGGCCCCTGGCAGTACCCCCACCAGGCCCACCCCTCCTCCAAGAGTCCACAGGGCCCCACTGTCACTGCAGAGGCCTGCCCTGCCCCGCTCATGAAGACCACAGCGGCATACACCTCCACTCCGTTGTCCCAACTTGTTCACTCCCGCACACGCGCGCTAGTGCCCCAGCACAACTTTCTGTGACGATGGACCAGCTCTCTTTCAAGCTGTCCAATGGGAATGTTTGAAGTGTGGACAGTGCTGCCGAGAAATTAAAGTTGTCATCTTATTTCTTCTTAATTCAGTTAAACTTAAATTGAAATCGTCCACCAGCGAGCAGGGACCGCATGGGACACACAGCTTTGACCTGCAGGGCTCCGTCCGTCACCCCCGCTGGAAAGCCAGCTCTGGACCCGCGGCCGCAGGGCGTGCGTCTGCCTGCCCCTCTGGGCGTCAGCCCATCGAGATAATGGGGCTAATTCTGCAGCAGAGAAACTGAGGCGAGGACAGGGCAGGGCCTGGCCGGCCAGCAGAGAGCGGCGACAGGCAGTGTGCTCGAGACCCTGGCGGCCAGTCTGACAGTCCAGCTCAGGGCGGTTGGTCCCCACAGGGTGGGGAAGGGCCAAGCCAAGGGCCGCATCCTCCCAGAGCCACATCTGGACCCCGCTCAGCTACTCGCAACCCCTTCCTTCCCCGGCAGGAAAAAGGGGGCCAGGAGGGCCTGGGCATCAGACTGGAGGCTATTTCTGAGGTTGGGGTCACCCGGCTCAGGACCGGCTGCGGAACTCGGCAGCGCGCCTCCGGTCTCCATGTGCTCATCTGCCCTGGCAGCAACTACCACAGCTGCCCCCGGAGGTGCCCGAGGGTGGTCCACGGGACCTGGGTGCCGGCACAGGGCAGGCCCACCAAGCCAGCTTTGAGTCAGGAACAGGGGGCACTCACCAGTTTGTTGTTCTCATAAATGTTTTCCTTCTTGAGAGCATCAAAGTTTCTGGAAGACAAAAATATAGGTGTCCAAAGCAGTTCAGAGGTGATCCTGCTGAAATAGGGAAACCGAGGCCAGGAGCGGCAGCTGGGAAGGAGTGAGGCCACACAGCAGCCATGAATGGGCTCGCTGGCCCAGCCTGGATAGTGGGACTTCCTGGAGAGACCGAGAGCAAAGCCAACATTCAGACACTCAGGCAAGCCCTGCACCAGGGCCAGGCTGGCCCGGGACTCGGTGCCTACACCCACACGGGCACATCTCAGTCCACTGCACCCCTGCAGGGTCGCTCAGAGCAGAACATACAGCCAGGCCCAGCAGGGGCTCAGCCGGATGCAGGCTGACGTTTTCGGGAGGGCCGTTCAAATACCCATCTGTCTGTCCTCTCTGCCGTCTGTGGGGTCCTCAATGGCAGTTCTGCCCCTTCAGTGTGCACTGGATTGTTCGGGAAGCCCTGTGGTGTGGGGAAGGGCTCGGGCTGAAATCTGCCTCCCAACTCAGCCAGGCTGCACCGTCGGACCCTGGGGGAGCCCTCTCCTCTCTCAGGCCACGGTGCCCATCTGAGAGGGGGACAGCAGCTTCTGACCACAGGCTGGGGGGGCCCGGCTGCAGCGGGTCCCAACAGAGCAGGGCCAGGGCCCCGGGCCACGTGGCAGGGACGGGACGGGGCTGCCGTTGGCCCACCTCCCTCCTAGGAGGACCCCCCTGCCGGCCTCCAGCCCCACGTCCATCACCCTGGCTGGCTTTGGGGAAACCTCACTGTTTCCGCTTGGACCACCTCCCAGGTAACGTGTTCCAGATGCTAAGACCACCCCGTGAGCACAGAGGGTGCTTTTGTGCAAGGACGAGATGGCGGGCAGCTCTATCTCCAAATAGACATAGCCAGAGGGGGCGGGCATGGCAGCCTCCTGCTTCATCATCGAGGCCACATGAGCGCTTCACCCTGGGTCTGTCCCACCAGTGTCCATGGCGCTTGGAGGGCCCGTCTCCATGCATCGCCCCAAGGGGTTCTTGGCAGGCCCCGGCCTCCAATCTCAGTGGCTTCCCTCCCTCCCCCACCCCATCCCTTTGAAAGTTCAATCTCTTTTCCAGACCTGCCCC
The DNA here is from genome assembly GCF_028018385.1 of Neofelis nebulosa. Classification (NCBI taxonomy): domain Eukaryota; kingdom Metazoa; phylum Chordata; class Mammalia; order Carnivora; family Felidae; genus Neofelis; species Neofelis nebulosa. The sequence continues at coordinate 1,096,905 of NC_080799.1, forward strand.
GGGTCACTGACCCAAACGGCCGTGTCTCAGCAAGATGCCCCTGTGGCAGGAGGGCAGGGTCACAAGCTCTGTTTTGTCTCCAAACATGCAGGAGAAGGAGGTCCCCTGCCCCCTGCATCTGCCTTGGGGAGGGGGCTGTAGTGGCTGCATCCGGCAGATGTCGTGGGGGCCCTCTGTTTCCCCGGACCCTGAGTGAGCATCTCAGCACTCCAGGCAGGTCCCGGTGCCCACAATAGTGGTGCCAGCCCCCGCTGAGCAGGTCAAGGGGGTGCGGGTCTGAAGCTGCAGAAAGAATTGCCTTCCCACTCAAGTTCAAGGGCCACCACCCTCAGGACCCTGTCCCAGCCGCTTCCCTGGGCCCTCAAGGCCTCCACAGTGGGGCTGGACCACCCTGGCCAGTCTCATGGCCTTCACACCCCTCCTGAACCAAGCTCTCTACGGAGGGTCCTGCCCTCCCAGCCTCCCAAGCTTGGCTCACGCTGTTCTGGGCGGCTGGAACACACTTTCCCTGCCTGACACACCCCACCGGGGTCCCTCCCTGCAGGCACCCTGCAGGTCCCTGAGTGGACACTTCTCTGCCTCTGGCTGGCGGCCCCATGAGCTCACATCCCCCGCAGCATGGGGTTCAGCCGGCATCGCCTTTGTCCCTGAGGCTGCCTGGCCTGGAGCTCTGGGGCCGGCGCGCTGGCAGAAATCTCTGGACTGAGCTGCCTTGCAAACCCCTTCAGAGAGAGCCAAGTAGAGACCACGCCCATCCCTCTCAGGAAGCCCGGTGTGACCAGCTTTCCGCCATGGGGGGGGGGGGGGTGCGGGGAGGACTCTTGTTGAGAAGGGCTGAACCGTGCCCCCCACCCAAAATGATCTGTTGGAGTCTTCATCCCCAGAACCTCAAAATGTGACCTTCTTTGGAAGCAGGGTCTTCTTTATAGACAGAATCCAGTTAAAATGAGGTCAGGAGGGTGGGCCCTATCCAAAATGGCTGGCGTCCTTATAAAAAGGGAAATCAGGACACAGACTCGCACAAAGGGGAGACAATGGCCGTCCACAGCTAAGGGGGAGAGGCCTAGAGCCTCAGGAGGAGGCTGCCCTCGGGCACCTGACTCAGCCTCCTAGGGCAGGCCTGACAGACAGACAGCCCAGCTTTGGCCAACCCTCCGGAAGGCGGCCAATCTGTGTGCAAGGCCTTGTTGGACCAGCATGCACGAGCTTCGCCCTCGCTGGCCCTCGGCGAGGCGGCTGCGGCCCAGGGCACTCCCCAAGTTAGATCACGTTTGAGTCAAACTCCTGTAATTTGAATTCAGGTTCTTTCTGGTAAAACTCCAAGGTACCTGCATACAGCTGGTGCACTATAAATGCTCTCTGATGAATGAGTTCTTCCAATGCTTGCCAAACGAGGGGGCTTTTGAGGCGTCTATTCTTTCAATGTGAGCCAGTGAACGCACCCATTGGGTCTATGTGGGCGTCGTGTAAACGCTGACCTGTCGGCCGTGTGCCAGGTGCCAGCATGCGTCCAGCCCTGGCCTGGCCTGGCGTGGCCCAGAGAGCTGAGGCACGGGCCCTCCCCTGGCCACATCTGACCAACACTGTTGACCTCACACTGCTGAGACAGACAGCCTCCGGCCCCCGGGCTTTTGGGGCCCTTGGGAATGTGTACCCCCTTCCAAATTCCTGGAGAGCTGACCTCACGCTGTTTATTTCCTGGAACAAAACGCAACCACGTGGGGGGTGGGCGCTGGGCTGGGAAGGTGCCTTTTCCAGGCACCCTCAGCACATCTGGAATTAATCCCAGTGGGAAGGGGAGCGGACAGGAAGAGGGGAGACACATCTCAGAGATGTGTCTGTCTCCACAGAGATGGAGAGGGACAGAGACAAGACAGAAGCCACACGGCAGTGGGGAGGGAGACGCTGGGCACACAGACCTTGCGGTAGAGTGCACAGCCCGGGGAGACATGGGACGTGACGAGGTACCAAGGCCCCAGGGAGAAAGTCTGGGGTGGGTGCAGGGCCCAGGCCCCGCCCTCCTTGCACCTAGTGGGCAAGTGAGACACCTCAGCCTCACTGCCAGGCTGGAGCAAACCCTGACCCCCAACCTTGGCCCAGGGCAGGGCCCATCTGAGAGAGTCAGCCCTGGGGCTTCTGCGGTGGCCTGAGTGGGGCGTCACAGGGTGCCCGCAGCCCCTGCTGTGTCCATTCTGGAGAGTCTGGCCGGAAGGTGGTGGCGGGGGCCCGGGAAGCAGGCCCTCAGGCTGGGGAACAGAAGGCCTCTGTCCCCAGGAGGCTTTCTGCTGGCCAGGAGGCCGGCGTGGGAGGAGAGGCCAGCCCGGCCGCCTGGGCCCAGCCCACCCTCCGCTCCGGGCCAGGAAGAGAAACAGTGGTGTCTCCGAGCATCTGTGTGGGGGGCCTCTCCTGACTCCGGGCTGCATGTGGTTCTCAGGGAGCCCTGCCATGGCCAGGGGCAGAGCCCCCAGCCCCTGCTGTGCTCCAGCCCTGACACCTAACATCGGCCTCCCAGGCTGGAGGGACCTGGAGAAAAGACCAGGTGCCCCTCCCCATGGGCCTGAGGGTCTGGGAGGCCCAGCGAGTGTGCAGCAGGAACACCCCCCCCCCCCCCGCCCCCACTGGCCTTGTTGACACACCGGCCTGGTCTGTCCGCTCCCCCTACAGACGGCCCAGGAGGAGGAGCCCACAGAAGCCCTGTGCCTGCTGCCCGGAAGGGCTCCTGCCCCTCCTCCCTGGCGGGAGCTGCCACCCCTGCCTCCTGCCTGTCCCCTGAAGCCCTCGGCCCCCCTCTGGTCAGCCCAGAAGGGGCAGGAGCCCAGCCCTTACAGGTTTTCTGCCCCAAGGTGGGAAGGGGGCTGTTTGTCCCGGGCAGCTCCTGCGCTCACCTGCCTGCTGGGCAGAGGTCGGCATAGCCAGGGAAACAGACCCGAGGGCAGAGCAGCGGGCTCCCTTGAGGCCGATATGAGAGACCCCAGGGGCCCGGGCTGGTGCTGCCCGGCTAACTCCCAGTGGGGCCTCGCTGGGTGGGCCCACCCCCCAACCCATGCTCGCCTCCTGGTGTCCCCGCGGGGCCACCACAGGTCACACGTGCCTCCCGGAGCAGGGCCGCACGATCTCATGGGCGGAGGCAGAAGCAGAAGAGGACTTAGCGTCAGCGCAGCACAATCGCCACCTGTCTGGCTGGGCGCCCGGCTCCTTCACAGCTGCTTCCGAGGAGGCCACAGGGAGGAAGCCGCTTCTGTGCAGCAGGAAGGCTGGACGTGAGGCGCAGGGAAGGACTTCCTGGCGGCGAAGTCAGCTGCCGCCGGAGGGTCTCCGAAGGATGGGGAGCATGGGGGTGGGGGGGTCGCCCCCAGTCCGGCCCTGGAGGCGACCCTGGGAGGGCGGCACCCGGCACCTCTTCTTTACTGCTACCCCCCTGCCTGCACCCCCGGCCTCCTCCCCTCCCTGCTGCACACAGGGACCTGCAGGGCCCCCACCTTGCCAGGACGCCTGCCACACTCTTACAGAGTCCCAAGTGCAAGCCCTCAACCGTAATAGCTCTGTCTGTACCAACTCTGTGCTCATACCCACCGCACACCTGTCGTGCCAGACACAGTTCCAGGCGCTGAGGATGAGCAGTCAACAAAAAAGACGTCCCACCCTCCTGGAACTAAAAGCCCAGTGGGGACAGATGGACCTTAACCAAGGCAGCAGTAACTGAGATTACCAGACGCCCTCAATGCCACTCCCTGAGGCAGGGGCCAAGTCCACCGTATTCAGTATGCAGTGCAGGGTACAGAGCAGAAACTCATTAACGGTTAAATGAACAGTTATATGACGCCTGCCTGTGCCAGCGTGGTACACACCCACGTGCACAAGCCTGTGCTCATGCTCAGGCAGTGCATGCTGGGACAGGCTCAAGTGCCCCGCGCGCGTGTGCGCGCGCACACACACACACACACACACACACACACACACACGGGCCTCCGAACCAGCACTGCTAGAAGCAGACAGAAGCTCCAGGGGCTCCGAAAAGCCCCAACTCTCCAGTTATACCTGTGATGTGGTCCCAAGGCTCCTGGCCAGCAGACGGCCGTACCTTACTTCCCTACAATTGCAGACTTGTGCGGACCTCCAGGCTGCCTGGGCTCAGTCCCCAGCCAGCCTCACCAGGGACCTGCCCGTACCCGGGGGGGGGGGGGGGGGGGGGGGGGCTGCTCGGCCTGTCCACCTCCTCTCCTGGTCCCATCCCCAGCCCACCTCCCCATCAAAGCTCAGCTTAGGGTGTTCACTGCCCAACGTCTTCTGCCCCCAGGCACATCCCTGGGCAGGGGGCACACACTGCTGCCCAAGTACCACATGGGGCGACTCCCCATGAAGCTCCACAAATGTCTTTCACAACCTTGGGCAGGAGGAGGAAATACGTGCAGGCCTCTTTCTCAAGACTAGCTTCCCGGTAGAGTGCCTGGGACTACAGGTTACAGCTGGGTGAGGGGGAGGAGCCCCAAGTGCCAGCCTTGGCTCTGCAGATGTGCTCTGAGACCTGAACAAGGGTGTCTCGTCTCTGGGCCTCAGTTTCCCTATCTGTACAGAGAGAGGCCTCACTGAGGAGCTACCTCTGGCCCCTCGCAACCCTGAGACCTCCCTGGCAAACGCGCACCCGAGCCACCCCTGGAACCAGCCACGACTTCTCAGAATGCTTTTAAACATTTGTTTCCAGGAGGCAGGTGGCTTTCTGAGGACAGCTCTGTCCCAGCAAGCCAGGTCCCAGCAGCCCAGCCGGAGCGTTTGCTGAGTGAATAACTGGTGGAGTGAGTCCCAGGTGGGGACAAGGTCCAGCAACAAGTGCCAGCCACCACTCCAAGACCCTCCCTGGGGAGTCGCCCTAGTCCCCTCCCCTGCCCACGTGCCTTGGTTCCGGGGGATGGGAGCTCAGCCCCCATCTCATACCCTGTCACCCTGGGGTGCCCCGGCAGGCCTGCCGGCAAGACCCGGGGAAGTCTGGGGCTTCCAGCTCTGCGTCGGCCCCTCCCCCACGGCGCCCCTGGGCTGCACTCCCAAAGGTGCCTGGACCTGCTGGGGCAGGGTCAAGGGCATAGCGCCCTTGAAGCTCCGAGTAACCCACTCCCTGATGCGGTGAGTGGTCCCTGGGGCGGCAGGGCTCTCAGGCGGCGCAGAAGGGTAGCCCCGCCGGCCCTTTCCCAGGGAGACGCGCGGGGAGGAGTGGCTGTGGCCGGAGTCCGGACGTCGGCCTGACTCACGGACTGACTAAGTCAGCGGGGGCGGCCGGCAGGGCTGGCTCCGGCCCAGCTCCGCTTGGTGGACGGGCGAACTGAGGCCACCGGGCGGGTCATGCCCGCAGGACCCCGCTCCGCGCGCCCTCCCCCACCCGCGCTCCCCGGCGCCAGCAGCCTGGGGCTCAGCTTCCCCGCCCGAGGTGCACTCACAGGAGGTCGGGCCGGTGGCGGTGCAGGATGGCGCAGAAGGCCAGGCCGTCGCGGAACGACGTGGTCATGTTGGTGATGCTCACGTCGCGGTAGCCCTCGCACTGCTGCCGGCACCACTGCTGCAGCGCCTTGATGGCGGCCATGCGGGCAGCGCGCGCGCCCCGGCGGCCCGGGGCTCCAACCGCGCCTCCCGGAGCCGCGGACCGACGCCCGCGCCGACCGGCCGGACCGCCGACCTCGCCGCCGACCCCCGGCTCCGACCCGCCGCCCGAGCCCGGCCCGGGCCCCGGGCCCCGAGCCTGGAGACGAAGAGGAGCCGCGGCCGCGCGACCGGCGGGAGTGCAGCCCGAGCCAGCCCCCGGCAGGCCCCGCCCCACCCCGCCGGCCCCGCCCCCAGCCCCCTGCCCCGGCGAGACCCCGCCCCCGAGGCCCGCCTCCAAGGGCCACGGCCCCGCCCCCTGCAGGCCCCGCCCCACCCAGTCCCGAGCGCAGACAAGGGCCTCGAGCCGGCCACGCCCCCTCCAGGGCCCGCCCCGCGAGGTCCCGCCCCCGCCCGGAGCCACGCCCACCCGCCTTCCCAACCCCTTTCCCGGGGTCCTGGCCTCCAGGGCTCCCGGGCGGCGTCGGACTTTCTTTTCAACCCCACACACCCCCACCCCCCGCCGCCCGCCCTCGTGGAGAAGTGCAGGACAAAGCCCCTCTACAGACGGGGAAACTGAGGCTAATAAACGGTGGGGCGGTCGGGCCAGTCTTCGGCCCTGGGCACCCCTGGCCTCCCGGGAGGGCGCCCCCACCCCAGCGCGGGAGGTCCCCTCGCGTTTCTGGGCTTCCAGAGGACTTTTCCTCCTGGGTGCTCCTGCTGGCGGGGGTCCAGGCGAAGCCCGGCCTCTCGGTTTCCAGAGCGCAGCTGAGGCTGGTAAAGGGGCGCGTGCCCGCGAGGCCAGCTGGCGGGGGCGGGGCGGGGCGGGCTGTCCCCCACAAGTCTGCCCCCTGGGGCCTGTCCACCGGGCTGTTCCGGGGCTCCACGCCCCTCGGGGGTCATGCTGGCCTGATGTTTCTGACTTTCCACTGGGTACCTCCTGTGGGGGCCCCAGTCACCCGGCCACATTCTCTGTGGAGCCCTGGCTGTGGCCTCGCAGATGGACAGCCGGGAAACAGTGGGCAGCAGAAATGTGAGATGACCTCAGCCACCAGGCCCCAAGGCTTGTCCAGACATGGCCTGCGGGAAGGAAGGTGTTTCCTCATGATTGGCCCCTGGCAGGGCTGCAGGGAGGCCGCTCTGTGCCCACTAGAAGGAGCAGAAACGGCTTCGGGGCCCGAGCCACACGTGGCGTTCCAGCTCTTTCCTGTGGCCCAGCCCGGAGGGGTGGACACCCAGCTGCCTAACAGTGTGAGTGAAACCTGTGGGGAGGGGGTGTGCAAGCAGGTGCTAGACAGGGAGCTCCCGGCCCTGGGCTCAAGGCGGTCAGGACCCTGCCCGGCCCTGCCCCGCTGGGGCTTTCCCAGCAGAAGGACAAAGGACGATGTCCTGCTGGTTCAGCCAGACGGGTGGCTGGTCCTGGAACCTAGAACGAACAGGGTTTTCCTGACTCCGAGGGCAGCAGTTGGGAGAACTGGAAAAACCAGCGAGGAAGGGAAGGGCCGGTGGGGGCGGGGGCGGCAGGGGTCGGCGGCGGGTGCAGGAGGGGCAGACAGGCCTGCGGCCCACCTCTCTCAGAAGGAAGTGGGGGGCGGGGGCGGGCAGAGGTCTGGTCTTCGGGAGTTTAAGCTGCACTCTTGCCTTGCCGGTCACCACGCAGCCTCCTTTGGGGACAGTGTAGTGTCCCCATGAGCACATCATGTCTTTCCATTAGCCCTGCTCCCCTCCGGGACCCCCAAACCAGCACACCCCTTAGCCCACCCATTTCCTGCTGCCCCCCCTCTGGCCACCATAGTCCACCCTTCCCCAGCAGCTGAGGGATCTTTCTAGAGAGCCAATTGGCCAGGCGCTTTCCTGCTTGACCTGTGCAGCACTTGGAATAAAGTCCAGGCCCCTTGTCATGCCTCCTGGCCCTTATCACCCCTGCCACTCCCTGACCTCACCCTCCCCACGCACCCCCCCTTTCCCTTCTGGCCTCAGAGCCTCTGACCTACTGGTTCCCTGAACTCAGCCACTCCTCCAGGACCCCAGACAGGCCCCACCCATGGCCAGCCACGCAGTCGTTGATGGCTCCTTCCTGCCAGTTGATCAGGCCACAAGCCCAGGGTGCCCCTGTCATCCTGTCCTCTCGATGCCCACACGCAGTCCAGCAGAAAACCGGCCAGAGCCACCACCTGGTACGAGCCGGGATTTCTACAGAAACCCTCTAACAGCGCCTCCGCGGCCGCTTTGCCACCTACAGTCCATTCTCAACACAAAATCTGTAACAGCGGGGGTGAGGGTGTGCCACACCTGCCCAAAGCCCTCCTCTGCACCCCCACCTGACGCATGAGGAAAGCACGGTCCTTATGACAGGCCCTCCACCCCTCCCTCCAGCCGGTGTCTTTCCTACCTGTCCTCCTCCTACAACCACCCCTCAGACAGGCTCATGTTCCTGCCTCAGGACCTTTGCATTCACTCTTTTCTCTGCCTGGGCCAATTTTCTAGCCTCCCTTGAAGGTGCGGAGGGAGGGGGGCGTGTGACTGAGTTCTGGCTGATGGAGGTGATATGTATACCTCCAGACTAACCATCTTCCCTGCCTGCTGGCCGCACACACGGGACACTGCAGGGCTAGGCTGACCAGGAACGGCTGTGTTGGTCTCTGGACGAGGGGGAGGTTAACGTGCACTGGGCTCAGTTGCTGGGACTTGGGGATGTTTGTTACAGCAGCTGGTGTTCCTCTTCCGTTGCATGTAGGCAAGCAGAGGCAAAATTGCACCTGTGACGGCAGTCCAAGGGGACACGCAGTGCCACTCATTCGGTGGTAAAAGAAGGGCCATGTCTTGGTTCAGAAGGCAGGAGGGGCCGTCCCTGAGGAGGGAGCGTGACAGCTGAGACCTGAAGGATAAGCACAGCTGATGTGGTCGGAGGGCAGGAAAGAATTTCCCAGGCACAGGGAATGGTGCGTGCAAAGGCCCTGAGGCGGGAATGAAGGTCTAAGGACTACAGAAAGGTGAGTGTAACTCCCACAGAGGAACTGGGGAGGGAGCAGGGCTGGCCAGGCTCCCTCCTCCAGCCCATCAATTTTCACAACCACTTTATCTTTGAATAGAACCACTCTTTATTCTTTATTTAAAAAACTTTTTTGAGTTTATTTATTTTGAGAGAGCAAGGGAGGGTCAGAGGGCAAGAGGGAGAGAATCCCAAGCAGGCTCCACGATGTCAGCACAGAGCCGGATGCGGGGCTCGAACTCATCAACTGTGAGATCATGACCTGAGCTGAAGTCGGACACTTATCTGAACCACCAGGTGTCCCTACAGCACCCTTTTTTTTTTTTTTTCAACGTTTTTTTTTTTTTTAATTTATTTTTGGGACAGAGAGAGACAGAGCATGAACGGGGGAGGGGCAGAGAGAGAGGGAGACACAGAATCGGAAACAGGCTCCAGGCTCCGAGCCATCAGCCCAGAGCCCGACGCGGGGCTCGAACTCACGGACCGCGAGATCGTGACCTGGCTGAAGTCGGACGCTTAACCGACTGCGCCACCCAGGCGCCCCCCTACAGCACCCTTTAAAAGTGGTCCGGGGGCACCTGGGTGGCTCAGCTGGTTGAGCATCGCACTTCGGCTCAGGTCACAACCTCGAGGTTCGTGAGTTCCAGCCCCACACCGGGATGGCTGCTGTCAGCACAGAGCCCACTTTGGATCCTCTGTTCCCCTCTCTCTGCCCCTCCCCAGAGTGTGCTGTCTCTCTCTCTCTCTCTCTCTCAAAAATAAAGATTAAAAAAAAAATAAAGTAGGCTGAGCATACCTATCCTGCAGCCCAAGAAACTGAGGTTCCACAAGAGAAGGAACCCCCTGTTCAGCCGGAAAGACCAGGCCCCGACATGGGGTGAGGACCCGAGGAGTCTGGGTCAGCACAGGCCGGCGTCCCGCCCGAGTGGCCGCCCTGGTCGGGGGCAGGACTTCCGGGCCGGTCGGTCTTGATTCCCCCACCTCCTGCTTCCAGCACATTCTGCTTCTCTCGGTGATGGTGGGGGACCCACCCTGGGAGGACGAGGAGGGACAGGGCCAGAGGCATCACTAATCTTAATCCAGAAGCCAACCCTAGCTTGTGTGTCCACTTAGCTTCTGGAGGACGTGTGGGCCGCAGGGCCCTGGGGAGGGTCGCAGCGGCGGGGCGCTCTAGACCCGTCACCTGGATTCAGCCCCCAAGAAACCGATTTGACCAGGACTGATGGGCCAAGCCGGAACAGAGTCGGGGTCACTCGCCCAAACACAGCAGGCCTGAGCCTCTGGGGCAGAGGGGGAGAAGCCGGGCAAGAGGGAATGGGGGTGGGAGGCAAGAGAACAAAGGGAGGTGCCCTGGCCCTGCAGCTTTCCCTGCAGGACTTCTCAGAGCCTTTATGTCCTGCAGTACCCCAGGACTCCCAAGGGAGCGGCCACGCTGCACAGGGGTTCCCAAGCCGACCTGCCCACAGAACCCCTGCTGCAGGAACGTCTCACAGAAGCGGGCGCCCTGACTTCCTCAAGAAACACGGAGTGAGACGGGCGGGCCGAGGCTGGGCTGGAGTTCTCGCTCGGACACTGGTTTGCCCTGGGACCCTATGGAACCTCTTCAGGGTCACACGGGGCCTCTCATCCCTGGGTGTTTAGGGAGGAAGGGGCCAGGGGTGCCCCGTGGAAATAGGGCTCCCTGCCTGGGGCCACACAATCATGGCAGTAGGAGATGCACCCTCGTGGGGGAGAGGTGGCCAGAGCCCCCCCCCCTCCGGAGTGGACTCACGTACGACCTGCACGGAGAGGACAGCTGGGGGGTCATACTGGCTTCGCAGAACAGCCAAGGTTGTCCCTCCCCCCACTTCCCAAGGCCACGGTCAGGTCGGCCAGGGGCTCGCTCAGGCGCTGTGGAGGCCAACGCCATGCCCGTGGCTCCAGGCGCGAGAGGGGGCTAGAAGCTGTGACACCTCATTTTAAGGGGCCACCCATTAATTAATTAGGCCCAATGAATAATTCATGCTGCCTTGGGTATATTAATAGCATATTTATATGGCGTGCTATGGATAGTATACATTCTCGTCTGAACACTTCACAAATAATTCATGACCCCGCTCCTTTGCTGGGCTCCGGGAGAACCTGGCCAGTGCTGGGGCTAGGGCTCGTGGGTTGCTTCCAACAGCCAAATTTTACATTTCATTATAAATGGCTTTGCTGGGCATGTCGGTAACTTTTACATTTCCATCCACTTTATTATTAATGGCTTTCCTGAACTGTAGCAGCCAGGCGTCGCGCACAATGCGTTATAAATATTTGATCCAGCGTCTATAGTCTGCCATTTATCATTTATAACGGGTTACAAAAACATTATAAAACATTTACCGCACATTTATAGATCATTTTCGGCTACCACGATGATGTGTTATAAATACATTATTAATCCTCCTCACGCCATTTATAGGAGCCTCTTGTAATGAGGCCCGGCCCGCCCGGCCCCTGGTAAACAGAGCACACGCAGGGGCTGGTGGGGGCGGCCAGGCAGCGGCACCCGGCCGGCCGACGACGGAAGCCCGGCCCCGCCTCTGATGGCTGTGCGTCCTTGGCCGGATCACGGCACGTCTCTGTTCACGGAACAGGTCATTTATTGAGCACTTTCCGGGTAGGACGCTGCTCGAGGGCCACCCTGAGCCCTTGGCGTTACCGGCAGGCCCATTTCAGAGGTGTGGAGCCGGGCGGGGGTGGGGGGATTTGCCCAAGGCCACAGCCCAAGGGCTGGGCTGGCGTCAGACCCCGGGAAGCTCTGTGCCACAGGTGTTGCCCATCCCCGGGCTGGGGCCTCCAGGGAGCAGGATTGGCGAGCTCCAGCCGGGGGGATCTCAGATCTGGGGTGAGGAGCTCCTGGGGCCGGGGGTCCCCCGGGGCTGGCCTCTGACCTCGACTCCCGCGGCCACACGCTTTGCCACCGCAAAGGCCCTCGTGGCTGCGATCTGACTGTCACGCTGCCCCGGGAACAGAGGGTCTCGGACCCAGCGGCCCCTCCACAGAACCCCAGCTCCAGCTCCGAATCCCCGGGAGGCCAGCGGCAGCGGCCCGGGTGTGCAGAGCAGGTGGCCGTCGGCCATCAGACGGTCAGAGGGACCCTGGGCCCTGCAGCGGGAAGCCCTGCGCCCACCCGGGTCCCCTCTCTGGGGTGTGCGGCTCCCCCTGACTGCTCCTCCTAGGGCCTGAGCTCCGTCTGGAAGAGTGGGGGCCAGGCCACTTCCTGCACAAATGTCCCCCCCGCCCCACCATGTGCAGGCCCCGCCCTTGTTCCAAGAAGCCCCACAGTCCCCTCCAGGCCAGGAGGGCACCGGCAGAAAACCAGGGCTGTGGGCTCATCACTCACACTTGATAGAGGAGGAGAACCCTGTGGCCCCAACTGCAGGATGGTAAGTTGAGTCCTCACCTCAGAAACTCCTGTTCATCCTTCAAGACCCACGTGACATTCTACCTTTTCCGAGGAACCCTTCCAGACTCCCCCTGGCATAGGCCTTGTGGGATCCAACCTCTGGTCTCTGGGGGCCTAGCCTGGGCCGGGCGCGGGACCGGGGTCGGGTTGGTGAGGGAGCTGGACAGGCCTCCCCTCCCCCAGACTGTTCCCAGCAGGTCCCGGGGGAGCAGGTCCCCCCCTCCGACACCTGAAGTAACCCTCCCTCTGCCCGGCTGGACCTATCCGGGTCAGTTCTGGGGTGCCCTGAGGAAGGAAATAGGAGAGACGATTCTGACCCTCGACAGGAGCGGATCTGCCCTGCGTGGGCCTCACGGCCCTCATCTGCGAAATGGGGGCATAAGCCAGCCCTCCCCGGGGAAACACAGGGGCACGGGCCCCGGGGAGCCTCGTGGGGAGAGATCTGGGCTGCCCGCGCCTCTCTGCCCCTGGCCTGCAGGACGAGGGCGTGTTTGTGGGTCAGGGCCCGCCCCTTCCCGGGGACTGAAAATGAAACCAGGTGTTTTGTTTGGAAGCTGTTGGGGGAAGCACCTGAAACCATCACCATGGCAACGCCTCACCCGGCCCCACCCCTTCCCACCTGCCTTAGGAAGCCCAGTGGCCAGCAGCCCTTGCGGCCAGCCCGGCCTTTGCACAGCATCCTCTCTCCTAGACTGAAGGGGGCCGAGAGTCTGGGGCTGGACTCCTGTGGACTCCCAGAGCTGTCCGGGCCACACTGGCCCCTGCAACGGGGAGCTCAATACCGGGCTCAGCGCTGACCCTCACTGATCCCAGAACAGACGGGCAGGGACCACAGGCCCCGCCCCCCCTTCCCGCCCCCCTGCGCGGATTCCACACGTGCACCTGCCGGACCTCGGCTCGGCTGTCCCGAGTCTGCAGTGCGGCCACTGGAGACAGTGCCGTGAACACAGGCTCAGGCCCACGCACTGGACGCCAGGCCCCCACGCCGCCTCTGTGGCTGGTACCGTCGCCAGGGGACGTGGAAAAGCCTGGCGTGTGCAAGGGCCGGGACCGTCCGCCCCACGGGCGCCCCCACTGGAGTCACCCAGTCACGGTGCCTGGTACCAGCCCCCTGGACGCTGGCCAGCAGTCACGGACGCCGGGAGGATCCCCTCATCGGGGAGCAGATGCCCTGTCGCCTGTCCCCGCCACCACGTGTTTCACGTGGGACACCTCGGCTCAGGTAGCCTCCATTTTCTTGCTGGGTTTCTGCAGCCCGTCAGCTAGAGACAAACTGAGGCCCAGAGAGGCCCAGGACTGTCCCCCCCCGCCACCTCCCTGACACCCAAGGATCCCCTTCCCCAAACCCGGTCCAGCCTTCGGCGGGCCTCTGGCTACTGAGCCCGCGCGCGTGCGCGCGCGAGGGGACCCCCGCGGGGAGCCCGGGTTTGCGGGCTGGGGAGGAGCACACAGGCGGGCCGTGGGGCTTTGCCACAGCCCTGCCATCGTGGAGGGACAGGCGGCAAGCAGGCCCCGAGCCCAGCGGTGCTGACCCGGGGGAGGGGGCGCAGGACCCAGAGGTCCTACCTGGGCTGAGCTCAGGGGTCTCACTAAGCCTGTGCTGACAAAGCCCCGCCCACTCGGGCCCGGAGCTTGGGGGTGGGGCCCAGCAGGCAGGTGACCTGGCCCCCACACCTCCACTCCCTGGAGCACTTGCCCCGCACAGCCGTGGGCTGGAGGACACCCCAACCCCCGCACCGGGGCGCAGGCCTGGCCTCCGTCGGCCTCCACGCTCCAGGGGCTCCACGGGCGGTGCGGCCAGGGTCAGGGGCACCGACTCCGCCCTTGAGCCCCCAGCACTCCCTCAGCCCAGCCGGGGCCCCACCAGAGACCTGGCCCGTCACCCACCCCAGTGCCTCAGTTTCCTGGCGGGTGAGGGGAGACCGGTGCCGAAGGTAACAGCCAGCATCTCAGCAGCACCTTCCATGTGATGGCGGAAACTGCACACCTGATTCGAAGCCCGCTGTCCCCTACGGGCCCTGCAGGCGTGCCCAGGCCCCCTGCAGCCCCACCTCCACGGCCACCGCGCACGCCCGGCCTGCCCGCCCACTCCCATGCGGGGACCCTCGGTCTTTGCCACGCTGGGGGACAAGGGTGGAATCTCGCGGCTGCTGGAGCCCCTGCCTCCCGCGCTTCTCCACCGGGAGGTTTCAGAACCCACCGACGCTGCTGTTCCGTTGAGAGAACCAGGAGGCGAGGCAGCCCAGGTGGATCAGGGGACCTGATCTCCCTCGGGGGCCTTGACCTTAGGCCCTGAGGTTGGTGAGACTGGGCAGCGAGGGGGCCCAGAGACTGCCCCCGAGAGCCTCCTTTGCCTCCTGGGATCCCTCGCACACCCTGGTGCTGCGGTTCTGACAGGGGAGAGTCCCGCCCTCCTGCGGGGGGTCCCGGGTCACATGCTGTTGACGGGGCTCTCTGGTCATGAGGGTCCCAGCAGCCGGAACGGCCGTCCTCTCCGGTCGGGGTGGGGGGAGGGGTGCCGCCTCGGAGGCCGCCCTTCTGGGGTCTCAGGGCTGCACTGGGTGGGGGCTGGGATGCTAACTTCCGGGAGCTTGGGACCAGGGAGGCTGGGGGCTGGGAGCAAGGGTTCCGGGAAGGGGCTCGGGAGAAGGGGCGGGACGCCAGCCTTCTCCACACCGGGAGGGGCACTGCCGCTGTCCGCTGGGTGAAGCGAGGCCAGGCTGGGGCACAGGGGCTTCCGGGGCAAGGAGGCGACTCTCCCACTCCCCAGGGCTAGTCTCCCTCCTGGGGCGGAGGTTCGGCCTGGACGTCTGCCTCCCGCCTCCTTGACCCCAGCCCAGCAGCTTTGGGGTCAGTTTGTTAGCCACGGCGCCCCCTGGTGGCCCCAGTCCACGGCGCCCCCTGGTGGCCCCAGTGGAGCACAAGCGGGCAGGGGAGCCTGCTAGGGGGTGAGGGGTGGGGAGCCGGAGCGGGTAGGGGTAAGGCGGGGCGGTATCTGTGCTGCTGAGAAGCATGAAGGGGGTGGGGCCGGCTTTATGGGGCGCTGCCCTGCCCCTCAGCGCCCCTGGGGCCACGTTCTCGGGCAGGGCGCCCAGCCTAGCACCCACAGCTCCCCGGGGTGGGGGGGGGGGGGGGACACTCGCGGGTGGGGACGCTCTGGGCGGCTCGGCCGGCACTGGCTTCCAGCACTGGTGCCCTCAGCCAAGGGTCCCGGGCCTGTGGCCCCTCTGGGGAGCGAGGGGACCAGCCTCGGCCCAGGGGCTCCTACCCGACAGAAGTGCTCAGGGCCGGACAGGTGGAGCAGGACAGCAGGGAGCAGGGGCTGTGGCAGGTGGGCCAGGGGGCGGGCGGGCTCCCCCTCCCCGCCCCGCTCAACCCGCAGGCGTCTCAAGGGAAGCGAGCACCAGGCAGCCGACACTCGGGTAATTCACAACGTTTTATTTGAATCCAGCCCCCTGTGCGGGGCCGTGGGCTCTGGACGCTGCCCCTGCCGGGCCCGGCGCTGGCTCGGCGCCCTCCCTGACCCGGAACCACCGGGCGGCCAGCAGACGGGCCCCCGCGCGGGCTCACATCACCGCCTCCATGTGCAGGATCCTCAGGGCCTCGGAGATCTGGACGCTGGTGTCCATCTGACCGTACATGCCCACCAGGAAGGCCCGGTGCAGCAACACGGCCGCGTGCTCTGTGGGCGACACAGGACGGACGTCAGGGTCCCGACGGGCAGCGGGCTGTGGGAAGCAGAGCGCCCGCTTCCCCGTGGGCCGGGTCGGGACTCACCCTGGCAGAGGAGGGTGTATTCTGGCAGGTTCCTGAGGGCCGTCTGCACCACCTCAAAGTCCCGGCTGCCCAGGCAGTACATGAACGTGGGCAAGAAGTCCGCCGCGATGCTGCAAAGACACGCGCTCAGACAGACGCCTCCCCCCTGCGCCCAAGACCACCCTGGAGCCCGTGGCCAGGCCCCGGAGGGGTTAACTGACCCCCGAGAGTCTGGTCCGGGGCTCCCTCGGCCAGCAGGGTCAGGGCAGGCCCGGGGCTCACCTGGGGTTGTTCTGGATGGAGCGCAGGGCCAGGCCGAAGGCCAGGTGGCGACACGGCTCCTCGGCAGAGCTCATCAGCCGCTGTAGACTGGTCTGCAGGGGTGGGGGCGTGACGGGAGCTCGGACCGCCGGTCCCCAGGCTCTCGGCCATCGGCCTCAGGACAGCGACAGCAGCGAGGGTCGGCAGGGGACCCTGCTCCCCAAGCCCCCACCCCCACGGCCTCGTAACACGAGGTGGGAAGCGTCGGCCGGCCGGCCATAGGTTCCCAGAGCGAGGCTGGGCTCCCCGCTCCCTGGGAGCACCTGGGGCCGGGCCAGGCTCACACCTGGGCTGCCCCCGTCCCCGCGGCGGCCCGCTTCTGACAGAAGGCCGACCGGGCCCTCAGCTCCCTCACCGAGAAAAAGCCCAGAATCTCCGGTCTCCGCCGAGACATCTCATCTATGTCGCTCAGAACTTCCAACAGATCTAAGGTGGGCAGAGGGAGCACGTGAGGGCCAGGCCTCGGCTGCTGGACCCGGGCCGGGACCTCTGTGTGCCCATGCAGCCCAGAGGCAGGAGCCCCAGCCCGCACCGTCCCCCATCCCGCCTGCCGGGCAGGGGCCGAGCAAGGACACCACCAGGACCCTGGCCGGTCCCCAGTCTGGTCTCTGCACAGGTTCCAACAGAGAGAGCTGTGGTGTTCCAGACGTGGTGCAGCCTATCAGAACGCTAGCACCAGTGCCCTCTGGAACCTTCCACACCACCCTTGGTGCCTGGTGAGCTTGGGAGGCCCCCAGCGCCTCAGGGTGAAGAGCACCCGGCTCCCAGTTCCCTCAGGCCAATGACCCCACGCTGTAGGCGCCGTTGACAAGGAAGCATCCAGAAGTACCGTGCCCCCGTCACCCCCGACCCTCGTCCGGCAGAGGGAGGAGGCCATGGATCTGCACTGGGACCGCCGTCCCCACTGCCCGTCGCCGGCCGTCCCGAGACACTCCTGCTGCCAGGTGGCGGCCAGCCCCTCACACCCCGCTCTGCTCCGGTCGGCTGATGCCCAGACACACACCCGCCCCACAGCGTGCCCGGGAGCCCGAGCCGCTGCGGCCGCCCAACCCCTCTGCTCCCTGCAGGCCCGTCAGGCCTGCCCTCCGCGGGTGCCGCTCGGCTCCAGGGTCCCCGCTCTCCACCGCGTCCGCAGCCTGTGAGGCCGCCGGCAGGGGGGCCCATCCCTGCCTCAAGCCCCTGAGGAAAGAGCCCGGCTCCCCCCTCCGGCAAGGACCCCGCGCCTCTGGATGGCCGGGTGTCCCATCAGACCCAGGGCACCACGGGGCCACGATGGGTGCCCCCTGCCCGCCACAGGGCCGCCCCGGTCTGCAGGAGCCAGGCTCCCAAACTCACCCTCCACGGCCTGGCCCCGGGAGAGCCTCTTCATGTAGGGGGCCATCTCCGCTGCGGTCAGAGGGGTGGAGAGCGACACGCTGACCAGGGGCAGGGAGCCGGCCGAGCTCTCATCTGGAAGCCGGGAAGTTGGTGCCTTCAGGCCGGAAACAGAGCCACCCGGGCCGGGAGCACCCACCCGCCTGGAGGTGAGGCCTGCCGGCGCTCATCGCCATGGCTCCGGACCCTGCGCGTAAGCGGGGCCGTCCCTGCCAAGCACCCGCGGAATCCCACGGGAGGGTGGAGGCTGCAGCCGCTGCCCCGGGGTGAGCACGCTGCCTGGGACACAGCGGGCACCCACTGAACGGGGGGCGGCGAGCCCACTGGGAGCTGCCCGGGAGACGGCACTTTCCGGCCCGACCCGCCACCTGCCACACCCAGTGCGGGTTTTCTCTGCACCTGCCTGAGCGTGACTTCGAGGCTAGAGTGGCGACCCGCCCCGCCGCAGCCCTGGCACCCAGCGGGCGCCCAATAAAGGCAGGCGCGGGCCCCACGGCAGAGGTTTCTACAAACTCCACCAAATGATTCGGCGGAATTGGGGGCAGCACGAGCGCTCAGAGCCCAGTGACGGACTCTGCCAGGGGCACGGGGCCCGCCCGCTCCCTCACAGCTGCCCCTGTACGCCCCGTAGCCCCAGCCCCTTCCCGGCAGCGCCCCTGCGGGGCCCACTCACCCTCGCCCTCCTCGTCCAGGCCCCGGTCGGCTCTGCCGTCCCTACTGGGCAGGCTCAGCCCTGCGAGGAGGGACTTGAGAGCCACCAGATCGCTGCTGTCGAAGGACAGGTCGCTGGGGAGGACACAGGTTCTCCGTGAGGAAGACACCACAGGGGCGGGATGGGAGGGTGTGGGAGGAGGCAAGGAGCTTCCGGGAGCGGGTTCAGAACAGAAGTGGGACTCGGCCCGAGCCCTCACCCCCCACCCCCTCCCCACACCGGGCTCCAACCCTCAGGCAGCGTCCATTCCCGGCCACCACCCTGCCTCAGGGACCCCCCCCGCCCCGTTCCCCCCGCCCCGACCCGAGCACTGACTGCCCTCCCACAGCCTTCCCTCCGGCTGGGCTGGACCCTCACCTGCCGGAGCCTGTGCAGGCCGGACACACACATACACACACACACTCACTGCAGCGCGTCCGCGTGTTTCTGCAGGAAGGACACGGCCGCCGGGGCGTTGCAGGTCACGTACTTGTGGGTGAAGTGCACGAACTTGTGGATGAAGGGCGCCAGGTGGCGGGACGACTTTCTGTAGCTCTGCAAAGCGGAAGCCGGGTGCTCACAGCTGCGGCGCCCCCACCCTGCCCGCCACACCTGCCCTGGAGGCCTCAGGACGGACCCCCAGACGCCAGCAACGCCACCGCCTGCCGGCCGCCACGCTAAAGTCTCCAAAACGGCCTTGCCGTTCGTGAACTGCCAGCGTGGACAGGCACACGTCTAGCTGGAGCGTGAAAGCAGATGGACGACAGACCCCAGGAAGGCAGCAAGGCCGCAGAGAGGGCTGTGCTGAGCCCCGGCTGCAGAACACGAGCTGTGTCCCCAGGCGCATGAGAAGCAGGGAGCTGGTGCCCAGGGTGGGGGGCAGAAGCCACTGGGTAGGGGGCCCGGCCCTGCCCTTGCTGCGGTGATGCGGGCCACCCCTGCCCTCCCACAGGCCCCAGGACAGCCTCAGGCGGAAGGGGACGGAGGCAGGTCAGGCCTGGCCAGGTTGTGAGGGCAGAAGCGGGCGGAAGGTGGTGGGAGCCGTGGGGGTGCCAGTGGGCAGAGGAGGAACAAGGACACACGGGCCTGGCCCGGGGGGAGCCCCACCGCCCAGCGGTGAGAGGCAGGGGGCCCAAGCTGGCGGCAGACCCACCAGAAGCAGGCGGACGAAGGAGCGCAGACAGTCCCACAGCGCCCCCTGGTGCTCGCTCTGGAACACCTGCGGCTGCAGCAGCTCCAGGACCCCCAGCACGTGCAGGAAGAAGGTCAGGTGGTTCTGCTGCCGGAACTCCTGGAAGTTGAGGTGGGTGCGGCCGTGCAGGAGCGCGGCGATCATGGGCAGGTGCCTGGGGGCGATGAAGGGTGCTCGTGGGTGGCCGCTCGACCCCACAGGAAACCCGCCCGTCCGTAGGTGGCCTGGGCCACACCCGGGCCCACCCCTAACAAGCTCCGGGGCACGCCCTGAGGGGCCGAACTGGCCACCCTGACCGTCCCACTGGGTTCTAGGTCTACGAGGTGCCGTGTGTCCTGACCCAGCCTCCGGGGCTGTGCCCGGGCCCTCCCAGCTCAGACTCGGCTCAGTCAGGAAGAAGCCAAAGGCCACCACTGGGCCACGAGGGCCGGCAGCTTCCAGATGCAGAGCCCGCTCTTACACCACCCGAACACAGGCAGGACGCAAGGAGCCACCAGACGCCCTGCCGGGGCCCCCAGAGCGCAGCCGGGCGCCCGCACCTGAGCAGCAGGATGGGGTGGGCCACGGCCAGCTTCCGGCAGGCCATGTTAGCGTCGGCCACCCTGTTCTCTGACGACCTTGAGTCGCTGGTGTCTGCCAGGAGGGTGATGACGCGGTGGATGAGGCCGTCCAGCTGAGGGGATGGTGGGGTGAGGGCCAGGGGCCACCCGCAGAAGGCCCACACCTGGCCCCGGCCACGCAGCGGACCCGGGAAAGCTGTCCCCCTGTGCTTTCTGGGGACGCGTCAAACAGGCCGGAGCCAAAGCTTCCAGACAGCCTCGCACACGGAATTCAGTCACCCTCCACGTAAAACAGACACCTCGGCTAAACGCCAAAGTGGTACGTTGAGATAAAAAAGCAACACGCTGCGTAAAACACGATCTCAACTCTGCAAAGCGACACGTACGAAAAAGCGAACGCAACAGGGTTAGAAAGAACCAATTTCCCTACGTTGTGCTGAAAACAGGGAAGGTGACAGATCCCACCACGGAGGCAGGGGCGGGAGGCCTCCCGGATGCCTGGGCCCCAGCCCCGTATCTGCCCCAGGCAGCGGAGGCAAGCACCGCACACCACACGGGCCGGCCGTGCCGCGTGACGGTCCCCGGGCCCACGGTGGGCGGGGGGCATGAGCGGGCGGGTCCGGCCACGCGGCGGACGACCCCACGGCCAAGAAGGAGCGAGCCATCCGCGCACGCCAAGCACACCCGCTTCTCGGGACCACGCGGAGTGCAAGGTGGCCCACGAGCAGCATGCGTCGCCGCTCCACGGACAGAGGCTCCGGGGAGCGCACAGGCCCGGGCGTTCACCGGGGAGGGTCTCCGGGGGCCCGAAGCAGCGTCCCCGCTAGAGGCAGGCTTTCAGCACTCGCCGCCGGGGCCCGCCCCCGCCCCACCCCCCGTCCCGCCCCCGCCCCACCCCCCCATCCCCGCCCCGCTCACCTTGCAGGTGCTGCTGCCCGTGGCGCCTCCACTGTGCAGCAGGGCCTCGGGCACGGGCGCCCGCAGCTCCGGCCACTGCAGGTACAGCTGCACCAGCAGGTCCCGGCAGCGCCTGCCCGGCACACTGGAAGAGACCGAGGCGCGGCTGCTGGGCGCACGGGGCTCCGCGGGCGGCAGCCTCGGGGCCCGCGGCCGGGGAGGGCGGCCCGCTCACCTGTCGCCCCACTGCCGGATGCAGCCGGTCAGGTGCGCCGTCACCGTCCCGATGCTCGCGTCGTCCCCGCGACAGCAGCGGAGCAACAGGGGCAGCCGGGCCTGGAGCAGACTGCAGGAGGCAGCGTCCCCGTCCTGGCTTCTGGCCTCCGCCTCCGCCAGGATCAGCTCGGCCAGGCCGACGAGTTCCGGCGCCCGGACCCGCAGCGCCAGCTCCTCCCGCCGCTTCTGCAACCGGCGACCGCCCGTCAGCGCCAGGCCGGAGCGGAGGCGCTGGCGCGGGCCTCGCCCCTCGCCCCACCCGACACCTGCCTGAGGGGTGCGCTGGTCCCTTCCCTGCCAGATCCGCGGCACGTGGATGCAGGCCCACAGGAAGTCCAGCGACGCCGAAGGGTCGAACCTGCAAGGGCACAGCAGCTCTGGCTCGGTTTCCAGGCGCAGAATGCAAACCACCGTCGCGACAAGAGAACGGAGGGCAGGACGTGACCGGCGGTGGAAGCTGTGCACCACGGACATCTCTCCCGATGAGCTCTCTAGGTAAGGGCCACCCCGCCTCACCTGACCTCGCCGCGTCTCACACCAGCGAAACCAACGGCCCTGCCCACCCAACGGCACCTGGAACCCCTGCACGTGGCGTGGATGGACACCCTCCGAGGAGAGGACGTTCTGTCTGTTGACCGTCTGCCCTGCTGGACGCCCGGGGCAGGGAAACTTGGACGGCGGGGGGAGGGTGTCTGTATCCCGAGGGTGGTGAGACCCACCGCAGGGCCCCCTTCCGGGTAAGAGCCCCAGGCACCCAAAGAAGCCAGGCGGGGTGGGGAGCACGGGATCAGATGTCCAGAGGCCCCTCAATGCTGCCCCCACGCTGCCTGGCCCTCGGGGGAGGGCGGGCGGGGGGGGGGGGGGGCACGCACACCTCTGCTCCCGGTTCTTGCCCAGCAGGATACGGATACACTGGTGCAACGTGGACCAGCTGGACTGGTGGGTGAGGAGGGCGAGCAGGTAGGGTCGGAAAGACGGCACCTGGGGGCCCGGATGACCTTTGCCCTGCGGAGGAAGGACACCTGGGCTGACCGGCCAGGCGTCCTCTGCCGAGTAGGGTCAGCAGACGACGCCCCACTCGAGCCGCCGGGAAGCAGAGGGAGGAGGCCGTTCCCAGCGAGACCCGGAGCCCCCGCCTGGGAGGCAGTCCCGGCCACGTGGGGTCCAGCCGGAGTCGCCACAGCCAGAACACGTGCTGGCCCGGACCAGCTTCCTGGGGACGGTGAGCGCGAACAGGAACGACAAAGCCCAAATCCCCATCTCCTGCTCCAGAACCTCAGAAGCTGGTCCAAAGACCGCCACGGGCCGCAGGAGCACCTCGGGAGGCTCGGGGACGGAGGAGGGTGATCACCGCTGAGACTCCCCGCCCCCGCCCCCGCCCCGCAAGGCCCCACAGCCTCCTTGGGGACCCATCCCGGGCGGGGGGCCGGGCTCCGCTCTCCATGAGGCTCACCAGCGGTGCCTCCCGTCCCTGCACGAGGCCCTGGGCCACGCGCTGCCGGTCCCACTCTGGCCTGCCCGCCCCAGCAACCCGACCTGACCGCTGCAGTCACTGCTCACAGGGGACGGGGCACCCCCCCCACCCCTGGCCGACGAGGGTCAGGCCTGGGCTTCCGCTGGGACCGAGGGAAAGCCGGTCCGTGCGGGGGCCGGCCCGGGTCCGTGCGCAGCCCACCTTGCTCCGGGAGAACAGCAGCCTCTGCTGTAGGTCGGGACAACTGCTGATCACCTCAGGGTCCAGCAGCTCCAGCCAGTCGACCAGGAGCCCGGAGCAGGGTCCCAGCTGCACGGTCTCCGGGCTGAAGGGAATGCAGGGCCGGGTCAGAAACGGCTGGCCTGGGGCGGGGGTGGGGGGTGGGGGGAGGTGGGGAGAGGTGGGGGGTGGCGCGGGCAGGCCACAGCCCTCCCAGCCCCCCCAGCCCACCTGCAGCTGTCGGCCTCAGGCTCCCCCGGGGCTGGGGGCTCCTTCTCCTGCAGCAGCAGGGAGCTCAACACGGCCACGGGCCTCCAGGTCGGGGACGCGGTGGCAAAGAGAGCAGCCAGCAGCTCCTCCAGGTGGGGCGACCCCGCCTCAATCAGGCCCCGGAGGACTGCAGGGGGAAAAAGAGCGTGTTCCGCGTCACTCCAGCTCCGGGGACGGGCATGGGCGGGCCTCGGGCCACCTGACTCTGGGACAGACAGGCCAGGGCTATTCGGCCAGGGGAGGAGCCTTCCGGCAGACCGCCGTTCCTGGCCACAGGCCCCATTTTGGGGGCACCTAGGAGAGGGACCTCTGGGCTCGGCAGCCAGGCTGGGGGTCCTCATGGCGCCCGACCCCGAGTTACCTTTGCCGACAAGCTCGGGCTCCACACCACACTTCTCCCCCGACCTGAGGGTGGCGACCACGGCCCGGACAGTAGAACTGACCACCTCCGAGTCCCCGCGGAACGCCAGGGCCTCGGCGAGGCGCAGGAGCCCGCTCCGTGCTGCAGGGAAGCGCGCGTGTGACCCGGGGTCTGGCGCGGGCCCCCGTCCCCGCTCCCCAGCCTGCCTGCCTCCCCGGCTCCCCGCCTCCACTTCCCGCTAAGGCTCCCGCTTTGTTCCCCACAGCCCCAGTTTTCCAATCCCTGGGCCACGTCCACGCTGACGCCCACGCAGGGCCCACACAGCCCAACGGCTGACACCCCCAAACGGACTGGGCCCTCCCCACTGCCCCCCGGGGGAGGGGCAGCAAGCCCGAGGCCCTCACCATCGCTGATCCTGCGGCGGGCCGAGTACTGGGCGGCGAACAGCTTGAGCTGGGCCTGCAGGGGTCCGCCCTCCCCCGCGGGGCCGTCCAGCCACCGCAGCATCTGCACGAGCACTTGGAGGAAGAGCGACGAGAAGCTGGTGTCCTGCGGCACACAGCGCTGTGGGGGGGGAGCCGCAGCTCAGAGGCGGGACCTCCGACCCTTCCAAACCGCACAGCCGGCGAGCCATTCTCCCGTCTGCAACCGGCCCGGCTGCGGCTCGGGGAGGAAGAGGAAACGCCCCACGGGCGCACACACGAGTGGCAGCACGCGTGGACGCGGGCAGACGAGCAAGTTCGGCAGGGTCACCGAGTCGGGGTGACAGACGTGGACCGGTAACCACCCCCCCGGCTTACTGGGGCGCCTCCCCGAACAGACGTGGGGCTCTACGCCCGGCTCTGCAGCCGCCAGCTCCCTCCCTGCCCTGGGAAGCCGAAGACGAAGGCCCGCACAGGGACAGCGTGAGGGCAGCCGGTGGGCAAGGCCGGGGCCAGCTCTGCGGAAGGCCCAGGACTCAGGGTGGACTCAAGGCCGAGGCCCCGGGCCCCGGAACGCGTGCAGCAGCCCTCCCGCGTGACTCCCCGCGGGCCAGGCCTCTGCCGCACACGCGCCCACCTGGTACTGGGAGATCTGGCGCAGCAGAGGGCAGGCGAGGAAGTGGTTCCGGTGCATGGACATCACCAGGGCCCCGCCGTGCGGGGAGCCGAGCAGGGTGGCGACGGCCTGCAGGAGGCGCACCGTGACGCCGGACAGCTCGGGGCTCCCCTGGCGGAGTTGCGCCAGCTCCTGGCCCAGGGCCTGCTGCAGCGCGAGGGCGACGGGGCGGGCGCTGGAGCTCTGCCACCGCGGGCCCGGGCTCAGCGGGAAGATCTGGAGCAGAGGGAAGGGGGGAGCGTCAAGGGCAGGCCGGTGGGGGAGAGCAGAAGCAGCCGGCTTGAGAGAGAGAGAGTGCGTGTGCCTGTGCGTCCAGGAAGACGCGAGCCTTCCGCAGGAACGTCGCCATGCGGGGAGGCGAGAACACGGCACGGAGGCCCCGGGCTCGCGGGGCTCGCCGTGCGCACACGTGTCCGCAACGGGGAAAGCCCTGGGGGCAGGAAGTACGACGGCGGCAGCGGCCAGGGAGCATGCGCTCCCAGGACCGTTCCGAGCACAGACGACGGTGCGCGGCCCTGGAGAGGCGTCCGCTCTGGCGGGCGAAATCGCACAGCACGAGCGATGCCCACGCGCAACACGGCAAGGCGGCCCTCAGAGCTCGGACCCCCGGAGCCAGTCTCAAGTGGAACACGCCAGACAACCCGCCTGAGGTAGGTTTTCCAGCTCCTTTCCGGCCGGGAAGCCAAGCGGCTGGGCTAGGGTCGTCTAGCGCCGGGGAGGGAGGCGCGGTTCTGACCCGGGCGGCTGGCTCCGGGGAGCCCTCCCCATCTGGGTGTGGGCTCTGGGGTAGCGGCCCTCTCTCCGGGCGGGAGGAAGGACTGGGCAGCCCGGGGCGCCCCGCTTCTGGAGAGACCGTCCCAGGCGGTGGCGGTACCTGCAGGACTGTGCTGGCCAAGTCGTCCTCGGGGCCGAGCACCCGCACCTGGGTCACAGCCCGGGTCCGCCCCTGGCCCGAAGGCTGCTCCGGGCTGCTTTTGGGTTTCGGTGCCTCGGCGCTGTCTGCGCGGAAAGGGGAACGGGCTTCAGCGGATGACTCTTCCCAGCTGGCGTCCAGCGCGGGCCCGGCACCCGAGAGCAGGCCCTGCGGAGGGGCCCTCGCCCCCCACGCCCCCCGCCTCACTCAGGCCTGCGGAGGCCCGGGAGGAGCAGGGCCTTCAGGCGGGATGTCGGATACCCGCCCGGGACGAGCCTGCCCCGGGTCCGCGTGCTGGGGTGTGGGTCGGGGTCGGGCAGTACCTCGTCGGGGAGGCAGGGAGGCCGTGAGCAGGGAATGGAAGGTCTGGCCTCCGGACGCTCCTCTCTCGTGCTGAACCTCCACCAGGTGAGCCATGTAATCTGGGAGCCAGCAGCCAGGTTACGTCCCCGCGCCCGCGGGAGCAAGCGCCTCCCCCCGCCCAACGCCCCGGCTTCCCGAGGCCCGAGCTTCCCAGAGCTGAGCCGCGGGACGTTTCACGAAGGGCCTGCTGGGGCCGAGTGCACCCCGCAGCGTCTCCCGCCTCCAACCCCGGCAGGCGCTGACACCCGGGCCCTGCTGGGACAGGGCGGCTGGACTCCAGGCCGGACCTCCTGCCGGGAGTGCCGCCCCGCCCCGGAGCCGCCCCCTAACGCTCGGCCGGGGTGTGTCGCACACGGTGGGGGGGGGGGGGGGGGGGGTGCCTGGCTCTCACTCTTGTCCATGATGTTCTGCTCTAGCGTCTGGGGGTCGTGGGCCACCGCCTGATCCAGGTACTGGAGTAGCTTGCTCATGCTGGACACAGGGATGCCGAAGGACTGCACGAACAGCAGCAGCTGCTGGGGCTCCAGGTCCTGCAAGGCTGAGAGGGACGCTCGCTCGGTGCCCCTCCTGCTCGGCACCCCGGCCCGCGGGGTCTTTCCTGAAGCCCCAGCCTCTCCCCACGAGGAGGCTCACCACCGGCTTCCGCAGCTCGCCACCCGGGGCACTGTGCCGGCCCTGCGCCCCCTCCCCTCACCCCTGAGCCCTCTACAACCATCCCTGGCTCCCTGCGGCTCCTTACAGCGTGTCCTTCCCTGCGCGTCACAGACTCGCCCCGCTACGCACTGAACCGCCTCCCAGGCTGCCCTCCACCTGCCCGGCGCTCCCTGCCAGACGCCGCGCTGGCCTCGTCTGTGGCCTCGTCTGGGAACAGCCTCCGGCAGGCCGCCCAGCCCCCACCGCATCCTTCCAGAGCCAGCGCAGAGGACCCGGCCCTTCCCGCTCCCCTTGAAACCCCCGGGCCGCTTTCCCTCTGTCCTCTGGCACCGCCTGCTTCCAGAGAGGCCCTTGGCCTTCCCGCCGACTGTGAGGGGCTGGCGGCCAGGGGCAGCGTGGCGCCCGCCCCAAAGCCCAGCACAGCTCCAGGCACACCAGGAGCCCCGTGGGCACCTGCTGAGTGACGAACGCCCCGAGCCTTGGAGGCCAAGGTCTTCTCCCCGGCGCGCCACAGCGGGGGGGCCGGGCCACCCCGGCGACAGACCCCCGGGCCCGGCCGGCCCACCCGTACCCCGCGTCCACCAGGCGAGGAACCTCGGAGCGGATCATGCGCAGCTTGAGCCAGTCGGGCAGCAGCAGCGCCTCCTCCGACGTGTCCACCAGGAAGGCCGTGGGCAGAGGCTGCTTCTCCGGGAACCAGATGTCCAGCAGCGCCTGGAACTCGCCGTCCCCGGCTTCGGGAGAGACGACGTGGCGAGCAGCGTGACGGTTGGGCCAGGCCACCCCGAGCTCCGCGGTGAGACCCCTCCCCCCCCCCCCCCCAGGGCAGGAGGCCAGGGCCAGAAGAGCCCCAAGTGGGAACGGAGGGTGCGGAGGGACGGGAGGGGCGGCCTGCGCACCGTGCCCGCCCCTCCTTGGTCTAAACCCCACGATCTCCGCGACCCCGTTCCAGCTGAGGGCGCGGACTGTACCACGAGGCCGGCCGGTCTGCCGCAGGGGGCTGTGTGAGACTCGGCCGGCGCTGTCCCTGGGCTCCCGCCCCCTTCCCGCCCCCTTCCCGCCCCCAGGCCCCGCAGACGCCCCTGGGCTGACACAGGGTCAGCCTCCCTTCCCTGCCCAAGGCCCACACACTCCTGCCCTCCTGACAGGGGCCGCCTTCCCAGCAGAGCCCACACGGCACTGACCCCAGCAAGGGGCCCCGTCCCCGCCCTCCACGCCCACACGCGATGACGCGCCAGAACAGTCCGCGGCAGTTGGCCGGAAAGGCGCGAAGAGAAGGTCCCCGGGCCCTGGACACAGCACGCGGGCAGCGCGGTGAGCGTCTGCTCAACAGGCAGCCCCGGGTTTACGCTCCCCGTTCCGGGAACCGCGGGCTTCCCTGGCTGGGCCGCGAAGGCCTGGTCACACAGACGGGCATCACGTCCTGATGACGCAAGGCCACGGGCCGGGGTGGCGAGGACGCGCCAGGGATCCGGGCTTCTTAATCCGAGGAGCTCGACGGCTCAGGAGACCTCCCGCCACGCGGGGGCTCCGGAGCGCTCTCCCCGAAACTCTGGGTCAGCGAGACGGTCCCGTCTTCACCCTGCGGGGACCCCCGCCCAGAGCCCCCGGCGGGGGCAGCGGTGTTTCCCCCCACCTCTGCGCGACCCTGCCTGGCGGGGCTGGGGCTCAGGGGCACGAGGAGCAAGGCAGGGAGGCCGGGAGCCGCCCCCCGCCCCCCCGCCCCCCCGCAGGCCACTCACCGCGGGGCGGCCCCAGCGTCAGGAGTATGACCATGGCGTGGACCACCAGGATGTGCATCGTGGCCGTCTCCCCGCCGGTCCAGCGCAGGAAGACCTGGTCCTGTGACTCCGACTGCAGGAGAGGAGGCGGCTGGCTGGGCGGTGGGGGGCCGCGGGGGGGGGGGGGGGGGGCCGGGGAGGGGGCCGCCAGCCTTACCCAGCTGTACACCTCCTCCCCCTCCTTGCTCTTGCGCATGCGCCGCACGTAGCGGGAGAAGATGGAGAGCAGGGCCACCAGCACGGCGTCCGACTCGGCGCTGCAGGAGCGCTTGGAGAACAGGTGGGACATGATGGTGGAGCGTTCCACGACCAGCCGCGCCACATCCTGGGGGCGGGGAGCACGGCCGTCAGAGGGCCTCCCGGGCCGGCCCCGCCGTCTCTCGTCGCCGCCACGCCAGCCCACCGCGAGGCCGCATCGCGTGAGCCCACGCAGCCTCGTGCCGGCCGGGGTCGGGGTCGCCGGGACCAGCAGAGGGAGGGGCCCGCGTGCACACACAGGGACGAAACCACCAGGCAGGGCCGGGAACGGCAGGGCGGGACCGAAGCGAGGCAGACGCCCACCGGCCCGGACGGCGACCCAGACGGCGACCCAGATGTCACGGACGTCACCACCCGCCGTGCTCCTGCTCCGAGCGGGGCGAGGGGGGGGTGGGGGGGTGGGGGGGGGGAGGGGGGGAGGGAAAGAGGGGGAAACGCTGACACCAGCCCTGGGCGGGAGCGTGAACTTCCTGCAGCACACAGGCCACGAGCGGTCCCCAGGCTGGCCCCTCGACGACGAACCCACACGTGGGGAGAACCCCACCTCCAGGGACCCCTAGCTGCCCGCCCGTGCCCTTGCTCCCTGCACCCATTCATCCCACAGAGCACCGGGCCCACGGGAGCCGCCCGAGGTCGGAGCCAGAGTGGGCGGACAGGACAGCAAGGTCAGAAGAAGGCCCTCCAGAAAGGGCAGGGGAGGAGGAAACGCCCGTACCCTGGGCCACCACCCTCCCTGCAGGGAATAAGAACACAGAAGAACACAGATGGGCTGGCCCGGCACCCCGTCCTCCCTCCCTGAGCAAGTGCTCCCTGGGGGGTGGTTGGGGGGGTGGTGGGCAGGCAAACCCCATCTGCACGGCCCGGGCATCATCGGCCTGGGGACAAAGGGACACGGCCAGGCCTCGATGAGCACCACGGCCTCTCTGGCCGCAAACACACCTGAACCCTCACACCCTTGACACCTGCTCTGGGCAGAAGAGCCCTGGGAAGCAGGCTGGGCTCCTGCAGCGCCCCCCACCCCCCACCCCGGCCCAGGTGGCTGTGCCGCCCCCCACCCCGCGACCTCCAGGTGCAGGGCCCCGTCCCACCCCCTCACCAGGGCCAGGTCGCTGTGCTGGCCCTGCTCCTCCACAGGCGTGTGTTGGGACAGGTAGACCAGGTAGGCGCTGATGGTCTGCGGGTCGGTCTCCATGTGGATGGCCTGGGGGAGGGGTGGTCGCGTGAGCTCGTTCGCGGGGCAGCCCCCGCTCCCGCTCGTGCCACTGCCGCCCCTCAGCCGCCCGGCAGCGTCCCGGCACCCGTACCTGCTGAAGCGCCAGGGCGGTGGAGGTCCGGACGCTGTCGAACAGGGGCAGCCGGGGCAGGTCCCGGAGCAGCCACTGGTAGCCCTGCAGCGTCTCTGTGTCCCCCGAGTCCTCCTCCATCGGGGGCTCCTTCTCCTCCCCGTCCCGCAGACTGCCCTCCGACAGCACCAGGGACAAGCCCTGCGAACAGACGCGTGTGTGGGCCGGACACGCTCCCTCAAAGCCCCCGGGGGCGGGACTGGCCTGGCTGGCAAAGACACCGCGTCCCGTCAGAGACGCCTGAACCGACGAGAAGGCCGCAGCTGGAGCCGCATCTCTGGAAAGTCGGGCGACGCCTCGCAAGAGGCGGCGAGACCGCTACTCCGTCACTAAGTCTCTCCCGGGAGCTCACGTCGGCGCCCGGGGAGGGATCACGGGCCAGCGGGACACAGGGTCTGCCTCTCCCGACCTCACCGCTGCCACCCTTTCGACGCGAAACCGGCTGAGCCGCAGCCTAGGTGAGTGAGACGCCGGCCGGCCGGCCGGGGCGCCAGGGACAAAGCCGCGCCAGGGAGCAGGGGCGGAGCAGAGCGGCCCCTCCCCGTGCCGCACCTTCATGGCCAGCACCCTGGAGGCCACCTGGGGAGAGCCGAGGCGCCGCAGGAAGTAGTCCAGCACCTCGCACGTGGTCTGCTCGTCGGCCTTGGGGCCCAGGAGTAGGTCCTGCAGGCGGCCCAGCAGCTGCCGCTGCTTCTGCTGCCTCTGCGGGGGTGAGGGGGGCCGTTCAGGGGCCCGCGCGGCCGTGCGCGGGGCCGCGGCGGGCCCGGGGGCGCTCGGGGGCACCGACCTGACGCTTCCTGGCCTTCTGCTCCTTGCTCTCGCCCTCCTCCTCCTCCTCCCCGGACGTGGCGTCGTCGGCAGCGTCGTGCAGCAGGAACTCACACAGGCACTGCACCGGCAGCACGTCCAGGGAGCCCTCGCTCGACTGCACCAGGTCGGCCAGCCAGGGCATGGACTGCGACGAGGCCTGGCCAGGGCCACGGACACACTCAGCGGCGCCCCCGGCGGCCCGTCCGCTGGCCCCCACCCTCCCGAGGCCGTGGTTCCCGGCGGCTGTGCGGCTGTGCGGGCAGCCGCCTCACGCGGAGGGGACGCGTCCCCGGGCGGCCCCCGTGTCCCGGGGCGCCCCCTTCTGGCTCTGGCCTCACTTAGCCCGGAGCCGCGGTCCCGGCCCCCTCCCCCTCCCCCCACCCCCATCCCCCACCCCCCACCCCAGGGCCGCGGGGAACTCGCCTGCCTCTGGATGATGTTGAGGAGAAAGTCCGGGCTTCGGCTCCGACACAGCAGGTGCCCGAGGCGCAGGGACTGGTTGAGGCCTTTCACTTGATCCAGGATGTGGGGGGGAGGCCTCCGAGGGGGTCCCCTGAAGGTCCCCGAGGACGCGAGCGTGTCAGGGAGCCACTGGCGCGGCACCCGGGAGCAAGGGCGGCAACCTCCCTCCCCGCCCAACAGCAGCCTCCCCTCGAGGGCCAGACAGCCCCTCCGCCCCGCCCCCAGCCGCTGAGCGCGGTCAGCGTTTCCAGGCAGGGCGTTTCCAGGGCCCGGTGCCACGCAGAGGCCCAGGAGCTGCTCCACCGGTCTCGCCCCCACCCTGGGGACCCGGGTGCGACGTACTGAGGGTCCAGGCTGGTGAGCTGAGACAGGAGAAGGCTGCTGTTCTCAGTGATGGTCTGTTTGGTGGACGCGGCTGCCAGATGGCCCTCGAACGCCAGGATCTCCTGCTTCTCCCGCTGGGAGGTCTGCAGCTCCCGATTGATCATCTCCGTCCGGGTCTCCTCGTCCGTCAGCGTGCACGGCGGGTAGGAGTAGTTACTGGGGACCAGACAGGAAGAACCCGGAGCCCTGCCCATCTGAGGCTCGCGGCCACCAGACAGCGCACACAGAAGGTCGCGGGTGCTCACGAGGCCCCCGCCCTGTGCACGACCTTGGCCACCAAGCGCATCAGAGAGCCTGGCCGGGCCATCGGCAACGCCGCCAGGTCTGGCCTCTGGGAGGGAGCCCCCACGCCGGCCACCCGCTCTCCTTCCACGGGACAGCACACCGGCCACCTCCAGAATCAGGCCCAATGGGTGTCAGAATCCTGGACACCCGCTCACCCTGCGCCAGATCCCCTCCCCACGGGCAGGCGTCTCCAGCCCACGGGCATCGCAGGTGGACCGGCTGCTCCCACAAGCACCTGCGGCTTTTCTGAGATACACGAGCTGCCTGCTGTCACACGTGGTGAGCTCAAACCCACCACCTGTGATGGCCGTTCGCGGCAAATCTGTCCCTGGGGCCCCCACACCGGCCACAGGACAACCCCTCAGAATGGGCCACACACACCTGGTCACCGCGTACCATGGTGCGTACACGGTGGTCACCCAAGCTGACCCTAGGCCGTGTTCACGTCTGCAACCGTTAAACCACCTGGTCCACCGCGTCCCTTGTCTCCACACGCCCCCACCGGCTCCTGGTGTGCCACCAGCCGTCAGCTGGCCTGCCCCCGCTGCCGTCACTGGAGAACCTCGGCCGCCAAGGCCCCGCCTCAATCCTACTCCCTCCTCAGCCCACGGCAGGGAGGGGACGCTAACGCTCGCGGGCCCGGACTCGGAAACTCAAGCCCGCAAGAGAAGGAAACCCGAGTGGCCGTGCAACAGAGGACACGCTTCGGAGCGAGTCGGGGTTCCGGGATCGGCTCTGCTTCCCAGCGTCCCGCAGATGGGGCCCTGGCCCCAGCGGTGCGCGAGCCCACTTACTTGGTCATCACCATTTCCATGAGCATCTTCAGCGTGGGGTACTCCTCCCAGGCGGCCAGGCCTAGGGAGCAAGAGGAGAGCAGGTGGCGGCCAGCCCGCAGCCCCGCTGCCCCGCCTGGGTCCCGGCCTGGCTCTGCTGCAGGTCCCCAGCACGACGCCCCGACAAGAACAAAGAGCAACAGCCGGCTGGGACGACTGCGAGCCCGCCAGGGAGGGGAGGCTCACCGATGTTCTCTGGGTTGAAGGCCGCGACAACCAGCAGGAGGGGCCACGCCTTCCAGTAGAGGGTCGAGATGGCC
The DNA here is from genome assembly GCF_028018385.1 of Neofelis nebulosa. Taxonomy (NCBI): domain Eukaryota; kingdom Metazoa; phylum Chordata; class Mammalia; order Carnivora; family Felidae; genus Neofelis; species Neofelis nebulosa. The sequence continues at coordinate 1,129,730 of NC_080799.1, forward strand.
AGGTTCGGGGGCTGGTACCTGAAACGCAAGGACACCCATGGCTCGCTCTCGGCTGTGCAAGGCAGTGACGGGAATGGGTCCTGCCCAGGGTGGAACGGCCCGGAGACGACCTCCTGACTGACCAGCGAGGAAACGAAAGATCGTAAACCCCCGGGTCTGGTCCTCCCGCCATACCGGCATCCTCGGGAAGGGCACTGTGACCACCACCACGCTGCCGGGAGCCCCGCGCGGGGGCCGAGCCCCTGGACAGGTCCCACACATCGCCAAGTCCCGGCATCCCGTCTACAATGTGGGGACGAGGGCAGTCGCGACGGCAGAGCTCAGTGTTAGTTAGCATTCATCTTGTGTCCACCAGAGAGCCAGAAACAACCCTGGTCTCCAACTGAACAGACCGTGAAGTCGTCATTGTGACTAAAATGTCATGCTTATGACACACTTACGACTAAACTACGGTTCTTTCAAGTAACAGGACAGAACGTTCCAGGTGACGCAACGGCACAATCGTCGTTAAGAAAGGAGCAGATCCGAGAAGCCGACTCGGGGAGATGGACAGCGATCAGGTCGGAAAGCAGGGCGCACCAGCACCCCAAGACACAAAGAAGCGAATCCCACGTACGACCGATAACATCGGCAACAGAAAGATACTCAAGACGTCCCACGTCTGTGGACCAGACGCTGTCAGCGTGGCCATGCTCCCCGACGTCATCTACCTGTTCAAAGCAACACCCACCAAAATCCCGGATGGCTCTTCTCTGACAACAGACAAGCTGACCTGGAAATTCACACGGAAATACGAGGGCCCAAAACAGCCACAAGTCTTGAGGAAGAACAGCGGAAAGAGTCCTACTTCCCAGTGTCAAGCCTCAGCACAACCCACGGGAACGATGACAGGGTGTTACCGACACGGGCAGACACACAGACCGCCTGAACGCGTGGGAGAGCCCACACATCTGTGGTCACTCGATCGTCGACAAGGGCGACCAAACCTTCGACGGGAGAACGGACAGTCTTTTCGAGAAACGGCACCGGGACCACTGGCCGTCTTGGTGAAAGAGCGGGAAGTCGGACCCGTCGCTGACACCACACTGCCATCAGCTCAGGACGGTCGCAGACCCGAGCGTTATGAGCTAAAACCTGGAAGTTCTTAGGAGAACACACAGGAAAGGCCTGTGACCCCGGGTGGGGCAACGGTTTCCTGGGAAGGGCTCCAAGCCCACGTGGCAGCAGAGCGACACGCGGGGCCACGTCATCGGGGCATCCCTGTGCGGGACAGAGCTGAGGCCCCAGGCCCACCACACGTGCACATCCACCCACAGCGGAATGGAGTTCGACCCTGCCTCCCTCCACGCACAAAACCAACTCAGAGGATCCAAGGCCTACATTCAAGACCTGAAACCGGAAAACAGAGGGGCGCCTGGGTGGCGCAGTCGGTTGAGCGTCCGACTTCAGCCAGGTCACGATCTCGCGGTCCGTGAGTTCGAGCCCCGCGTCGGGCTCTGGGCCGACGGCTCGGAGCCTGGAGCCTGTTTCCGATTCTGTGTCTCCCTCTCTCTCTGCCCCTCCCCCGTTCATGCTCTGTCTCTCTCTGTCCCAAAAATAAATAAAAAACGTTGAAAAAAAAAAAAATTAAAAAAAAAAAAAAAAAGAAACCGGAAAACAGAGCAAATCCTCCCGATCCCAGATGAGAAATGACACGTAAGGGGCGCCTGGGTGGCTCAGTCGGTGAAGCCTCCGGCTCTTGACTTGGGCTCAGGTCACGATCTCACGGTTCGGGAGTTCGAGCCCCGCTCCGGGCTCTGTGCTGACCGTGTGGAGCCTACTCGGGGTTCTCTGTCTCCCTTTCTGCTTTCCGCCCCCCCCCCCCAAAAGTCTCTTACTCTCTGTCTCAAAATAAAGTTACCCACAAAAAGAAATGACACAAGAGTACAAAAAAACGAACAAAACCAGACGAGCTAGACCTTCCCCGAATTAAAAGCCACCGTCTCCTAGTGTCTCCAAGGACACTGCTGACGGTGTGAACAGGAAAAACCACCAGCAGGTCACCTGTTCAGGGTCTAGGTCCACGATACGTAAAGAACTCCCAAGACCCAACAACAAAAATTCAAACACCCAATAACGGACAAAGAACCCGAGTAACCCCTCTCCGGAGAAGACGTGCCAACGGCCAACGAGCGCACCAAGAGGCTCGACGCCCCGGGTGGTCGGGGAAGCGTGGATCTACACCACCTCCCGGTGCCACCGTGCGCCAGCTGACAGCTCGGCGAGGACACGGCGGGACCACAGCCCGCAGGCACGGCTGCTGGCAACGGAGATCCGCGAGGCCTGGCAGCTCCCCGGAAAGGTAAGGCAGCCCCCAGGAAGAGAACCGGAAACACGCATCTGCACGAACACTCGGGTAGGAACGTGGCTGGCACGTTGGCAGCGGTCAGGGAGAACCCGCAAGCCCACCGCCCGACGGTGGTGAACACGACGCGGCGTCCACCCGAAGCAGCGCCTCCCAGGTTGAGCGTCACGACACGGGTGAACCTCGAAAACAGGCTGCCCGGTAACAGAGGCGGGACGCACAAGGTCACGACGTGTGCGTCTGTTTACGTGACGTGTCCCCAGAGTCACAGCCACGGGGACAGAGGGCAGATCAGTGGCTGCCTAAGGCAGCGTGGGGGTGGGGCAGGGACGGCTACTGGGTACGGGCTTTTAGGGGCCAAAGCCGTTCTACGCCTGGCTTGTGGCGATGGCGGCCCATCCCGGGAATTTACTAAAACCAACACGTCAGCAACACGAAGCGGGTGAAACACACGCGGACGATCCCTCGAGAAGACACGTGAGAAAACGCGGAAGAGCAGGCGCGTCAGCAAACAGGGCGGGAGCGTCCGTGCCGACCACAGAGCAACACAGACAGAGCAGGGGAGCGCGTCCCCGGGGCGCAGGCGCGGGCAGGGAGGCAGGGAGGCAGGGGCCGCTCGGGGCAGTGCAGCCTCACGGGCGTCTGCAGGCCGGACGGGCCGGCGCAGGGGGGGCGGCGGACGGGAGCCCGGCTAGGGGGAGGCGCCGTACCCAGGGGGCAGCTGAATGTTCTCGGGGTGGTGGTACGTGCACAGGTTCAGGACCGCGTCGATCAGCTGGATCCTCTCCACCTTCAGCACCTCCACATCTGAAACGCGAGAGCCACGCACAGGTTCAGGAGCCCGTCCGCGTGCCGGGGGCGGTGGGGGGATGTGGTGGTGTGCCACCGAGGCACGGGGTTTGGGCCACGGACAGACAGCCCGCAGACGGGGGCTAGCTCTCCAGAAGCCGAGGGCGGGCGGGGGCTGACGCGGGCGCCCTGGGCACCGTGGGCCTGCCCGCCACACCGAGGGTCAGACGCCGGCCCGGCGGCAGCGAGAGGGGCGCCCGCCTCGCGAGCGGGGTTCGTGGGACCGCGGTGGCGGCCTGCACGGGGCCTCGGTTCATCACACAGACAACGTGTGCAGGTCCCAGGGCAGCTCCAGAAGCAGCACGCGGTACATCGCCACGGAAGGCGCAAACCTTCTGCCCGATCCCCGACTCCAGAGACCGGTGGGGTCCGGCGAGCCCGGGGCCACGGGGAGGAGCGGACGCCTGGCTGCAACCGTGGAGGCAGGCCCGCCCGAGCGGGGCGGTGGAGGCCGCCATCGAGGGGGGGGGGCCCGGACAGAGTTTGCGGGGACCCTCACCGTCGGCCTGCACGGCTGCGGCCCGCCTCACCAGGTGGTCGGCAAGCTCCATGGCGTCCGCGGGCCCGAGCGGGAGGTCCCGGGACAGCCCGATGACCAGGATCCGCATCAGTGTGTCCTCCAGGATGGGCACCTCCGAGCAGAGGCGGAGGAAAAAGCTGCGGGCAGAGCAGGCAGGGGTGGGCTCGGCGGGGGCTGCACGTGCCCACGGGAAGGAAAAGCCCCAGCTCCGAGGCTCGGCTGGACAGGGAAGCGGGCAGCCACCCCCTCCCCTGTCCCCTCGCTCTGGAGGCCCCTGTGGGCGAGGCCGGGCCGCGCCAGGGAAGAATGGGAGAAGGCGCCTCGCCCCCGGTGGCACAAACACGCAGGGCACCGCCCACCACCCGCTGAAGTGCGGCCTGAGGAGAGCACAGGGCTCGGGAGGTAGGGGACGAGCAAGCCAACGGGTCAGCGGGGGCCCAGTGGTGAAGACAGCTGGGGCACGGGGGACACACAGGGCAGGGTGGCCCTGGACCCAGGGAGACGGGGCCGTGACACTGACCCGGGGAGTGTGGCCGGCTGGCCCCCTGGGAGTGGACAGCACGCCGGGGCTGGGGATCCGGAAGGAGACGAGGCACAGGGTGTGCTCGAGGGGGCCCCACCTGCGTGGTCCTCCTGGGGCTGACCGCCCCGCCCCCAGCCCCCCCCCTGCACACACAGCAGGTATGCTCACTTGCGGTCGCTCTCGGGTGGCCAGTTGTCCCACTTGTAGTAGGTCTCGGGCTGCTCCGTGAAGAGCACCTTGTGCAGGCTGCGGGGGACAGACGAGCGGTCCGGCCGCGGGGACCCGGCGAGCTCCCCCCACCCCGCCAGGCCCCAGAAAGACACATCCCCCGCAGGTGCGGAAGCTGCCCACTCGAGGCGGATGCTCCCGTGGCGTCTTCCAGAGCCTCCCGCAGCCCCCCCCCCCCCCCCGCAGCGAGGCTGGCCAGACAGGACCCCGCCTCTGCTCTCACGGCGGCAGGCTCCGCCTGAGCCCCGACACCCCCAGGCGAGCCCGTGTCCCCCCGCTCAAGGGACAGCTGGCTCCCGTTGGCTGAGCCCAGGGAAGGGGCTGCGGGGCTTTCCGGAGCGTCGTCCAAGCGGAGTGAGCCGGGCCCGTACCAGTGCACGTAGTCCTTGGGGGCAAGCTTGCTGATGGACGGGACGACGGTGTGCAGCCACCACACGGCGTCCCGCTGGATCGCGGCGATCTGGTTCTGGAAGGAGCGCAGCACCTCAAGGTCTGAAAAGGACACGCGGGATTACGGCCCGCCTGCACGGCAGCTGGAGGGGCCGGGTTCAAGGCGGGCCTGGGGGACACTCGGAGCATCCCAGCCGCACCCACCCAAGGATTACGGAGGGGACACAGAGGTGGACGGGACACCCCGATGCGGCTGGAAGAACCCGCAGGGGGCACCGGACGAGCCTCCAGCACGTGGAAGAAAACTTCAACGAGATCTCAAATTCCAAATGATTTCACCCCTCGAGTTCTTCACAACCTCACTAAGGTAATCAATCACCGGAAAGGTGTCTGCACCAGGCTTCCAGCAGGGTTCGTGACGAACCAAACCAGGCCCAGTTCACCAGCACCGCCCCGCTCCTCTCCCGTCCTTGGCCGCAGGGCACGCTCGAAGTGAGGGAGACCGGAATTCGAGCGAGCAGGCGACCCAACCAGAGACCAGGCGGGCGCAGCTTCCGGGAGCCGCCCCCAGGAAGCCCCCGGGTCCCCAGGGTTCCTGGGGCAGGTCTGCTGGGCCTCGGGGGACGGCCTGCAGCCGCGGAAGCGGCCGCTGCCACCCTGCTGTCCCCACCCGTGACCCGAGCGGAGTCGGGCCTGTTTCGGGTCCTTACTCTTCTTCTCCCCTTTGTCCCAGGCGACACCAGCCTCCTTCACCTGGGCCGTGATGCCCAGCATCATGGACACCGCCAGCACGTCTGTGATGTGCACCACAAAACGCTCCTGCAAGCACAGGGCAAGGTCTGTGCTCTGGAAGGGCCTGTGCCCGGGGGGCCTCGCTCAGGCCCCCCGCACACAGGCGGCCAGGACAGAGGACGCCCCGGGACCCTGTGCCCTGCGAGGGCCAGCGGGAGGAGGTCTGGGGACCAGGGCCGGGTCACACGCGGGAAGAAGGTTCAGCCAACGAAGCTGCCAACTTGCCGCGTGGCCCTCGAGGCCCTCTGCCACCTGCCCCCATCCTCCTCTTCCCCATCATCTCTCTCCACCCCCCAAAGTCTAAAGTCTCCCTGGAGCAGACCACCCGCCCCCTCACTAACACGTCACCGCGGCCCCGGCTTCCTGGGCACACTGCCCCTCGGCTCCCCCCCACCCGCCCGCACGCCGAGCCGGGAGGTCGCCCACATGCGGCCAGGCACAGAACGTGACCCGTGCTGCCCTCTGGGGCCGGCCGCTGGGCACACGGGGCGCCAACCACAGACGGCCCGAGAGGTGGCCGCGCGCGGGAGCCGAGGGGACGGCGGAGGCACCTTGAACTCCATTTCCAGGTACGGGGCCTCCTTGCGCTCCTGCATGAGCCCCAGGCAGAAGGCCTGGAAGTTGACCTCGTGCTTGGTCTGTTTGACGATCTCGCGGAGCAGGGCCCGCGAGGCCCGCAGGTAGTCGTCCTTGTTGGTCAGTAGGTCCTGGAACACCATGGCCAGGAACTGCGCAGAGAGAGGGGCACGTGGGGTCACTCCCCACCGCCGTCAGGTTCCTTCCGCCCCAGGCCTGCTCTCAGGGCTCCCTCCGTCCTGCGGGAAGCTTCCCAGAACCCTTCCGAGAAAAAGTCCCGCCCGATTCCCGGGAGCGCACGGGCACAAGCGGGCGCCACACGGACAGCAGGACGGCAGGGGACACATCTTTAGTTGTCCCGGCAGCCAGTTTGGAGGGGGCCGGCCCTCGTTAGACGAGGGGATGGACCAAGACGCGGTCCCCACCGTGGCAGCCGAGCTTCAGGGACCAACGCGCTGGCTCAGCCGGCCCAGCCCCCCTCACGCCGCACCGCAGGCCACGAGGACGAAGGAGCGGCCGTGACAACAGGGGCCTCGCCTACCGGCCACCCTGCGCACAGCTGTTTCCAAGCCTAGCCCATTCCCTTAACAACAGCACTGCTCTCGCTCTCCCAAAGCACCCTGGGATCCCAGGGACTCGCAGAGCTGCGAAGCGCCACAGACGCCTGCCCCACTGGGAGAGACCACCCCTCGGGTGGCCGGACGGGAACTTCGCTTGCAAACGGCTGTGTTTGTTAGGCCTCGGTGTCGCCCCCTCCGGAACAAATCCGGTTTCAGCTTCTAAGGAAGAGTCCCGTGACACGGCCGCACCCGCTCCGGAACTGACCCGAGATCGGGAGCGACCGTGGCTCACTGGGCCCTCTGTCCCCTTCCGGGGCTCTCTCCCACGCGGCTCTGCACCACACCGCCACCTCCACCCAGATGCCCGGTCGTGCAGCCCGGAGGCCCCAAGTCCGGCGTGGGGCTCCCGGGCCGAGGCAGCCCCCGCGCCAGGGGCCGCTCTCCTGCCCGCGAGCGCCAGGCCGCCCCGCAGGCAGCGCCCTACCTTCGGCGCCAGCTCCGAGCTGTGCTGCAGCACTGTGTACAGGATCTGCATGTTGTTGGGGTTCCGCGCGTTGGAGAGCTCGTTGAAGACCACGAACTTGATGGTGGTGCCCAAGTTGTCCTTGTGCGCGCTCAGCAGCTCCCTGGACACGAGCCGAGCCAAGGGGCCCTGAGGCGGACCGCGGCCGCCCCCCACCCTGCCCTCCCGCCGCCCTCCTCGCTCCCACTAGGGCCGCACCTGATGCACAGCATGTAGTGGTTGAGGAGAACCTTGGGCTTGAGACGGATTTTGATCAGGTGGGAGATGACGTCCATGTCCTCGACACCATGCGTGTTGCAGTTCATGCACACGGACATCAGCAGGTCCTGGGCCGGCCTGGTCAGCTGCGGGGACGTGGTGGGGGGGGGGGGGGGTCCCCGTCAGCCCCGCACACAGCTCGGCACCCACAGAGCCCAGGAGCGGGGCTCCCCGCCCTCACCTTGGGGTTCTGGAGCCACATCTCCAGCCTCTGCACGGCCATCAGCCGCACCTCCTTGTACCCGCAGGTGGAGGTGAGCAGCCGCAGGAGGTTCCGCGAGACGTTGTCGATGGGCTGGCGCCGGTTGAGCTGGTCGCGGAGCATGTCGAGGACGTACTCCTCCACGCTCTCTGTGAGGTCGTCGTACCTAGGCCAGAGCGGGGAGGAAGGAAGGAGGGCCGGCTCTCCTCACGGGCCCACCCCGTCTGCCTCCCGGCCGCACGCGGGCCCTGCCGACGGGGGCCGCACGGGGCGCCTACCTGGGCATGAGCTGGCCCTCCTGCTCGGGGCTGAGCTTCTCCTCGGCGATGAGGAGCTCCGTCTGGCTGTCCTCCTCCTCCGTGAGCGAGGGGTGAGGGCTGCCGCCTGCACACAGAGCCACCGTGGACACCCCCCCTCCCCCCAGCCGTCCCACGAGCACCCACCCCTGCCCACGCCGGGTCCTGCGGAGGGAGGCGACCCCAGCCCCTCCCTCACGGAAACTGCGTCCTCTCCCCAGCCCGGCCACCGGTGTCTCTCACCAGCACTGAGATCCCCGCCGCTGCGCCCCACCTCCCCCTGCAAAAGCATGCTCTTGGGGGGCATCTTGGTGCTAAACGCTGTCTGGACGTTGTCCACGAATGTCTTGCAGTGCGGGCTGTCCACCCAGATCCGCTCCCCCAGGGAATCTTCGATGTACACCTGCACGTGACACAAGTCCACGTTCCGGGCCCCAGCGGGCAGCTCGCTTCTGCCTGCCTTCCACCGCTCCCCCGATGTCCCAGCTCCCTGGGCGGGGGCGGGGGGGGGGGCTCCCAGGGCGAACCCCCCACCCCCACCCCGCGGCGGCCCGCACAGGGGAGACGCCCCAGGCCGTTAGATATCCAGCCTCCGGCCAGCGCACACTCAGTGTTGCCCCTTCCTGCTCCCAGAGCCGCGCTGAGCTCCCAGAAGAGGCGGCCTCACCTTAACAAAGATCTCAGGCCAGTTCTCGTCCTCCTCGTATGCAGCCATGAGCAGGCTGCAGGCCAGCACGGACACCAGGCTATTCCCCTTGGCCTTGAAGTTGATGGAGGCGTCGCGACGCAGAAGGCTGCACAGAGCCTGCAGGAGGCGGCGTGTCGTCAGGGGAGGGGGGCAGGAGGGCAGGAGGGCGCCGGGGCCCGTCCCCTCCCACCCACAGCCCTCACCTCGATGACACCCTCTGTGGCAAAGATGTTGGGCTTGATCTTGGCCAGGTACATGAGGCTCAGGTACAGCGCGCTGTCTGGCTTGGCCCGGGTGGCCTTGAGCTGCTTGACGGCCCCACACAGCACCCCCTCGATGCGGCCATCGTTGCCCTCCAGCTCAGCGGCCTCGATCTCGTCCAGCAGCACCGAGGGCGGGACTGGCAGGCACAGGAAGGGCTCTGTCAGGGCTGTCGGCCACAAGCAGAACCCACCTTTGGGTCCCCCCGCCAAGACACAGGACGACAGGGCTGAAACCCAGCAAGCGGGGTCTCAGGGCTGTGTTGTGGCTGCCCCTTCTCCAAGAAGGACAACAGTAACCGCCAGGACGGGAGCAGGGCAGGACCCGCTGGGCTCACGGGGCCGACCCAGCCATCGACGGCCTGCAGCAGGGACAGTGCCCCACAGCCTCAGAGCACCGGCCCCGTCACCTCCAGGTGACTGGCTACCACGTCCCACACGGCTACCCTGGAGTTACCCGCTCCCAGAATACGTTTTTCTAGAAACGAGCCCACTTTTTCTAAGTCTTCCAATTGACTGACCCAATGCGGTTCGCACTGTCGACTTTCCTAACCGCGGCTGCTTCTCTGGGTGTCTCCTCCCACCGCCGCTGACCCCGCCTCTGCCCTCTCCCCAGACCTGGCCTGCAGGGAGGTTTCTGCCTTAACAGTCTCTGCAAAGCACCCTTTTTGGGTTTTGACCTTGTCCCCCGTGTTCACGTCCCCCATGTCTTCAGTCCTTCCCTCTTTCCGAGCACCAACCTCCCCGCACAGTCAGCGGCGGCCTCGCTTAGCCTGCCTCCCGAAAGCATGTTGGGGCCACCACGCCTTCTCCTGGCGCCTCGCTATCGCTCGGGTCCAGGTGTCTCCCGCTCCCCCTTGCCGTCTGCTTTGACCAGAGAGATCCTTCCGGTCGTCTTTAAATACGCAAACACACACAGGGAGGCGCTGGTGTCGACTGCTGAGTTCACCGAACGAGGACAGAGTCAGTGATATTCACTGAAGGCTTTCCGCGGGCCAAGGACAGCGGACGAGCAGGCAGGGCAGGTGGGCCAGACTTGCTGAAGACCTTGACGTCCCCCACGCCCGGGGCTACACACAGCTATGTGCGGCCTCCTGTTTGCAAAGTGCCTCATCGCTCAGGATATGCTTTCCACACCGCATTCCACCTGCTCTCCAGAACCACCGTTTACGGGAGACGCACGGCTACTAACTGGGAGAGCCGTGGCCCGGGCAGGAGCCCCAGCCCTTTGTGTGCTTTTAGTGTCCGCCTGCCCTCGCTGCCAGGGGAGGGCGCCTTGGGGCTCAGGCCTGGACTGGAGGCCTGACTCGTCTCCCAAAGCGCAGCTAGCCCCACCTGTGCCTTCTGCTCCCCATGCCCCAGGGCTCCCTACCGCCAACCGAATCAGGCACAAGCACCTCTCCGGCGGCCAGCCTCGATTCTCGCCCCGTGCACTGCCGGGACCTAGCCCGTTCCCGGCACGCTTTCCTCTCCGGAATGCGGGCCTCTGCCTGGCGGTTTACTCCCCAACATCCTCGAGCACCTGTCAAGATCCTAGCCAGCCTTTAAGGCTCACCTCCACCTTACGGTTCCCTCGTGAGGCTTCTCTCTGCCAACACTGTCACGTGAGTACCTGTGTGTTCCAAACCTGGGGCTGGCTGGTTATTTGACGGGTCTGATCTACGTGGCCTCATGGAGCAGCTAAAATTAATCAGTGGGAATATGGCACAGAAAACCAGGAGCGATCTCAGATGCGCGCAGCTCAAAGCCTTTCTGTAAATTACAGAATGAACGTACTTTCTCTTGACGTTAATGTCGTAGCGTTTCCTGCCCCGTTGGCGAGGATCACTGAAGCGCGGGCAGAGGGGGACTCCCCAGAACACAGGGCCCCCTCTGGTCTGCCTCGGTGACTGCTGACCCCCAGTGCCCAGAGCGGAGGCGAGCCAAGGACAGAAGCTGCTCACGGAGGATAGTGGCTGGCAGTGCGGCCAGTCATACTCCAAGCCAGCCCCGCAGAGGGGCTGAAGAGCAGAGAGAGCGAAGCCCATCCGCTTCCCAGCAGACGGCGCACGGGCACAAGCTGGGCGTGCTTCAGGGTAAGGATCCCGAACCGTGGGTCACCCTAACCTCAGAGAAGGCCGCTGAGGCTCACTGCAGCAACGTGCCCGCTGTGGACACCTGCTCCTGCAGCACGCCGGGGCCCGAGACCCCCCTGTGCCAAGCCCTAGCCCTCGTTAATGCTTCCCGGTCTCCGTCCCCGTCACGAGCTCGCCGGCTCGAGGTGGGTGGAGGCGCCTGCGTGAGAAGCGCTTTGGGGAACAAACTCGCAGAGGACTCCTCTCCACCCTTCCGCCTGTGCCGCACCCACGCTAAGCCTGGAAGTGGCCTCTCCTGAGCCCCTGGCAGACGAGCTGTGGGGCCTGCTCTCCGCCAAGTCCGGACACCGGCTTTACCTTCGATCGGGACCACAGACGGTTCTTTAATCGATGGAGAGATAGCGCGTTTTTCCGCGACTGCAGCCTCAGCCAGGCGCCCCAGGGCACTCAGAGGGGGTGTGGAGGAGAGTTTGGGGCGTTTGGTGAGGCCGGTCAGCGCTGAGGCACCGGCCAAAGCGGCTGCGGCGTCCCGCTTGCGCTCCGAAGGCAGGCCGGAAGGGGCAGGCTTCAGCAGGGTGGACGCCGTTTTCGACTCATTGGCCTGACCCTTTGAGCCCAGAGCAATGAAGTCTCCCGGCGGAGGGTGCCCTGCAGAGAGGGGAGATGGGGACACGTGCACCTTTACACGGGGGGGGGGGGGGGGGGGGGGGGGGGCGGGGAGAGGATGCTGCGCAGGGACTCCAACCTCCCGCTTTCTCAGAGGGGCTCAGACGAGCTGCAAGGCAGGCAAGAAACCAGTTGCCAGCAAGCCCAGGGCAGAGCAGGGTCTGGTGCGGTCAGTCACGCGGTGCTTACTACAGACCAGACCAGACCCCTGCTTTGGGAGCGTCGGCTCACTTGATCCCAACAAGATTCTGACACAGGCGCCCGTCCTCTCGCTTTGCAGAGGAGGAAAACGAGGCACCGAGACGTACGGTCACATGCGCCCGGCCACGGCGCTAGGCAGCCCGGCTCCGGCCCGTGCTGCCGCCCGCCCCCGGCCAGCGAGATCCTCAGCTGCTTCTCTGCAGCCTCGGGTGTGGCCCGAGAGGGAGTCCGCCTCCCGGAGGCGGTCGCAGCCGGCCCATCCGCCCAGGGACACCGTTCCAGACCCGACGCCCGGGAACCCGGGCCGCAGGCAGAAGCCCACACCTGAGGGCTTGGCCGCCGCGCTGGGCCTGCGGACCGTCGCGGGCTTGGCCCGGTTCATTCTGTCCCCCTCCCCGCGCTGCTCCTCGCCGCCGCGGTGTCACCCGAGGAGAAGGCCGGCGCCGATCCGCCGTCCCCTCGCTCGCTCATTCATTCATTCGCGCCCGGGGCCGTCCGGGGCTGGGGCCTGCGGGCGAAGGGGCCGCGGCCCCGCAGGACGGAGCGACTCGGGGGCCGCGCGGGCCCCGCCTCGGATCCGCCGGGGAGGGATCGGTACCGCCGGCAGCCGCGGCCCGGCCCACACACCACCCGCCCAGCGAACCGCCTCGGCGCCCCAGCCGCGGCCGTCCCGGAACCGGAAGCCACCCTTGCCACCCTCGGCACCACGACTTCCAGAACAACCGGAAGCAAAACAGCACGGGTTGGGCGGGAGGCGCCTGCGCGGTGCTTGCAGCGCCCTCTGGCGGCGGGAGGCCGGCCGAGCCTCGCTGCCGGCGACCTGAGTGGCACGTGCCCTCTGCAGGTGAGGGTGACGCGGTTCAGGGAGGGGGTCGCGGGGACTCGGAACCGGAGGTGCTGCACCTTCAGGGTCCCGCCCTCCCGTTTGGCTGTCAAAGGCCAGGTTTCTGGGATGCCCGCGTTGGGTCGAAGAGGGAGCCCAGGGCTGCGAATGGGCACGTCTGCAGCGGGGATCCCAGCCTCAGTTTCCCCGCCTGCACAGTGGGGCTCTGCTGCCTCTCCCAGGCCTTTTGAAGGCAGAGGACGTGTCCACCCTCCCGGAGTGAGGCTCCGTGGCGCCGGAACCCCCCTCCCCCCCCCTCCTATCAGGGGTCACCGTGCGGTCCTCGGGTCTCCCGACGCAGCCCCACCCTGCACCACGAAGGGACGAAGCCGGAGCGACTGCCCGGCCCATAGCCTCACTGGCCAGTCAGGTGCCTTCCTCTGTAGAGTGGGCGGCCTGGCGTGAAGGGACAGGCCGTGGGAACCCCGAGCGCGGCGCTCCTACCGGACCTGAGCTTTGGCAAAGCAGCGGTCTGCAGTTAAGGGACCTTCCTCGGTGGCGACTGCAGGTAGGGAAGGGCCGAGCCTCAGGGGAGGAGGAGGCAGTGGGGCCCAGGTGAAGACCTGCAAAGGGCGGTCAGTCAGTGTGGACGCGTAGCCAGCCGTGTCCGCAGGCGGGCAGTGACCAGACGGGGGAGACGGGCCCACCCTCGTGACGGTCACGTTCACAGGAATGGATGTGGGTCCCCACGTGTGTCTCAGAGGGACACAGGAGGGCACACCACTGCAAGCCGTTTAGCGCATGCTCTAAAGCAGGGGGCAGGGGCCTTGCTGGCCCCACCGGGGGTCCCTCTGTCAGCGGTGGCTGGTAGAACCGATGGGCACAGCAGGCACGAGCGAGGATCCTTTGTCACGGGGGGGGGGGGGGCTACTGGGAGCCCAGAGCCATGTCCCCTGGCGTGGCCAGTGGGGGCCCTTCTGCCAGGGGAGGGAGGCAGCAGTGGGGTCACCTTGCCAAGGGCAGTGGAGGGTGTAAGAAAGCCCATGGGAGGTGCCCGGTGCCCTGTAGCGCCCCCTCCCCCCAAAGAGGCGCCACGTTCCCTGCCGTGGTCGTTGTCCTTACTCAGAACCACGGGCCCCAGGAAGCGGCCGGCAGGTCCCGGGAGCTTGGCAGCCCAGGCCCTGCCCTCAGCAGGGGAAGGCTCTAAGGGCCAGGGCTGGAGGGTGGAGCTCTGGTCCTGGGATTGGTGCCGTGACAAGAAGCGCCGGGAGCTGGGAGACTTTTCCCCGACTCCTTCCCCAGCCCCCCAAGATGAGGACCCGACAAGGCGCCGTCTGCAAGGCGGGAAGCGGGCTCCCACCAGACACCAGGGCTGCGGCACCCGGATCTTGGACTCCCGGCCTCCAGAACCATGATGAGGAAATGTTTGCTCTTTGGCCCCCACCTGGTACCACGCCGTAGCCACCACAGCCGAGACCCCGTCCGAAGCCCTCCTTCTGCCCACAGCAGGAGCGCACCTGCTTTTCTGGGGTGGGAGAGGGACGTGGGCCCTCATTCCAGCAGGTGGCCGTGACACTCACAGTGCAGAGGCCGCCGGAGGCCTGGCGGTGTGCCAGCCACACCTGCCCGCAGCCCCCCACGTTCAATCCCTGCCCTGCGGGAACGCCAGGACCCCGGGCCGGCGCCCTGTGCGTGGGCTGGGAGGACAGGGTCACCGCCCGGTCCTCGGTCCTCAGCGTGGGCACGGAGTAGGGCTCAGAGCAGAAGGGCGGCCGCTGCACCCGGCGAGGACAGACACCAGCAAGTGCTGGCCAAGATGTGGCCCGGCGGTGGGAAGGGGCCGGGCTGCCACGGGGCCCTGCCAGAGTGCTCCCGAGCGTGCACCCCAGAGAACTGGAAGTGCTCAGATAAACGCCTTGCACACCCATGTTCCCGGCGACACTGTTCGCAGCAGGCAGAAGGTAGAAACAAATGTCCAGCAACAGATGAACAGATAAACAGAAAGTGGTCTGTCCCCATGGTGGAATGCTATTCAGCCATAAAAAGGAAGGAAGCACCATCCACGGCACGAAGAAGCTCGAAAACATGCCGTGCAAGAAAGACCACACATTGTCTGGTTCCATTGATATGAAAAGCCCAGGACAGGCAAATCCCCAGAGACGGAAGGCAGATTAGTGGGCGCTGGGGGTGGGGAGGGCAGCGGGGGGGGGGGGGTGCTGCTGAGCGGGCACAGGGTTTCTCTCCAGGTGATAGAAACGCCTGGAATTTGAGGGTGGCTCTGGACGCACAACGCGTGAAAACACCAAAAACCTCCAAATCACACACTTCAAAACGGTAAATGTTATGGTTTGTAGCCCAATAAAGTTATCGAGAAAAGAGCCAGAAAAAACTTACTTGTCTCCAACCTCGCCGATGTATAATTGACAAAATTTGTGGGTATTTAAGGTATGACGTGCGACGTTTGATATATGTACGCTGTGCGAAACGATTGTTACAATCCAGCTGATTAGCATTTCCTTGTTCTCACACAGTTACATAGTTTTGGAGGGCAGTGAGGTTTTGAAACAAAGCTGTCTGAGACCCCAGCCTCTGTGCCCGCTCTGGAGCCTGCCGTGCCCGCTTCCCTCCCCGTCACTGGGATGGCCCGCCGCTCCTGCTGAGCTCCAAGCTGTGACTCAGCCACTGTGCCACCTGACGGGGGGGGGTGGGGGGGTGCAGAGACAGACTGCCGCTGCTGCCCTGCCCAGAGTGCAGACCCTCGAGCAAGGTGGTGACCGTTGTTCTTTTAAGCCCCTGAAGCCTAAATGAAATTTGAGGGCCGCCCCGGTGGCTCATTCAGTAAGTGTCCAACTTGGGTTCAGCACACATGATGATCTCACGATTCGTGGGTTCAAGCCCCACATCGGGCCCTGCACTGATGGCACAGAGCCTGCCTGGGATTCTCTGTCTCCCTCTGCCCCCCCTTCGCTTGCATGCTCTCTCTCTCTCTCTCTCTCTCTCTCGCAAAATAAATAAACAACAAAAAAAGAATCTTTTAAAACAAGTCGGGGGACGTGTTGTCAGAATTTGCAAGAAGAGTACCGAGTACTAGACAGCCTTCATCCTGAATCCCAGAACATTGTCTCTGCTCTATCCCTTTCTCTCCATCCATTCACAATTTTTTCCTGAACCATTTAAGAATGAGTAGCAGAAGATTCCTCTTCACCCGTAAACGCTTGAGTGTGTATTTCCTGAAAACAAGGAGCTGTTTTATACAATAACCGGACTATTGTCAACATCAAGACATTAACATCAAAGCAATGCTTTTCATTAATCTATGGCTTTATCAAGGCCCCATCCACTGTTCCAGCAATATCTTTAGGGCAGAGACAATCCAAGATTCTGCATTGCGTTCCATGGCCCTATCCCCCCACCCCCACCCTTGTAGCCTTTCTTCTGGAATAGTCCCTGAGCCCTCCTGGGTAATTCACGACATTGGCTTCTTTCTTTCTTTTCTTTCTTTCTTTCTTTCTTTCTTTCTTTCTTTCTTTCTTTCTTTCTTTCTTTCTTTCTTTCTCTTTCTTTCTTTCTTTCTCTTTCTTTCTTTCTTTCTCTTTCTTTCTTTCTTTCTTTCTTTCTTTCTCTTTCTTTCTTTCTTTCTTTCTTTCTTTCTTTCTTTCTTTCTTTCTTTTTTTCTTTCTTTCTTTCTTTTAATTTTAGCGCGAGAGAGAGAGAGAGCAAGCTGGGAAGGAGGGCAGAGAGAGAGAGAGAGAGAAAATCCCAATCAGGCTCAATGCTCAGTGCAGAGCCCAACATAGGGCTCGATCCCACCCCCCTGGGATCGTGACCTAAGCAGAAATCAAGAGTCAGACACTCAACGGACTTAACCACCCAGGTGCCCCGACACTGACATTTTGGAAGGGTCCAGGCCTGTTACTGTGTAGAATTCCCCCCGATTCGGGCTTGTCTGCTGGTTCACAGTTAGGCTCAGGTTACACATTTCTGGCAAGGACAGTGCAGAGACGCTAACTTCTTCCCCATCAGTAGGCACGTGACCTTAAGTGTAACTTATCTCACTCCTGGCAATAACTTGATTACTTGGTTCGAGGGGTGTCTGCTGGATTTCTCCCGTCTTTCACCCTCCAAACGTTCAGCCGCTCCGTTTCAGCTTCCCTGCTGACCCGTGCCCGACGCCGTCACGACGACCGCAGTTGGCCGGAGGCGCTTCTGTGCTTGCCTCGTCCTCCCCCGTCCTCGTCCTATGTCGGGGAGAGCTGCCCTCCCCTCCCCTCCCCCCCCACCCCTGCCCGCAGCGCTGGCCCATGACCTTCCCCTCAGGATGGACTCGAGGATTCCTCATCCAGCAGATTCAATCCTTCACTATCTTTGTTTATCGCAGGCACAAGACACTCCAGATCTGGACAGTGGGGTCCCGCGAGGCTGGCTTGTCGTCTGCTGACGCGACTCCATCGTGAGCGAAGCTCGTCCTTACTTTTCGAAGCCACCGAGTGTGGAGGTTGTTTGGTACAGACGGCTGGGCTGGGAGGGTGGGAGGAGAGACGGGGAGGGGAGCAGGTCACGGGAGAGGGGCAGGTGCCGGGCGAGCCCCGGGCAGGGGGCTGGGGCTGAGCGTCTGCTCCCACCGCCGACGGCTGCCAGCTTCCCCACCTGCCCTTCCAGGCTGCCCCGGGGAGCGTAGGGGAAGAGCCTCCTCCAGGCTTCCCCGGGCGGGCGGAGCTGGGCCGTTGCGGGCGGCAGGGGCCGGGAGGAGGGCAAGAAGGGCCAAAGCAGAGCCAGACTCCCGAGTCTGCCGACGTTCTGCCCAGTGCCAACCGCGTGCGGGGGGAGATGGGACGGCTGGCGAGAGCCGGCGGAAAGTGGGCTGTGCCCGACCTCTGACCTCTGACCCAGGATTGGAGACGCAGGCTCTGGCTTGACCACCCCGGAGGCGGTTTTCTTTGACGAAGAAGCTCGCCCGTGGGGGGGGGGTCCCAGGGTCCGGGCGCAGGGGGACCGCCTCTGCCCAGGTCCTGCAGATCTCCCCGCCCAGGACCCGCCACCGCGTGCTGCCTGCAGGATCCCCGGAAACACACGCCCCTCTTCGCCCTCAAAACCTCCCAGCCCCACCCCTTCCTCCGAGAAGCCCTCCAGGTTCCCTCCCCGGGCAGGCCGTGCTGCTCTTCTCCTACTGCCTCCGCCACCGAAGCTGTACCCCGGACTCCGCCATGGTTCGTGGGGGGGGGGGGGGGGGGGGGGGGAGGGCTCGCGGGGGACACTGAGGCGGCCCCGTCCCAGAACCGAGTGCAGGGGCCCGGGCCGGGCCCAGGGGTCTGCCTTCCACGGCCTCCCGTGGGTGCCAGCACGGGTGCCTCCCTGAGACGCACTGTGTCACGTCCCGGGGCTGCCGTGGCACATGCCGCAGACCGAGGCCCAAACCGCGGGGGATGATTCTCTGCAGGTGCAGGGGGCCCGAGTCGGAGGTCAAGGTGTCAGGGCCGCGCTCCCCCTCCGGCTCCGGGGGAGGGTCCTTCTGCGTCCCTCCGGCTTCCGGAGGCAGCTGGCACTCGTGGCCGCTCAGGGAGGAGCTGGCATCCCCAGCCCTTGCCGCCTCTTTCCGTGGCCTCTGCGTCCGTGTCTCCCCCTGTCCTGTCAGTGGCCGAGGGCCGCCCGGATCCAGGGTGATCGCAGACCCTCACCTGACTCAGACCGCCAAAGACCGCTTCCAAATGTGGCCCGACTGTGTGGGGGGGAGCGTGGGCGTGTGTCCCTGGCTGCCACGTGCCGGCGCCTCGTGGGGCTCTGCTCTCTGGACTCTGCTCTTGCTGCTTCCCATGTCAGGAGCCCCCCCGCTCCCACATCAGGAGCCCCCCCATGTCAGGAGCCCCCCCGCTCCCACTGCTACATCAGAGCCCCCCCACTCCCACGTCAGGAGGCCCCCCCACGTCAGAGCCCCCCCCTGAAGTCCCACATCAGGAGCCCCCACTCCCACGTCAGGAGCCCCCCCACTCCCACGTCAGGAGGCCCCCCCACATCAGAGCCCCCCCCTGAAGTCCCACATCAGGAGCCCCCCCGCTCCCACATCAGGAGCCCCCCCATGTCAGGAGCCCCCCCACTCCCACTCCTACATCAGAGCCCCCCCACTCCCACGTCAGGAGCCCCCCCCACGTCAGAGCCCCCCCCCTGAAGTCCCACGTCAGGAGCCCCCCACTCCCACGTCATGAGCCCCCCCATGTCAGGAGCCCCCCCCCACTCCCACTCCTACATCAGAGCCCCCGCCACTCCCACGTCAGGAGCCCCCCCATGTCAGGAGCCCCCCCACTCCCACTCCTACATCAGAGCCCCCCCACTCCCACGTCAGGAGCCCCCCCCCACGTCAGAGCCCCCCCCTGAAGTCCCACGTCAGGAGCCCCCCACTCCCACATCAGGAGCCCCCACATGTCAGGAGCCCCCCCGCTCCCACATCAGGAGCCCCCCCATGTCAGGAGCCCCCCCACTCCCACTCCTACATCAGAGCCCCCCCACTCCCACGTCAGGAGCCCCCCCCACGTCAGAGCCCCCCCCTGAAGTCCCACGTCAGGAGCCCCCCACTCCCACGTCATGAGCCCCCCCATGTCAGGAGCCCCCCCGCTCCCACATCAGGAGCCCCCCCATGTCAGGAGCCCCCCCACTCCCACTCCTACATCAGAGCCCCCCCACTCCCACGTCAGGAGGCCCCCCCACGTCAGAGCCCCCCCCTGAAGTCCCACATCAGGAGCCCCCACTCCCACGTCATGAGCCCCCCCATGTCAGGAGCCCCCCCCCCACTCCCACTCCCACATCAGGAGCCCCCCACACGTCAGAGCCCCCCCCTGAAGTCCCACGTCAGGAGCCCCCCACTCCCACGTCATGAGCCCCCCCATGTCAGGAGCCCCCCCGCTCCCACATCAGGAGCCCCCCCATGTCAGGAGCCCCCCCACTCCCACTCCTACATCAGAGCCCCCCCACTCCCACGTCAGGAGGCCCCCCCACGTCAGAGCCCCCCCCTGAAGTCCCACATCAGGAGCCCCCACTCCCACGTCATGAGCCCCCCCATGTCAGGAGCCCCCCCACTCCCACTCCTACATCAGAGCCCCCCCACTCCCACGTCAGGAGGCCCCCCCACGTCAGAGCCCCCCCCTGAAGTCCCACATCAGGAGCCCCCACTCCCACGTCATGAGCCCCCCCATGTCAGGAGCCCCCCCCCACTCCCACTCCTACATCAGAGCCCCCGCCACTCCCACGTCAGGAGCCCCCCCATGTCAGGAGCCCCCCCGCTCCCACATCAGGAGCCCCCCCATGTCAGGAGCCCCCCCACTCCCACTCCTACATCAGAGCCCCCCCACTCCCACGTCAGGAGCCCCCCATTCCCACATCAGGAGCCCCCCATGTCAGGAGCCCCCCCCACTCCCACTCCTACATCAGAGCCCCCCCACTCCCACCTCAGGAGCCCCCCCACGTCAGAGCCCCCCCTGAAGTACCACGTCAGGGGCCCCCCACTCCCACATCATGAGCCCCCCCATGTCAGGAGCCCCCCCCACTCCCACTCCTACATCAGAGCCCCCCCCACTCCCACTCCTACATCAGAGCCCCCCCCACTCCCACTCCTACATCAGAGCCCCCCCACTCCCACGTCAGGAGCCCCCCCACATCAGAGCCCCCCCTGAAGTACCACGTCAGGGGCCCCCCACTCCCACATCATGAGCCCCCCCATGTCAGGAGCCCCCCCACTCCCACTCCTACATCAGAGCCCCCCCCACTCCCACGTCAGGAGCCCCCCATTCCCACATCAGGAGCCCCCCCATGTCAGGAACCCCCCCACTCCCACTCCTACATCAGAGACCCCCCCACTCCCACGTCAGGAGCCCCCCCACATCAGAGCCCCCCCTGCAGTCCCACGTCAGGAGCCCCCCACTCCCATGTCAGGAGCCCCCCCACGTCAGGAGCCCCCCCTGTAGTCCCACGTCAGGAGCCCCCCACTCCCACATCAGAGCCCTCCCACTCCCACGTCAGGAGCCCCCCCCCCAAGTCAGGAGCCCCCCCCACTCCCACTCCCACTCCCAGATCAGAGCCCCCCCACTCCCACATCAGGAGCTGCCCCCCCACGTCAGGACCCCCCCCATGTCAGGAGCCCCCCCCATGTCAGGAGCCCCCCCCACATCATGAGCCCCCCCACTCCCAGTCCCACATCAGAGCCCCCTCCACTCCCCCATCAGGAGCTGCCCCCCCACGTCAGGAGCCCCCACTCCCACGTCAGGAGCCACCCCACGTCAGGAGCCCCCCACTCCCACCTCAGGAGCACCCCCATGTCAGGAACCCCCCCCACTCCCACTCCTACATCAGAGCCCCTCCCACTCCCACGTCAGGAGCCCCCCCACGTCAGAGCCCCCCCTGCAGTCCCATGTCAGGAGCCCCCCACTCCCACATCAGAGCCCCCCCACTCCCATGTCAGGAGCCCCCCCACATCAGGAGCCCCCCCACTCCCACATCATGAGCTGCCCCCCCCACGTCAGGAGCCCCCCCCCGCCTCACTCCCACGACAGGAGCCCCACCCCTGCACTCCCACGTCAGGAGCCCCCCACTCCCATTCCCATGTCAGGAGCCCCCCCCACTCCCACTCCCACATCAGGAGCCCCCCACTCCTACATCAGAGCCCCCCTCCCATAGCTGCCTTTATCCATCACCGGTCTTTGCTCACGTGGCCTTCTTCCTTCGCCCCCACACCCACGGCCCCAACGCCCCTGGACCTAGCTGGCACCTGACAACCTCCTGTCACTGCTGAACCGCTGTTCGTCCCCCAGTGGGCGGCCTGCACCACTGTCCTTGCGGCCTCCTGCTGCATCCAAGGGCCACCCGCCAGGACCAAGGAACAGCACCCACAGAGCGAGGTCCTGGTCAGGGAAGCCAGGAGCGTCAGGAGCCGGCACAGGCCTGAGGGGCAGGTCAGGGGGGCAGACGCGTTCATTTTTACCGCGTCCCAGGGTCATGGCAAGAACCGTACCTGCACCTGGCCCTGCCCTGACCTGGCGACTGGTGGTTCGGGTGACACCAAGGCCGGGGGGGGGGGGGGCATTCCCTGCATCAGGGACCAGACGGGCAGCTCCTCCCAGAAGCTGAAATGCCAGGCTGGGTGGCTGCAGGGTGAGGGAGGGACGGAGGTAAACAGGGACCTGCCAGCCCCCCAGGGGAGACGGGGAGAGTGGCGGGCCGCAGCTGCCTGTGGCCTAACTGCCTCCGGGCCAGGAAGCAGCCGGTCAGTGTCCCCAGCCCCAGCCCCGGCCTGGCCCTTTCCGGCACTCAGGGTGGGGGGACGGGGAGAGGAGACCCAGGGCTCCCCGGGGCGCTGGTCGGTTCCCAACTACCTCGTCCACTAAATTTAGAAACTGCTTCACCCCTGCCGGAAGCCCCACCAGTCTGGTGCCTGAGTCTCAAAGCCATGAGTCAGCGGTTATCAGGACCTAGATGCCCGTGTGCTGGGGGGGAGGGGGGGGCTGGGGCAAGTTCGGAGACCCGTCTACACTCAGGCGGAGGTTTCTGGAACTTCCTCTGCTAGCGAACAGTCCGTTGCAGAGCACGGGACGCCGGAATCCGCCCGCGAGACGCCCCTGCGGTGAGGCTGGAGGGCTGCATGCGAGGGGGCCGTAGGGACCGCGCTCTGCCAGTGCCCAGGAAGGCCGGGGCCCTGGCAGCCGGGCCGAGCGGTGTGATATCTGAGACTCGGCCGGGCAGCGAGCGGAAGCTCCGGGGAGGCAGCCTCTGGCTGGAGGCGGGAAGTACTTTCCAACAATTGTCTGAAAATAGAACGGGCTGGCTCACGAGGAAATGAGTCCCCCGTCACGGGAAGGGAGCAAGCAGCCGCAGGAACAGGCACGGGAATCCGAGCTCTCTGACCCCGGGAGGCCCCGAGTCCTGGGTTTCTCACCTGCGGGCACTCCCAAGTGTTGGGGGGGGGGGGGGGTAGAGGTAGAGGAAGCAGGACTGGGGTCCGGGCACCTAGCACCCAAACGTGCTGCCGGGAGGAAACACTGGTGGTGGCAGAGAGCAGTTTCTCCGGGACCCTGAGTGCGCAAAGAGTCGCTGCGGGGAACGCGCCTGGTCCCATGGCAACTGTGCCCCTCTGGCCGGGCCTCAGTTTCCCTTTGTCCTCAATTAGGGTCAGGGTAGAGGCCCTCGACGTCACACGCTGATGTCCCAGGGCTCAGGAGCTCGTGCTCTGGAGACCCCACCCCGCGTAACCCACACTCCCGGGACCCAGGCTGAGGCTGAGTTCAGGGCCGCCCAGCTCTGGGCTCCGGAGTGAAAACGCAGGGGAGCCGGCTGTGATCTCCCCACCCCTGCAAGCCTTTGAGGGGGCACACTCGTGTCAGCCACGGAGGGCAGGGCAGATGAAAGCTGGGTGCTCCCGGGGCCCCTCTGCATGGCTTGTCTCTGTGGGCCCCGGGGCTTCTGGGGGCCACAGTTTAGGAACCAGTGCAAGCAGGGCCGTGGACTGAGGAGTAGGGAATCCCTTAGCCCAGCGACATACTCCCAGGTAGCACCTCACCCACATTCCCAAGTTTCCCCTGGAAAGGCTGAAGCTGAAGAGGGGACGTAGGGTTTCTTTGTTTCTTTTTTTTTAATTAAAAAAATATTTATTTGAGAGAGAGAGAGAGGCAGAGAGAATGTGAGACACAGAATCGGAAGCAGCTCCAGGCTCTGAGCTATCAGCACAGAGCCCGACGCGGGGCTTGAACTCACGAACCGTGAGATCGTGACCTGAGCCGAAGTCGAGAGTTGGACGTTTAACCAGCTGAGCCCCCCAGGCACCCCTAGGCTTTCTTTGGTGGGAGCTCTTGGGGACACCCTGTGACCGGTCAGCAGTGGGGGGGGGGGGGTGGGGAGGGCAGAGGCCAAGGGCATGGGGCTGGGTAGAGATCGCAGCCCACGTCAGGCAGGACCGAAAGGTGGCATGGATGGGGAAAGTCTCGTCCCCCAGGTGCGGCATCTCCTCAGGGGATGACAGTCCCTCGGCCTGTGCCCCCTCCTTCTCTCTTGGTCCGGGGGCTGAGTGGGAGTGGGGTGGGAGTGGGGTGGGGTGGGGTGGGAGGGACCCAGAGCAGTGACTGCAGCCCTCCTGCCCTGCACAGCACAGACCTGACTTCACACTTTGTCTCACTGTCCCTATAAGCCCTCCAAGTGTCCCCAACGCTGTCCTATTGGGGGCGGGGGGGGGGGCTACAGGTGGTTTTCTTTCCTTGTTTGGGGTTCAAGTTTTCTGCAAAGAGCATATTAGTAGGTTTGAAACGAGAAAAAGACCCTCCTTCGCTTTTCTTAAAAGTAAATAAATAACGTAAAATAAACGTCCGAGGAATTCCACGCGGTGTCCTGACGGCAGCCGCAGCCCGTGTTTCCTTCGCAGAAAAGTGCCACCACACACTCGTCCTGCGCCCTGACTTTCGGTGCCGACATTCTGGTCAGGGACAAGGTGTCCCAGGTTGGGGCGGGTCCAAAGTGACCTCGGGCTCAGTGGAGGCACAGAAAGGAGTGTCCAGATCTTGGCATCTTGACGTCAGGTGCAGATTGGCGTTTCTCGTGGTATCGATCATTTACAACCGACGCTTCCACTGGATCCTCTGCTGTGATGTGTTACGGCCAGGTCGACGGGGCTCGGCTGGGTGCTTCTCGTCCTCGAGCGTCCCTGCTCACCTGCTCGTGACTCGGGCTTCCGCACCACGTGGCTCTGGGTTCCCAGAGCTGCTTTGCGCTGTGATGCATTAAAATAAGAAAGATACGTCCGTCTTCCCCCCGGGTTCCTAAAAGCCTTGGTGTTTCCCGAATGGTGGGAACCTCTTTTGTCATCCCCGATGAGCCCGCCCTGACCTTACCTGAGTTTGCACTCAGGAGGTGACTACTGGTGGGGCCATCAGCTTCGGGGGCGGGGGAAGGCCGTGACCGTGGCCAGCGTGATTAGAGGCCTGGGCCCCCAGGGAGGGGGCGGAGGCGGCCGCTCCGGGGCGATGGGCAAACCCAAGGATGTGGAGGATGTGCCTGGGCAGGGCGCAAAGGCCCTCGTCCCTCTTCTCTTTTCTGGTCCATGCGTGTCCTCCTCTGATGCGTGTCCTCCTCTGACTGTTCCTGCCTTGTTTCCTTTACGGTAACGCTGTCACCCTACGCGTGACGCTCTCACGTCGTGAGCAGCACTGTGATGGCTTCCATCGCAGAGAATTACTGACCCTGAATCTGTCGTCAGCCGGGCAGCAACGGGCGCAGCCTGGGGACCCGGGGCTTGCGCTGGCGTCCGGGGACATGGGGGCAGCTTGGGGACGGAGCGCCTCACCTGTGCTCTGTGCCGGTGCCTAGCGGAGACAGAACTGAATCGTGCGACGCCCAGCCGGGGCTGGAGAGCGGGAGAAATGGTTGGCGTTTGGGAAAACGCGACAATTTGTTTCGCGATGCCGGACGTAACGCCCGCCGTCCTCTGTCGGCCAAGGCCATGGGGAAGGTCTGGCCAGGCTCCTGGTGGGAAGGCACCGTCCCGGCATCCCTAGAAGGTGCAGCTTGCTGTGGTCACGGAGCTTGGCTCCCGGCCGGCCCCGGTAAGGGCCACGCCCTCCGGCGTGGACACGCAGCTTGTCTCCGTTTGGCAAGACCAGAATAAATGCCTGTGTCCGGGCCTCTCGCCGGAACCAGAGCCCCCTGCCCGGCTCCTCGGAAGGGTCTGATGAATCCACAGTAAGGACCTCCCCCGGGGTCTGGGGCATGAGAGCGAGAGAATCCGCGGCTGCTCATCGATACCGTTGCGGTCGTTTGGGGGTGAGCGAAGATGGCTGTCCCGCTGAGACTTCCACGTCCCGCTAGTCACGTCGGTGCCAGACCATTCTCTGTCTGAGGGGCCTGCTGGCAGCCGACCAGGCTGGAGATTCTACCAGGAGGCAGCAGGAACCTCGCCGGACTGCAGAGAGGACGGACCTGCCGCCCGGGGCAGGTGGGAGGGGTCGGGAGAAGTTTGTTCTTCAGGAATCTTGACCCGGTTGCGCTCAGAGTGTCGAATGGATGTCAACTTTATTACTTCATCAATACCATCATCCTGGCGACGGGGGTCTTTTCGTTTGGGAGCGTTCGGCAGCTTACAAAGAGCTCGCTGCGTCTGACCCTCAGGCAGTCCTCCTCCCAGTTTAGGGACGTGGAGGCAGGCTCGGAGATCGGGCGTCCCGCCCGAGGCCACACAGGCGCCCCGTGCCAGGGGAGCACCGGGGAGACAAATTCTGCTCCCTCGGGATCTGCGGTGAGGGAGGGGCCCCTCTCCCCCCACCAGCAGAAGAAAGATGGTTTCCAGACCGGCCCCTCCCCAAGCCCAGCCGACCCAGTCCTCCACCCCAGAAGTGAGCCGGGGACAAGCAGACGGCGGCTCTCGGCCACCCCCAAGTCACCCGGTAGCCATCGCTGCTTCCTGGCAGAGGACCCAGGGTTGGTGGGGGGGGGGGGGGGTCCGGTGCAGGGAAACGGGTGGGACCCGCACGCGGGGGGACGGGCTGAGGCCCTGGACACTCCGCAGCGAGGCTGAGGACGGGCCCTGAGAGCAGGTGGACCCCGGCCGAGGCAGAGCTGCCGGCTCCCCGGGCGCGGGGAGGGGGGCTTCCCCTGCCAAGCTTCATCCTCCGGGGGCAGTCGTGGCCGGGAGGGCCGAGGAAAGGGCATCGCGAGCACCAGCACCGCCTGCCCTGCGCTGACGCATGACTCATCCGTTCCGGGGCAGCAAACATCCGCCTGCAAAGGCTTCCCCCTCACAGGGCGTGGGGCGCAAACACCCCGCCCCGCTGACTTCCCAGAGGGCCCGGCCCGCCCCGCCCTACCTTGTCCCCCAGGCCCGACTGTCCGAGGCCCAACCCCCACCTTTCCGGGGCCAGGGTGCCCCCTCGGGGGGGCTGGAGTTGGCCTGGCCCCTGCCTCTCCTCTTCCGCCGGAGGAGTCAAACTCGGGGCCTCGGGGTCCCTCCCGTTCCCCCGGACCTCCGCCAGGGCCACCGGAGTCCGCCGGGCGGCGCTGCCAACGTGTGATTCTCTGGAAGGAGGGCGGGGCCGCGCGCACAGCTGGTCGAGGGGCAGGTGGCGCCTCTCGCCGGGGCTCCCCGGGGGCTCCGACGGGCGCTTTATCTGGTGCGGGCAGACGCTCGTTCTGACCTTGTCCTTCCTGCGGCGTCCGCCTGGCAGGTACAGACGGACACGCGGACACACGGGGGTCTCCCTCCCTCCTGGCGCCGCAGGTGGCGCAGGCCACCCACTCACGCGGCGCTCACGAGACTCACGCGCCCGCGCACGTGACCTGGCGTGTGCCTCGCGTGGGGCGCCCGGGTGCCCGCGTCCCGCCGCTCACCTGGCCGATCCCTTAGCGAGGACGTGGCCGCCTCACCTTTTGCTGTCACGACCGGCGCCCCCGCGATGAGCCGCGCGCGCCCCAGGTCTCACACGTGAGCAGGTGCGCCTGTGGCAGCCAGCCCCTGGGAGGGGGGAGGCCGGGTCTGGGGACGGGCAGGGTCCACGGGGAAGGAGCCCCCGGATTCCCCTCCTGCACCCCCACCGGCGGCCGCGGCCGCCTGCTCCCCACGCCTTGCCCGACGGCGACGCCTGATTCTGGATTCTGATGGCTGCGAAATGGGATTTGGATACCGTGTTAACGTGCACCACTCTGATCACACCCAGCTTTCTCTGTGTTTGTCATTTTATGTTTTTTTCCTGAGGGATCTGTTCATATCCTCTGCCCCTTTCTATCGCTTCCTTTTATAATCCTAGGAGCCTTTTGTAAATTAGGGAGATAGACCTTTGTGATGTGGGTTGTCAATATTTTTTCCTAGTGTATGCTTTGTGTTGTGACTTTGCTTATGGTGATTTTTGCCTTAAATCTTTTTTAGTGTGTCTGGGGGTTTATTTTAGAGAGAAAGAGCAGGTGAGCAGGAGAGAGGGGCATAGAGAGAGAGAGAGAAAAAAAAAATCTTAAGCACACTCCATGCTTAGCATGGTGATGTGGGGCTTGATCCCATGACCCTGGGATCATGACCTGAGCTGAAATCAAGAGTCGGAGGCTCAACCGACTGAGCCACTCAGGCACTCCCAGGGCCTGGGTCTTTAATTGTGATTTAAAAACATTTTTCCTGCTCCCAAGTTTTCTAAGGAGTCATTCGTGTTTTCTGCAAATATTTTAATGTTTTTTTAAATTCATTTTTTATTGCAGGAAAATATTTATAAGGTTTACTATTTTTTTAAGTTTATTTACCTATTTTGAGAGAATGAGAGCAGGGAGGGGCAGAGAGAGAGAGAGAGAGAGAGAGAGAGAGAGAGAGAGAACCCCAAGCAGGCTCCGGGCTGTCCTTGTAAATCCTGATGTGAGGCATGAACTCACAAACTGTGAGATCATGACCCGAGCTGAAACCAAGGGTCAGACGCTTAACTGACTGGGCCACCCAGGCGCCCCAAGATTTCCATTTTCACCACTTTTAAGCGCACAGCTGAGTGGCACCCAGTACGTTCTCGTTGTGCAAGCGTTTCCACAGCCCATTTCCAGAAGGTTTTCATCACTTAACGGCTTCTTCTTAAGACCGTCAGGTCTCTGGTCCATTGGAAATGTACAATACTGATGTGCGGTGAGGACCTCTTTTTGTAAATGGTCGTCACGCTGTTTCTACATGACTCATTGAAAAACCCACCTTCCTTCTATTTTACTGAGCCCGTTTTACAGTTGGGGAAACCGAGGCCAGGACGGTGCAGTGAGGAGTGCCCGGGTCACACCTGCACCCTCCACCTCGTCCCAGCCGCCCAGGGTCCGGCTCTTCCTGCCTTCGGGGAGCTGATGTGGGAGAACCTCGGAGCTGCTCTCAGAAACCAAACGTTCTAGAAGACGCTGAGGTCCAGATAGGAGAAAGTGGACGCGAGGAACCAAATCGTTCACAACCCGAGGGGCCGGCAGCCCCAGCTTTCCTCTGAGGAGGCCCCTTGCACATCCGAGGGGGACGTCGGGGCGGGGGTGGGGGATCGACCCTGGAGCGGTGGGCCGGTGTTGAGGCGGTCAGCAAACACCCGTGTGCCCGGTTAGCCCCCGAGGCCCGGCACGCCCAGTGAGAACGAGGTCGCTCAGGAAGAGGCCCATTTCTCCGGGCGGCTTCCTGAATACCAAGCCACTCTGCGGCGCTAACCGTGGACCACAGGCCCACAAACTTCCTGGCACTTTCTCCTGCCTGTTTCCTGGAATCCCCCCCACAAGGCAACTGAGGCTCTTGAACGCCCTTCAGCAGGTGCAGCCGTGCCCACGGGAGGCCTGTGGTCGCCCCCAGAGCCCTGGCGAGTTTCCTCCGCTCTTCGTCCGGAACTCAGACGTGCAGCCTCGTTAAGGCAGCTCGCTTTTTCTGCAAGACGGACCCAGGAACGGTCAAGGGGCTCGGCCTCCCATCCTAGTGCTGGGGAGGGGGGTGGCGCTGATGGGCTGGTGGGCCACGTGACTTGGGAGGCGCCAGACATCCCTACCTAACAGAAGTAAATAAAACCAACGGATGGCCAAAGCCGTCATCGTTGAGTTTGTTGTGTATACACCAAAAAGACAGTTGGCAAAGCCGGGAACACCCAAACCAAAACACGGAATGGGGCTCGGCGGGGGGGGGAGGGGTGTCCTTAGGGAGCGGCTTCTATGGTGAGAAAGCAGTGTTCATTCTCCACAGGGTTTGGTTTTCGTATCAGAATTTTCCTAAACAGCAGGGAATTGGTTAGCGGTCCTCTCACATCAACCTCGGGAAAGAGAGGAAGCTTTGCTCTGATTTTCAGAGGCACAATCAAGAAATGACTCGGGTCAAGTTAGCCTTGCAAAATCCACTATCTTCGGCTTCGTCGGTATGACCAAACTGGTGGTATCTGTTCGGGGAGTTTGCAAGGTGGGTCTCTGTTTGTTCTGGATTTTGAAAGAGGGGTCCCCTTTCTGGTGGCTCTGTCAGTGGGGCTCCCTCACCTTCAGACTTGCTGAGTCCTCAGGCCCAAGGGCCGTGGTCACAGTCTCCGTCATTTCTGTGGTTCTTGTTGATTTCATCCAGGGGATTGGTCCTAATGGGTACCATTCGGCACACCAGGAGTTGCCTACCGCATTTCAAACCCTGGAGAGTGTACAAGATACTGGAGAGGCCAGCATGATGACAGTAAGGGCAGCAATACCCGAGGACTGAAAAGTTCCCCGGAGCTGAGGTTCCCAGGAGCGAAGATGTCATAATTCAAATGCATTAAATGGGTTATATTTTTTTAAAGTTATTTTTCAAAAGCATGCATAATGTCTTAACAGTCGCATCGCCCAACAGTTGCTTAGGACAGGGTGAACTTGAGGGTGTTGGCCAGTGCCTCAGTTGGGCTCCATCTAAATCAGGTCTCTATACGACGCAAGCGAGCAGGTGGTTTAACGACAGAGATTTCTACGGCAACAAAAGAAAAAGGTTAATACTTCAAGCAAATTACAAATTCAGTTTCTGAGTTTGGAGAGTGGCCAGTTGAGTTTGCAGACGTCGGGGTTGGAGACTCTTCAGATGAGGCGAGAGCAGGGCAGTGGTGATCTGACCTGTTTCTCTGGCTTGCGGCATGAATGTGCCTGGGGATCTTTCCAAGCAGTCACACGGCCCCAGGCACGGGTCGCTGTCCACACACGAGCTGTTGTGCTGAGCTCTCCGAAGTTGACATCGAGTTGTCCAGCGTTGGGCAAAGGATGGTTTTAGTTTCATAAAGATTCCAAGTCCAGAGAATGGGAGAATTGGAAATGTTAGTTTGGAAAATTCTAGCCAAATTTTGGAGGAAACTGGAAGAATTCAGGATCCAGTCCAGATTACAGGTAGAAAACAAAATCTCAGAGACAAGAAACAGCACTAGAATCTGATATCCACAAAGATTAATTATCGAAGCCTATTTTTCTCTCTGTAATCATCCCGATTTCTATCAAAGATAACCACAGTAAAACTAATTTGCTTGCAAATTAAGACTGTTTCCAAATACTTGGTATGATTATTTACATAAGTACACAGGAATAGTGATTGATCACATAGGTGCTTTTCAAAAATGTTTATTTGTTTTTGAGAGAGAGAGAGAGAGAACAGGGGAGGGGCAAAGAGAGACGGAGACACAGAATCTGAAGCAGGCTCCCGGCTCTGAATCCGAAGCACGCTCCAGGCTCTGAACTGTCAAGGCAGAGCCTGAAGAGGGGCTCAAACCCGTGAACCACGAGATCATGACCTGAGCCGAAGTTGGATGCTTAACCAACTGAGCCACCCAGGCGCCCCCTTATAGGTGCTGTTAAATCTACTTTGCTGGAATGTTTCATGAAGGAACTCAGATTAGACTTTCAAAAGCATCTCCAGGCCAGGAAGCCAAGCCAGTTTTGTCTTGTTATAGGGAGAACAGATTATTTTTAAACTTATGCAAACACACATATTGTCATGAAAAATAAGAATATTTAATTAAAAAATAAAACAATTTAAAAAGAGAATAATAAGAGTTTCTAATTTCTGGAGGAATGGGGGGAGGGGGAAGAAAAATGTTTCAACCTTTGTTGCAAAGATACACTTTACCAAACTGTTGTGAGTCATAGATAACTTCAGACAGAGGAGAAAAAGGATCCTTTACATCTGGAAAACAAGACATTAAAGAACAAGCAACGTTGTAAATGAAGTCGTCCAAATTACAGTCATCTCTATCAGTTTGTTCAGTGTTTTGTAATTAACAAAATTGTTTTGCTTCATCTTGAGTTAGCGGCTTTATGACTCAATCAGTTTTCCATTAAAGTTTCAGAAATCCTCACTCAGTTCAGTGCTATGGTCTTGAGGTTTTCAGAGAACCTGCATTCTGGACTGCTTGTTAGGGTTGTTCCCATGAATGTCTTTGTAAAGGAAGCATTTTTGCAGGAACGTTTTTTGTGAAAGCATCAGAATAAAACAGTAAGTGTCTGTAAATGGCAAAAGGCTTATAAATGGCCATGGTTAAAGATGTAGTGAGAGTTCATTATAATGCCTTTGACAAGGAAATTTGGTTCTTATTTAAAAAAAAATTTTTATGTTCATTTTTGAGAGAGACAAAGAGAGAGAGAGAAAGAGCAAGCAGGGGAGGGGCAGAGAGAGAGGGAGACCCAGAATCTGAAGCAGGTCATCACAGAGCCTGATGTGGGGCTCGAACTCACGAACTCTGAGATCATGACCTGAGCTGAAGTTGGATACTCAACCGACTGAGCCACCCAGAAGCCCCAGAAATTTGGTTATTTTATGTGACATACATTTTAAAACAATAACCTGAATTATGACTGATAACATTATAGCAAGACATGTCAGACTTTAAGAATTTCATAGAAATTCTGGAACGCTTATATTACTAACATATATTTATACAGATATCAGCTAAAGACTTCGTTTTTTATTTGACAATGCTTCCCATGGAATGTAACAAAACATAATTTGTTCAGCATCTCTTTTATAAGAAGAGGGAACAAATCTTTTGAGATAGTCTAGGGATCCTTTTTAAAATCCCAAAGTTCGTTTGGGGTCAAAAGGACTTCGTTTAGAATTTGATATGTGAGAAATTTGTCAAAAATATCCAAAGGTTTAAAACACGTGATCAAACAGGATCAGAGTTCACTGTGAAAACAGTAAAGTACTTAGTTATTCATTCCTACCAAGTGACAATTAAAATTTCAGAGGCAGGTACAGAAAGTTACAGAGTTGCAAAAATGAAACTCAGTTCTTTTAATACAGAGGACTCAGTTATTTTCCTACCTAATCCAAGACTTGGTAAGGACAAAGCACATGAAATTATTTTCAAAAAATACAGAATCTTTGCTTTGCAGGCAAAATACATTAAAAGTACAGAAACACCTTTGTTTACAATTTCTTGTTAGGGGCAGACTGACAATCTAAAAAAAATGTGATTTTAACAGCAGAAACCAAATTCTAATTTTGTACCATGTACTTTTGATATTAAAATTCTTTTTTTTAATTTTTTTTAAATGTTTATTTATTTTTGAGACAGAGAGAGACAGAGCATGAACGGGGGAGGGGCAGAGAGAGAGGGAAACACAGAATTGGAAGCAGGCTCCAGGCTCTGAGCCATCAGCCCAGAGCCCGACGCGGGGCTCGAACTCATGGACCGCGAGATCGTGACCTGAGCTGAAGTCAGACGCTTAACCGACCGAGCCACCCAGGCGCCCCCCCCCTTTTTTTTTTAATTTTAAGTGGGCTCCACGCTCAACACAGGGCTTGAACTCACAACCCCGAGATCAAGAGTGGCATGCTCCATTGACTGAGCCAGCCAGGCTCTCCTAAAATCCTTTTTTTTTTTTTTAAGTTAAATAAATCCATTCCAATCTTAGCTTGACTTCACATTAAATTCCTTTTTCAAGATCTCTTTCCACAAACCTGCAACATTCGTTAACCATTTAGATCTTGTCCTATCTTTTTCCCTTCTTATTCTGGAACACTCATTTTAATTCAAGACAAAATTACTTCCTTTCTCCCTTACCCCCCCCCCAAAAAAGAAAAACCAAAACCAAACCAAACCAAACAAAACAAAACAATAACAACAAAAACCCATCTCCTTCATACCTTATTCAAAAACAAGAGAGAGAAAATGGAATGCATTCTTTGATTGGCAAACAGAAGCTGCTAAAGGACAAAATGACTCCAAAACACAGCTCCAAAAGGGTCCTTACAGGATGCAAATAGAGAGTCTTGCACACAAACACTGGCCATCTGAGCAGGCATGCACAATAAATTTGGGCAGCTTAGAACCTAAGAGAGAGAGCTCAGATTCGAGAGACTCACCTTCACTCTTCAGGGTCGACAAGAAAGTGGTGAGCTCAGTGGGCTCTGTGGGTGCCAGGGTCTGTTTGCTCAGCAGCCTCGGGGTCTGTGTGTGGGGTGGGGGTGGGGGGGCTGTCTTCTGTTTGAATCCCACTTCTGACACCATGAAACGTCAAAAGTCCCTATGTAACAGAAGTAAATAAAACCAACGAATGGCCAAAGCTGTCATTATTGAGTTTGTTGTGTATACACCAAAAAGACAGTTGGAAAATCCAGGAACACTCAAACCAAAACACGGAATGGGGCTCAGGGGGGTGTCCTTAAAGAGCAGCTTCTATGGTGGGAAAGCACAGTGTTCATTCTCCACAGGGATTGGTTTTCATATCAGAATTTTCCTAAGCGAAGGAATTGGCTAGTGGCCCTTTCACATCAACCTCGGAAAAGAGTAAGCTTTGCTTCTGATTTTCAGAGGCACAGCAAGAAATGACTTGGGTCAACTTAGCCTTGCAAAATCCGCTACCTTCAGCTTCGTTGGTATGACCAAACTGGTGGTGTCTGTTCAGGGAGTTTGCAAGGTTGGTCTCTGTTTGTTTTGGATTTTGACAGTGGGGTCCTCTCTCCAGCTCTGTCCTCCACCTGGGACAGGACCAGGCTGCTCTCTCCTGAAGGAGCTGGGCCCTGATCTGAGACCAGAACATCCTTCCATGCCTGCCTTTGCTGGGCCTGTGTTTCCCCACTGAAACCATGAGCTGGGGCTTCAGCTGGGCACCGTTCCCCAGGCTCCTGAGTTTCTGAGACTTTCACAGAGGACGTAGGTCAAAGCCACTTATCACCATTTTA
Source organism: Neofelis nebulosa (assembly GCF_028018385.1). Taxonomy (NCBI): domain Eukaryota; kingdom Metazoa; phylum Chordata; class Mammalia; order Carnivora; family Felidae; genus Neofelis; species Neofelis nebulosa. The sequence goes on from NC_080799.1 coordinate 1,164,117, forward strand.
CCTTGCTGTCTTTCCTATAATGGAGAAGAATCCTCCTTATCCAAAGAGAAATTCCTGGGGATGTCTAAGGCCCGGGGTGGAGGCAATGCCAGGTGCCCTTCCCTCATTTGCAGGGCCTGCTTGCCCTCGGACAGGGTGGTGGGCACTGTGATGCATTCACTCATCTCCTGTGATAGACACCGCGACCCTGAGGCTGGCCCTAGCGTCGAGCGCCCTGTCCTCGGAGAGCGAGCGTACTCCAGCTCGACTCCCTTTGTCTCCCGAGGGCTCTGATGGGGCTGAGGGCCTGCGCGCCCGGCCACCTGGGAAGTAGGTGCTCAGGGAGAAGAGCAACGAGGCCAGGGAGCGCCGTTGTGGGCAACAGGGGTGCTCCCGGGCAGGCTTCCTCAACCGGAGGACTGTCACTACGCGGGGCGCACGACACCTGTGGGCACAGGTGCAGGCGCGGGGGCGGCGAGCCGGCGGCTCCCGCAGCCGCAACACTGCGGGATCCGGAACAGCGACTCGGGTGGCGCGCGGGGCAGCGGTGGACGAGGGGCGGGGCCTAGGGGCGGGGCCTAACCATGGGCGGGGCCGGGGGTCGGGCCGGGCGGCGGCGGCGCGCGGTGGGCGGGGCCGCGGGCGGGCGGGCCGGGCGGCGGCGCGCGGTGGGCGGGGCGGCGTGACGCGCGCCGACGCCGATCCCGGAAGCGGTGTCAGATGCTGGGGAGCCGGGCGGGCGGGCTGGCGGCGGGCGGCGGGGGGGACTTGTTGTTCTTCGCGAAGTCGGAGCCCCAGCGCGCGGCCGAGGCGGCGGCCGAGAGGAAGCGCGAGAGTGAGCGCGAGCGCGAGGAGAGCGCGTGCCCGCGAGGAGCCGCCGCGCGCCCGCGCCCCCCCGCGCGACGCCAGGTGAGGAGCGGCCGCGTCGGGCCGGGCCGGGGGCCGGGGGCCGGGGCGGGGGCGGGTCGGGGCCGCGCGCCGCTGAGTCACCGGCGCCTCGGACCCGCGGCGAAGTTGGGCGGGACCCCGAGACCCCGGCCCGCGCACCTGCCGTCAGGTGCCCAACCGCGAGCGCGCCGCGCGGGCCGGGGCTTTTCTTTCTCGGGCCCGGGAGCGCGCCCCCGCCCCCCGCCCGCCCCTTGTCCGAGCCGGAGGCGGTGCCCCCCCCCTCCACCCCGGGGGGGCGGCCTAGGGAGCCCGGACGTTCCTGCGGGCCCGGCGCCCCTGCCCTGCCCTCCCCACCTGCTTCGCCTTTAGCGCGCGGAGGTCCGCTGCGAGGCGGGAAGGCGGGGGCGAAAATACACGGCCACGTGCAGGGGAGCGCGTGGTCGCGCAGGGCCCACCCGGCCGCGTCCACCTGGGTGCTTCCGCCGGCTCAGCCGGTGCTGCCCTGCCCGGCGGTGGCTTCCACCCGCGCTCCGGGGGAGGGGGCGGGAGGGCAAGGAGAAGGGGACTCATGACCGATGTCACGTTCTGAGCAGCTGACCTGCCAGGGGTTCCCCGGAGGGAGGCCCTGATGTGGAAGCTTTGGGTGGGGAGGGGGACAGGGCGAACGTGTCCCTTCTCCCGAGCCCCGTGGTTCTCAGTTTTCTCATCGGTGAGTGGGGGGCTCCATCTCCTCTAAGTCGGACCGCTGTGAACCCTCTAAGTCGGGTTCCTCTGTGATCCTGGCGCGTTCGGGACACAGTGTGCCAGGGTGCCGGCTTCCGCACACCTTTCCGGGAGCCTGGGGAGGGTACAGGAAAGGTGTCTCTCTCCACCTAGGTCTCCCTTAGGTAAAGGAAACCGCTCTGCCTGCTGTCTCTGATCGTACTGCTCCTCGCCACGTGTTGTGGCGTCTTTTGACAAAGACTCCACATTGGTGGAGTTGGTGTTTGGGGCCGCTGGAAGTTCCTGCTCTCCGAGCTGTGTTAATGATTATGCTGCTGTTTACCTGTCGTGCCGCTCTCGCGGCCGGGGCAGAAGTGCTCCCCTGCCAAATGAATTGTCAGTGTGGAAGATCGGGCCACCTTCCCTCACCAGGTGCCGGCCCGGGAAGCTCCCTGGTCTCCAACACCCACGCCCCACACAGCAGATAGAGTCAGTGGGTTCCCGCAAGCGTGGCTTGGGTGTCCCTTCTTCCTGCCCCTTCTCCCTTATTGGCCTCGGTGAGGATTTGCCCTTACAGCCCTCACTGCACAGGTATCTTGATAAAGCGCAGCCGTGTGCCGGGCCGTCTCAATCTGCCGCCTTCTGGGGCTGGGCTCTTTAAAGAGCGTCCGTCTAAGCAGGTGGGAGGGGTCCGGAAGCTGACGGTGGGCTGTGCAGGTGGGTGAGACTCACTGGCCAGCCTCTCTCGCTTTGCGCTTTGCGGGTAGCTGACATCTCTGGAGGACTTCCCTTCCCAGGGCAAACCAGTGGGAATGCTTGAGTTTGAGCTCCTTAGAGGGGGTCTGCTTTTAGAACTTAACGAGGGGATCTCTCCTGGTTCCAAACTGAAGTTTACTAACTCGAAAACACAAAGCAAGTCTTCTCTCCGGAGCGCACTTGCCTTCCGCGCGTGAACGGAGCTGGACTTTAAGGGACGCGTTCCAAGTTCAGCCTCACTCACTTTCAAGGTGGTTGCTAAAAATGGGAGTTGAATCGGGGCTCCTCGGGGAAGTTGGTTCCGGGGCTCGCTGCGTTCCAGCCCCATCTCCAGCGCCCGGGCTGTGCTGAGCGAGGCCGCTTTCCAGAGGTTCTCCGCGCCCCTGTCCACCGCGCTGTCCCTCTCGGGGCTCCGGTAGCTGAGAGTCTGTTTACCATCTCAGGCGGCGGACAAGTCCTGCCCGCGTCCTGGCTGTTCCCGAGTCTAAAGGTTTCTGGAGTGGACTTTCTGGCTTAGGGTCCAGTCCACACGGGAAATGGAACCCGGGCAGCTGTGAGCGTTCTCTGTATGGCTGTTCCTCGGAGCAGTAAACAGTGACTCACCCTCCCCTCTGCTCCCCGCCTCCCTGCTCCCTGCTCATGGAAGATGCGCTGCTCCTGTGTTTACTTTTGCTTTTTGTCCGTCATGTTTCCTCTTTCTTGCAGTTTCAGGAAATTGAAAGTGTTGTCTTCAAATCATAGAACTTCAGGACGGGTAGAAATGAATGTAGGAATCGTGTCACACACATTACCCCCCCCCCCCCCCCCATTTTACCCAAGGACACCAAGCCCGAGGCCTCGGTACCTGGCCTGCGGCCGCGGAGTCTAACATCCGGGGTCTGGGGTGGCACCCTGCCTGCTTTTCTGTGCTGCCTGTCGGCTGTCCTGGATGAGGGGAGGCTGGAGAGGTATTGAGGTGGGGCGCCCAGACCCCGCTGCCCTCGGGTGCGGTGCTGACGCATGTCCCCAGGCAGCGTGCCTTTCACTGGCCGGGGGGTGCGGGGAGCAGGTGTAGGTGAGAATGTCCCCCGCCCTCCATCCAGCAAGGGAAGCGAGCCTTGGACGGAAAGATCAGGACCAAGTTTTGGGCACGGCCCTCGATGGAGGCTCTGGAGAGGGTGTCTGCCTACCACAGGGAGAGCAGGAGGGGGCTTCGGTGAAGCAAGGGCTGGGGAAGGAGGGTGGGAGCCCAGCACAGACAGAGGGGAGGCTTGGAACGCAACAGGTGGTCCAGGCAGTGAGGGGCTCAGGAGGGACTTCAAGCAGGGGGTTTTTCTACCACCTTGAGGCGCTGAGTTTGAGGGACCGCGGTCCAGACGGAAGAAGCTGGGGCCTGAGCCAGGGAGTCCTGGAGGGCCAAGTCCAGCAGGCCCGACTCAGCAGGTGGCCACGGAAGGAGGGACAAGGTCTTGGGGGCGACTGCTGCGTGAACGGCGTGACGGGTCATCACCTGAGCTGGAGACACAGGAGGAGGGCGGGTGTGAGGACAGGACACGTCTCTGGGGGCTGTCAGACATGCAAGCTGTCTCAGCCTGGCTGCACGTGGAGGTGGGGGCTGGTGGGACCCCTGGGCAGCTGTGGAGCGAACAGAACCCCAAAGGGGAGCTTAGAGACAGAAGGACCACCCAGAGGGGGGCCAGAGGAGTGGGGGGCCAGGGCGTGGCCGGGGAGGTGAGGCGCTCGGCCCGCTGTCAGCCTGGCAGATGCCTGAGTCACCTCTGGACAGAGCCAGGATGACACAGCTTCCTCGAACCGCAAACACAAGGTGACCAGACGTCCTCCGAGCCAGGCAGACAGTCGTGTCTTGCCGGAGGGCGGCCGGCCAGGGCCGGCCTGCAGGCTGGGTGTGGGCCGGGCTGGGGGGGGGGGGGCGCGGCGATGAGGGGCAGGACGCACCCCGACGTTGAGGGAGCCGGATGGGACACGGACACCCAGTGTCTGGGGTGGGCGGGGCGTGGGAGCCCTCCCGGTCCTCCTGGGGCCCGTCTTCGGTCGGGTGAGGCGTCAGCGTATGGGGCGCGCTGGCCGTGCTGACCTTTGCTCGCGGGGCAGGTGCGTCCTGTGGCGCTGGCAGGAGGGGCGCGCGGCACCCCTGGGACAGAGGCGGTCACGTCAGCGTGGCTTGTGCCTTTGGGGTTTGCACCCATCGGGGGAGCGCAGACGTGCTCCAGGACAGAGCCCCTTTCCTCTCTGCCTGTTTGCCCCCTGCCCCGCCCCCCACCCTCCCTGGACCCGCCGCCCTGGGAGGCCTGGGAGAGCCGGCGTGGAACAGTCCTCTGGGAGGGCCGGGTGTAGCCGGCCGGGGAGCGGTGGGCGCCCTCACTCCACACTGAGCGGGAACAGGTGTTTTCTGAGACCCGCCCTGCTAGGTGCCGGAGCTGTGGCTTCCTGTGCACGTGAAGCTCCCCGTCTAGGCTGGTCTAACCGACCTAAGAGCCCGGTGAGACTCTAAACCCCCTTTTCTGCCACACCATCTAGACCCAGGGCCGTTTGGCTGCGGCCATTGCTGCCGTCAGCCACCTGGCTTTACCGGTGGAGAAAGCGTCCCCCCCGGGCCCTGAGCCTGGGTCCAGCCCCGCGAAGGCCGGAGCACAGTGGGGATGACCCGGGGCCGTGAGTCGCCCCAGATGAGCTGCGTCAGACGATGGGCGAGAGGTACACGTTTGCTGGGGGGGTAGAGGGGGTGAGATCCTGGCCTCTGGAAGGGCGGTCCCGTTGTTCGTGGGCCCCGGGAGGGAGGGCCGGCACCGGCTCCCTCACTCTCAACCGTGCCGTCCCCAGAGCCGGGCCCCGTCCGGGCTGCTGGCACGTGTCTTTTAGAGCGGTCTCTGCCTTAACCTCGTGTAGGGGCGCGTCAGAGCAAATTTCTGGCGTTGGGTTGAAAACCGACCTCTTTAGTTGGGGAAGTGGTCGCCTGAAAGGTGTTCCAAGTTAGAAGTGCTGACCGCGCAGACTTTTTGACCAGAAGCTTCTGGAGGGCTGTGGGAGACTGTCCGTGCTCTCACTGGGCGGACGGACAGGCAGGCGGGCACGGAGGAGGCCCACCCGCTCCCGGCCCCCCCACCCCCCCACCGGCTCCGGCCACTGAGCCGCTCCCGCGACTTGACCGGAGTTCAGAAGAGCCGGCGGAGAGCGCGGGCTGCGTGCACGGCCCGGCTGGCGTTGCCGTGACCGATGGTTGTGGGGCCCGATCCCCGGAGCGACCCCTCGTGAAGCTGCCGGGGGCAGGGTGGGTGATTTCTTACCCGGCGACGGGGCGTCTGGCCTGCGGCGGGAGGGGAGGGAGGCCGAGTGGCTGGTGCACCTGCCTCTCAGGCTGTGGCCTCTCACCCCGGCTGGGTCCCCCCCCCCCCCCCGAGTCTCAGAACACAGTTCTTCCTGTGTGCACTCTGGTGGCCGTGGAGGTGGCCCGAGGTGCAGCGGTTTATAAATACACGTTTTAGGGCAGTTGTTTTAAAATCCTTTGTTTTACGCACCGTCACAAGCACCAAACTTCTCTCTGAGACTGTTTCCAGAAGCTGCCGGGTTTTTGCCTTTCGTGCAGGAAGCGACCTCGGGTCACTACTGCATGTACCTCGTGTGGCTTGGGTAGAGGTGAGCCCTCGTGCCCTTACTGTCCACGTACCGAGGTCTCGCAGGAAGGGCAGCCGGGGCCAACCCTGCGCTCCCGGAGCCGGGCCCCTGAACCTGCAGCCCAGGTCTACGCGCCGCCTCTCGAGGCGGGGGGGGGGACACTCCTGCTTTCCGTCAGCCGGCGGAGACTTCCTGCGGGGCGGCTGCCTGAACAGGGGGCAGGAGCCAAGACCTGGTCCGCCCAAGGCTGTGGGGGGTCGTGTCTTCGAGCGCGGGGCCGTGGAGCAGTGTCTGCTCCTGCCTGGGGCTTGTTCACCTGGCCCGGGGTCTCTGGCTTCTGGAGGGTGCCAGTCCAGGCCCCCGGAGCCCTGGGGGTTGAGAGGGAAGCCCCCCCCCCCCCCCCAGTCAGGGCGTCTCCTTGAGTCACCTGCTCGGCTCCGCCGAGGCCTTTGCGAGGTGGACAGAACCTGGGGCCCCTGGTTCTGAGGCTCTCATTTCCAGAGGAAGAGCGTAAGGCCCACAGAGAGAAGAGCTTTGCTGGGTTTTTCTCCAGGTTCGTGTCTACGTTTACTCCTGTTCTCTCAGGCCTCACGTTGTTCTTGTTGGACAGAAGGTCTGAGAACTGCAGGAAGTCCCCGGAGGTCAGACCCCCACGTGGCGCCCTCCCGCAGAAAGGCATCCCTCCTTGCTTGGAGCCCAGGCCGGCCCGGGGGTCCCGCTTCTCCCGTCTCTGCCTGGGCTCTTGTCTGTGTCCTGCCCGCAGGAGGCCAGGCAGCTGGGCAAGGTGGGTTCAGAGCTGGTGGACTTAGGGCTTTCCCCAAGTGACCTCGACCTTGCAGACCTGCCAGCCAACCCTCGTAGGTCTGTGTGGAGGGGAGGACGCAGAGTCCAGTCCTGTGTAGCTCCTGCTTACCTGGGCCTCCCCGCCTCGCGCGGTCACGGAGGGCAGGTCCCCAGAGGGGGCGGGGCGTACCTGCCCTGAACGCAGCGCTGTGGCCCGGGGTCCTGGCTGAGCTGGCCCGTCATGGGCGGGGCGGGGGGGGGGGGTGGGGGGGGAGGCACAGAAACCCCTGTCTGGTCGGGGGTCTGAGCGGAGGTCCCTCCTCCGCTGGAGCCGGGCGGGCTGGGCGGTCCGTGCAGGGTGGGAGGGCCTTGGGTCTGTGGGAATGTGAGCTCCTCGCTCTGTAAACAGGCGTGACTCACCACACAGCTATGCCCTGGCGGCCCAGGCCCTTGTGCGCTGGCTGACGTGTGCTGGAATGACACCCGGCCACCCCCTCCTGCTCCCGGGGAAAAGTTTCTCATGGCTCTCCCCGCCGCCTGGCTCCTGCTGGCCCTCCAGGTGGCTTCTCTAGCATGGCTTTGACCCCGGGACCTGGAGGGAGGGGCACTCATCAGGCCCGCCGTGCCCCTGCAGATGCTGGGGGTCAGGCCGCTGTCAGGAAGCAGCTCCTGTCTTCCTGCTGGGGTCACCCCACGCTGTAGTGCGTCTGCCTCCTGCGTGTGCGTGGGTGGCGCGGAGGAGCCAGAAGCCTCCTGAGGGTGCACCTGGCCCCGGCCCTGCTGCTGTCCTGCTCTCCATCATCCGTCGTCAGTGCCTGGGACAGTGGCCGTGTTGCCAGAGGCAACAGTGAACCAGGGGGTTCGGTGGCCCGGGTGCTGAGACCTGAGACGCCTGCTAGTGGGAGGCAGGTGGGCTGTTGGGGGCGCGTGGCGTCTAGGCTGTGCTGTAGCAAGGGTCCTGGGGCTGTGGGCGAAGGAGGGGTGGAGACCGTCCACCCGAGCCCCACTCACCCCAGGGTGAAGGCTTTGGTGCGGCTCCGTCTCTGGGGCCCGGGTTCCCCCCCTTCCCCCATGCGTTTTCTGATGTTCTCTCTGCTCAGTTCACCTTGCCTGGCGTTTGGAACGTGGACCCTGGTTCCTAAGCCAGCTACAGAATGTGCCAGCACGTCTAGAGCCCGGGCCCTCCCGCCCCCCACCCCAGCCGCCGGGACCCACTGGTTTGTTTACTGTCCCACAACCTGTGATGTCTGCACCGGCCTGCCCAAAGCCATTGTTGCTGTGGGCTTCTCTGTTTCCATGACGACCATCAGGGGCTGGCTACTTCCCAAGGTCGCCATGGCAACTATCAGAGGGGAATCATGCTTGGGATGCTTTGGCTGGCTTTTTCATGAATGATTAGAATGTGTGACACAATGCAGACGCCAAAACCAGAAGGGCGGGCAGCGGCGGGGAGGGAGGGGGGCTGGCGGGCGGCGGGGACGGCTCCCGCCAGACAGCCGGTGAGCTCGCGCAGTAGCGGCCCCTACCTCCGGGATCCTGCGGGCCTCAGGTCAGGGCTGTAGGGCAGCCTAGGCGGGGGTGGTGATGTCACAGCTGCAGTGCCCTTTGCGGAGGTAGGTCTGCTAGGGAGGGTGGGGCTGCACCCGTCCCTGGGGGTGTGCTGGGCAAACGCAGGGGCTCCCCAAAGGGGCCCTTCCTCTCTGGAGCCAGACCAGGTCAGGAGTCACGGGGGCTCTTGCCCGGGCAGGGTGCCGTCCTGGGGGCCAGCGGTGCTCCTCGTGTGCCGGGTGAGGCCGTTCTCGGGAGGGGGCTCTGGGGCCGTGTGCTCTGGCCCTTCAACGTGGCGTCCCGTGCCTCGAGGGTGCGAGCGGCTCAGCTTAGGGGGAGTCGGACGGGAGGCAGTGGCCGCCCGGGCCCGGTGCCCCCCAGGCGGGTGGCTGCCAGCGTGGGGGCCGGGGTGGGTCTGGGTTGCTTCGTGGGCTGATGCTGGACTGGGCAGCGTGGCCGGGATGCCCACCCTGCGGGGAGCCCCCTCAGTCCCGGCTGCCTCCTGTCTTGTTTTCGGGGGGACGTGGACCGAGGAGCCGAGCCTCCTTGGAGCATCTCTGTGGTGGGGACGTCCCTGCTTCAGGTCACGTGCGACAGCAGCCGGCCCCGTCCCCAGCCTGGCCAGAACCTCACCTCACTCATTTCTGTTTCTTGTCTGATTTTCTAGATCCAGTTTCCAAGCCCTTCTGTTCGGGTGACTGTGCCCAGGTTATGACGACTAATCCCAAACCAAACAAGGCATTAAAGGTAAGTGGGGTGGGGGTGGGCAGACCCCGTTTCTGCCTCGGGCTCAGGCTTGGGAAAGGTCCGTTCCGGCCCCAGCAGCCCCTCTTTCCCAAGACTGCCCTGAGTGTGAAGAGGGAGGCCCTGTCCCTTGCAGTCGGGTGGGGGCTGTTGGCCAGCAGAGCCGTGCCAGGGAGCTGGGGACAGGATTGGGGGTTGTGGCCTCAGGAGATGTGGGCCCTGGCGTCCAGGGGGGATGGCCTCCTTGGGGGGGAGTGGCAGGTGTGGATCCCTGCCTGCTAGGACATGCTCATCCCCGGCCCCCAGGGGTGGGCAGCGTGGCCTCCGTCCCGCAGTACCACCGGCGGGGCGCGTGTCAACCTCGGCACTCCTGCTCGCGGGGCCGGGTCCGACCAGCCCAGCGTGCTGCCTCCCCGGGCCCTCCCAGCTTCTGAGGCTGGCGTGGGCTCCCGGGTCGGCTGTCTCGTCTTGGGAACAGAGCTGGGTCTGGCGGGACAGGGGACCTCCGTGCATTCGTGGGCCATGCACGTCGAAGCCCCTTCCGAGGCCCCACTTTGTCCGAGGGGTGTGGAAGGACAGGCTGCTGTGCCTCCCTGCGGCTCACCTGCCTGGGTCCCCCGCTCATCTGCCTGGGTGGACCCCGCACACCTGCCTGGGTCGCCCCCGTTCACCTTCCTGGGTCCCCCCCCACCCCACCTCACTCACCCGCCTGGGTCCCCCTGCTCACCTGCCTGCGTCGGCCCCGCACACCTGTCTGGGTCCCCCCCCCGCCGCTGCTCACCTGCCTGCATTGGCCCTGGACACCTGCCTGGGTTCCCCGCTCACCTGCCTGGGTCACCCCCGTTCACCTTCCTGGGTCCCCCCCCACCCCACCTCACTCACCCGCCTGGGTCCCCCCCGCTCACCTGCCTGCGTCGGCCCTGCACACCTGCCTGGGTCCCCCCCCCCCCTGCTGCTGACCTGCCTGCATTGGCCCTGGACACCTGCCTGGGTTCCCCGCTCACCTGCCTGGGTCACCCCCCACCCCACCTCACTCACCCGCCTGGGTCCCCCCGCTCACCTGCCTGCGTCGGCCCCGCACACCTGCCTGGGTCCCCCCCCCCCCCCCCCCTGCTGCTGACCTGCCTGCATTGGCCCTGGACACCTGCCTGGGTTCCCCCCCCCACCTGCCTGCGTCACCCCCGCACCAGGCACTGGAGACTCACAGAGGGCTGCGCACGGGTGGGCCACAGCCTCGCAGGTTCTGGACGGCAGGTGGTAACCAGGTGACAGGCAGGCGTAGCGGGGCTCCCCGTCAGGGAGCCACCCGCGTTCTGCCGCGGGCGTGACGTCAGGAGGGCCCCCGCCCCGACGGAGGCGTGAGGGCCGGCTTGGGAGGCAGAGAGGGTGCCTCCGGGTGTTCCTGCTGCCCGGAACCGGGCTCTCGTCCACGCGGCCTCCGTTCCCGGGCAGACGCCGGGCCACCCTCCGGGGCCCTTCCCGCCACCCCCTCCTCCGCGCTGACCGCCCTGCCGCGCGGCCCCCGCAGGTCAAGAAGGAGGCGGGCGAGAACGCCCCGGTGCTCAGCGATGACGAGCTGGTGTCCATGTCGGTGCGGGAGCTGAACCAGCACCTGCGGGGCCTCACCAAGGAGGAGGTGGCCCGCCTGAAGCAGCGCCGGCGCACGCTCAAGAACCGCGGCTACGCGGCCAGCTGCCGCATCAAGCGCGTGACGCAGAAGGAGGAGCTGGAGCGGCAGCGGGTGGAGCTGCAGCAGGAGGTGGAGAAGCTGGCGCGGGAGAACAGCAGCATGAGGCTGGAGCTCGACGCGCTGCGCTCCAAGTACGAGGCCCTGCAGACCTTCGCCCGCACCGTGGCCCGCGGGCCCGTCGCCCCCACCAAGGTGGCCACCACCAGCGTCATCACCATCGTCAAGTCCGCCGACGTCTCCTCCGCCTCCGTGCCCTTCTCGGCCGCCTCCTAGTGGCCCGCCGCCGGGAGGGGGGCGGGCGGGGCGGGGCGGGGGGGGGGGGTGCCCGCCGGAGGGTCCGCGTCGCATGGACCCCTTAACGCCCCAGTCGAAGCGCAGACTCCCGGCGGGGACGAGGCCGAGGGTGCGGCCGCAGATGGGGTCTGGCGAGCCCGCGGGCCGCACGCCTTCACGCACGCGCACGCACGCACGCGCACAGCCGGCCCTCCCCCGGGCCCCGCCGGCGCCGGCGCTCTCCAGAAGGTCCCCGGGGGCGCGTGTCTTGCGCCAGGGGGCGCCGGGGCGTATGGAGGGAAGGTCCTCAGAAGGTCGCCGGCCCTGTGGCCCGGATGGGAGGGGCTCTGTCTGCCACCCCTCCCGAGAGTGGCCTGTCGTGGTCCAGCGGCCGGTGCGGGCACCCCCTCCCTGCCCTGACTGAGCTCTGGGTGCCTGGGGAGGAGCCGTTTGTCCCCGGTGACGAACAGCACCCTGACCCTGCTTCAGCCCCACCAGAGGCCCGCGCCCCGCGAGGCAGAGGGAGGGGGTGCTGCTCTAGGACCGCGCGCGCGCGCGCCCGGGAGCGCGCCTGCCGTGACACCCGCGTGCCGGCGGCACGGGGCCTCGGAGGAGCGGGTGGGTCCGGGTGGTCCCTTGGGGGCCTCCGGGGTACACGTGCAGAGTTGCACGAGGACTCGGGAATTTCCCCTCTGTTGGAGCGACCCCGGGGAGGTCCGCTGCGGGGAGCTGGCCGGGAGCCCTGCGCAGGGAGGGCCGGCAGGCTCCGAGGCGGAAGTGGAGCTATCCCTGCCGGGCAGGTGGGAAGTCGGCGGCGGCCTCGGGAGTGGGCTGTGGTCCCCCTGCCAGAGTGACCGGTGGAGTCCGAGGGTGAGGAGGGTGTGATGGCCAAGGAGGTGACGCTAGGCACCGGGCCAGGACCAGCCTTGTGGGGGCTCCTGGGTGGTCTGTCGGTGCAGAGGACAAGGGGACGCGGCCACCTTGGTGCTTATTCCTCGCCTGAAACTTTTACCTGCTCTTTCTTTCTGACGCTTGGAGCCCCTGATGACCTCGGTGACCTTTGCTGGGGCTCCCGGCTTCCTCTTGGCCTGTCCCCCGCCACCTAGGGAGACCCCCAGCGAGCTGCAAGGCCCCTGTGCAGGAAGAGGCAGACTGGGCGGGACAGACGCCGGAGAGCTCCCTACGGAAGACGTCTGGGTCTCTCCGGCCGCACTGCCGTGCGGCCTCGGCCTTGGCCTTGTCCTGGGGGAAGGTGAGGGGTCTGGGGCGTGCTGGATCCTTAAGGAGCAAAAGGCCCAGTGTGTAAAAAAAAAAAAATTAAAAAAAAAAAGCTGTCGATACCATAGCCATGGTAGGTAATCCACATTGGATATCAATAAGGACCACGGGGAAATATTTAAAAGAGAGAAAAGTATATATATATATAAAATTATATACACATTTTATCGTACAGATTTTTCGTAACTTTTTTCCTGTTTTTACTGTAAATCCCTAATCGAGCAGAGCTGCGGTTGGAGTAGGGGGGTGGGGGCCGGGGGCTGTCGCCGCTGCCTGCTGCCCTCGGGAGTGCTGGCGCCCTGCATGCCCTCTCCCCCGCTCCCCCCCCCCCGCCCCCGCCCCTGCCCGGAGGGGGCTTCTGTCACCGCCCGGGGCACCTCGCCATGCCTGCCCGCTCCTGGGGACCAGGGGCCGGGGAAGGAAGACCGGAGCATTCTCTCGTGCCTTTCCTTTCAGCTCGTTGAGATTTCATTGTCCCCGTTTTAATATATGGATTTGTTTTATTTAAAAGGCAAGGATCTCTGTTCCTTGGGTTTGTTTTCCTGATTCTTGTGCTTCAGACTCGGGGTCCTTCCCGAGGGAGGCAGACTCTGTCCTCCCAGGGGGCAAGGCCTCCCATTTCCTGGCCTTGGTCACTCAGCTATTCCATTTCAATATTTATTTTTGTGCTGCTTTTATCATGGTATAAATTATTGAGAAGAGACCCCACGTCGTGGTCCTTGTCCGTATGACACGTGCCCTGCGCCTGCCCTGTCCCCTCACGGCCACCACCTAATTTATTGCTGTACATCTCTGCTGTGACGCTTTTGTACCTTTGCAATAAAGAGTTTTCTGGTTTCAGACCCGCCTGGTCTTGTGATTGGTGCTTTGGGCCGAGTCCTCGAGTGCAGGGGCCGTGAATGTGCTGGGCCGCTGCACCCCCCCCATCCCAGCCCCCGACCCGGTCGCCCTCCCCTGCGATGGGTCTCCTTGGCTGCGGGGTCCGTCCGGTCAGCCACGGTGCGTGCAGGGGGTCAGGCTGGTAGAGCTTGCCAGCTGGCCTTCTGAATGGTGGGCACCGTTCCTGAGGGTCCCATCCACCGAGACCAGGAGCCCCCCAGCCCTTAGGCAGCCCTCCCTCTCCAGCTGGGGCTGCTCCCTCCCACCCCCCCGGTGGCCTGTGCCCCCGTCTCAGGCCAGGTCTTACTGGAGGTGGGGAGAAAGACGTCCTGCCCGGGGTGGGCAGCGAGGTGCCCTGCCTGGTGGCCTAAAGTAAGTGGAGTGGAGGGCCCATCCTCTGGGGACGCTGTCCCCTCCTCACCGGTCTTCCATTCCCACTGTTCCTCCAAGGGGTAGACGTGTCCGAGCTCAGCCTTAGCTGCTGACGGAGGGCGGGCTGGTGGGTGCGGCCTTAGGGTCTCCAAGCCCCGCCAGCCCTCCTGCCACACCTCTGCCTGAGCTGACAGGGTGGCTCCTGCAGTCACTTGTGGGCAGGGTGCTTCAGCGCCTTGGCTTTAACCTCTGAGTGACGGAGGGCCCGTTCCCTCCCCTTTCTAGCCGAGCGCTCCCTTCTGTGAACTCGGCAGGGGGCCGAGTGTGCCAGCACGATGGGGTCACCATGGCCCACGGCTAAGCCAGACGCCCCCGAAGCCCGGCCTGTGCCTCCTGCGAGAGCCCTGGGGCGGCCAGGTGACCGCAGCTGGCAGCAAGCTTGTGGGTATGAGCTGGGGAGGCATGGACCCCAGCCCTGTTCCGGGCCCCTGGGAAGTAAGAGGTACCCCTTTGCCCCGCCCTGGCCACCCACGTCTCCAGCCTGCCTCCTTGGTGTTGGATTGTCGGGGTCATTTCCCACATAAGAGCACGGAGGCCAGGATAAGTTAGATAAGCCGGCCGCTCCTGGCCCTGTGCGGTGGGGCCCAGAACCGGAAGCCGGCCCTGCTGTCCTAGGTGGTGAGACGTGCCTCCTTCCGCTCCTCCTCCAGAGCACCCAAGCTCCCCCCTGGCAGACGAGGCCAGTGAGGGGGTTGCAGCGGCTTTGACCTTGAGGCTCTGTGCTCCCCTGTGGGTGTCCAGGAGAAGCGGGGTCTGGTCTGGGCAGAGGTGTCTGTAGGGGCTGGACAGGTGGGAGAGCTGGCCTTTGGGAAGCTGGTCTGCCTCCTGCCGGCTCTGACCTCAGGCAAGTGGCTTAACCTCTCTGGGCCTTCGTCACCTTCCCTGCGGCTGTCGTGAAGACTAAGTGGTCCCACAGTGGGTGCTCGGTAAACGTGGACTCCCCTCACCCCAAAGTGCCAAGCTGACCAGGCTGCCCCCAGTGCACAGGCCTGGCCCGAGGGCGCCCCTGCAGCCAGGAGCCCGCAGTGCGTCTGGTCTTTTGAAGGGGGTCTTGGCCCACTTACCCTGTGCACATAGCCTTAGGCACCTTGGGCCCTAAAGGGGTGGCCCTTCCCAGGCACGGGCCTCTAGGGCAGCCCCCTCCTTCGCTCATGGTGGGGCTGGCACCGTGTCTCGCCTCCTCCAGACAGCCTCCAGCCGTGGTCCACAGGTCTCTGCAGGAGGCGCCACGCCTGTCCCCAAACCTGCTGACTGCAGCCTGTGGGGCCCGAGCTGGGCGGACTCTGGTCCGCCAACTGCAGAGGGCATGATAAGGCGGGTGGGGGCCTCGCTCGGGGAGGCAGCCTGGCCTATCTTGTCGGGCAGCCCATCCGGGCCCTTGGAGAGGCTGTGGCCTTGAGTCCCGTGTCTCCAGGCCTAGGGAGCAAGGAGGCCGTGGGGTGAGCCCATGCTGGTAGTTGACTCCTGCCCTGCGGGGTCTCTGGACCCTCAGCGCCTTTCCCTCTTTCCCCGGTGACGGGTCGGGAAGTTGTCACTGGGTGGCGCCCACCAGGCCGCTCTTGCCCTGCCGGCGGCCCTGGCTCCCCACACCCGCGGGCCCCTGCCCACACCCCCTCCCAGACACAGGCCTTCCCGGAGGCCTCCCCACCCCACTGGCTGCCTCTGGCCCCTCTTTCATGTTTCCCAGGCCGCTCGGGCATGTCACAGCTTCTGGAAGGCAGGGCCTGTGTCTCTCAGGGTGCTGGCCTGGCGCACAGGAAGAGAGAAGGATGAAGGAAGGCAGGCTCCAGGTCTGCGCCCTGTGCCCTCTCCGGGCTTGCGTCCGTGGCCTTCATCCACCCACCGAGGGCGGGGCTGGCAGGAGGCCCATCTTATGGAGGAAGGTGAGCACGACCCTGGGTCTCTCGGGGCCACAGGGCAGGGCTCTCCATCCATGCGTGAGCTCTTTGCCCTGCTCTGAGCGTCGCCCGGGACGCTTGCCCCGACACCCAGACTTAGCACAGTGGGGCTCCCGTGACCACCCACCGGGTGCCAACCCTGCAGGAACAGAGGCCACGGGAGTCACTAGAAAACGCAGGCTGTTTATGTATAAATAGGTGATGCCCCCAGGAGCCCCACACGCTTCGCGGGCTGCCCAGGGTGAAGGTTCTGTGCAGGTGGCCCTGGGCGCCTCCCAGAGCCTCATCAGGCACGCCTTGCCCGGGTGGGGGCTTTTCAGGAATCCCCAGGGCTGGAGGGGGTGCAAAGCACCTCTGCCCAGCCCAGTCCCCTGCCCCCACTGGCCCGTAGCGCCTACAGCTCCAGCGCCCTCAGGGTGGGGCTGCCTCGCTCTCCCAGGGCCCAGAGTGAGGTCCGTCCATCCGCCCCTGCCCTGCCAGTGCCTGCCTCACGACAGCCCCACGACGGCCAGGCGAGCCCGGTGGGTTCCTGGTTCGTCAGATAAACTCAGGCGCCCTCTCCTGGGGCCACGGGCCTGCTGGCGGGAGGAAGGCTGGGAAGTGGTGCCACCGGCCTGGCATCAGGGCTCCCAGGAGGGGCTTCACCTTTGGCAAGAGGGTGAGGGGCCCTGTGCTTTCCCAGAGGCCTGGGCAGCCTGGTCCAGGCAGGCGGCCGGGGACCCCCGTGGCCCTCCTACAGGTCCTCTGCGGGGATCAGCATTCTCTTCTCCACGTTGCGACTCTTCCTGAGGCCGCCAGAGCCTCCGGCCACACTGGGGTGGGCACCAGGGCTCGGGGCCTCGTGAGTGGCCTGCTGGGTGTAGTGCTGATAGGCGGGTGAGAAGTTGTGGACGGCGTCCTGCACGATGTCCTGTGGGCTCATGGTCTCCTTGAGGCCGCTGGAGATGCTGTGCATGGGTGCCTCGGGGGCTGGGGGCAGACAGCACGTGGGTGGGGCCAGGGCGCTCTGGAGCTGTTCCCCCCCCACCCCCCAGCCGCCCCCCATCCGGGGCCTGGGCCCTGGGGACACGGCCCTGCCCCCACCGGCCTCGGGGCTGCCCAGGGCTGGGGTCTGGCATCCCCGGGCCCCGGGCTCGGCCAGTAGGGGGCACTTCAGGACCTCTGAATCCCAGCCTGGCTCCTCTACCCTGGGACTGTCCCAGCCGGGACTCCCCAGGGGCCACAGGGGGAAGCCGCCCAGGCTGGCTCCTGTCTTCTCTCCGGCCTACAGTGAGCCCTTCACACTTGTCACTTTAGGCTGCTGGAGCGGCCACAGGCCATCTCTGCCGCTGAGCGTCGTTCGCTAGGGATGCCCGGGGCCCTGGGGCCCAGACGTCCCGTCCAGCCATTTCACCCCGAGCTCGGAACCGTGCACCTCGCTGCCCCTGGGCCAGGAGCAGACGCCGCACCCGTCTAGCCTCCGATGGGGCTGTCTCCCTGGCCGTGTTGCTGACATCCCCTGGGCCCGTGCAGGAGGGCGGGACAGAGATGTGGTGCGGCCAGAGGCAGGCGGGGCTGCCTGGGCCCGTCTGCAGGCCCTCGGCACACCCCCACCCCCCGTGGGGCCCGCGTACCTGGCGAGCTCTCCTTCTCGGCATAGACCTGGACGGTGAAGGCGTAGCGCAGGGCGATGGAGGCAAACAGCATCTCGATGCAGATGATGAAGTTCTGGTAGCCCGCGGCCAGCGTGCCGGCCCCTACCTTGCTCCCGTCGATGACCTGGGCCTCAGGGATGACCCCGCACTTCTCCAGGATGGCCAGCAGCATCCCTGGGGGGTGGTGACAGCCGCTCAGGCACCCGCCCTACACGGGCCTTGTGAGCTCAGCGGGATCTGCAGAGGGGACGAGGGTCAGGCCCTGGGACATCCCATCCGTGTGGTCCTGTCCCACGGTGGGGGTTGGGGGGTGGCTGACATTCACGGGGAGGGGTGCCTCCAAAGCCAGGGTCTCAGCACGGTGGCCATCTGGGCACTCCCCAAGCGTCTGCCCTGACCTCCCTGGTCCCAGAGCTGGGGCCCGCCTGACACTTACCCCCCCACCCCCACCCCCGCCTCTGCAGAGTGGGGTCTGGGAGTGTCCCCAGCCTGGCCCAGGGCCTCTGCCTGTCCGTTCCATCCACCACAGGCCAGACCTACTGGACAGGGACTCGATGTCTCCCCTGCGCCAGGGGCTGTGTGGCTTCTGGCTGAGGGAGCGGTAGTACTGACCTGTGCTACAACCAGAGAGACTGAGGCCAGGCCTAAGGGCACCCGGGGAACCGGGGCGGAGATGGGGTTGGGACAGGCTCTGGGCTCCAGCCCCTGCCCCAACAGCGCACCCACCCTGCCAGAAAGAGAGGAAGATGACGGCCTTGATGGTGAAGAACTTGAGGACAGGCTCGAAGGGCTGCAGGAGCTCCCTCGTGGCCAAGTAGAAAAGGAACAGGGCGTAGAGGGCCAGGCTGACAGAGACGTTGTAGACCAGGGTGATGTAGAGGTAGCCACTGTGGATGCTGGGGCCAGAGCAGGGGTCGGGGGTCAGGGCAGGACCCTGCCCCGTGCCCTCCCCACAGTCTCAGCCGTATCACTGGTCCAGGCGCTCCAGCCTGGGCACCGACAGTGACCCAGACCTGGACCTTCCCTGCGTGGCGGGCGGACGGTACCCAAGGGCAACAGCGAGGGAGCTGGGGTGCCCCCCACAGCAGTGAGGAGGTAGCCTTTCTCCCTGTGAAACCCCGTGTCTCTCTTCCTCTGTCCACCTGGGCATGGCCTGCGGGAGCGGGCCTCCACCTCGTGGACACACGGGTGGGTGTATGTGAACATGTGTGTGCATGTTGGTGTGACCTGTGGGTGTGTGTTCACGTGCACAAGTCAGTGTTGTGTGCGCATAAGCATGTGAGCTGGGTCTGTGTGTGCCTGTGGGTGTGCACGGGCTGGCGTGGGCGTGGACCTGGCACAGGGCTCCTGGTACCAGGGAGGTCCCCGGCGGCGCCCCGCGCCTGAGTGCCTTAACCCCCCCCCCCGCCTCGTTCTCCTCCGGGTGGGCCGGCTGCAGGCTGCGAGGTCCTGGGGTCCTTGGCACACGTGGGTCTGCCTGCTACGGCCTTGCCCTGGCGGGTTCCCGAGAGGAGGGCGAGGCCTGTCCGTTCACATGGGGACTTGGCCCTGGGCTGAGCCCTCCCCCAGGCCCTGCCTGCCTCCGCCCAGCACGGTGCCCCCACCAGGCCGGGCCCGCCCCCTCCCCGCAGGCACATCGGCCTGGCCTTACTTGAAGTCCCCATCGTGGTATTTGCCGAACGCCTGCAGGACAATGGTGACCACGGCCATGATGGGCTTCACGATGCAGAACTGCAGTGTGGCCTGGGTGGGGGAGGGGAGCGTGGGGGCGCTCAGGGCGGTGGCTGGGAGGGGAGGGCAGAGGCAGGCAAGACCCCCACTCACCTGCTTGCAGAAGCGAAGGAAGCCGATGGAGTAGGACATGCCCTGGAGGCAGCAGGTGCCGTAGATGCAGCTTGACCTGGGGTGACCAGTCCCTGAAGCAGGGCTCCGGGAGGACGCGTCCCCAGACCCTCCCTGCTGCCCTGGGCGTGGAGGGACCCCCGTGGGCTCCGGGGCGAGAGGCTTACCGGATGGGCTTCCCCCGAATCTCGGCCATGATGGCGCTCTCGCCCCCCAGGTACTGGAAACAGAGGCTCAGGAAGCTGTAAATGACAAAGGCTGCAGAGGGGCAGGGCAGGGTGGGCGGCAGTGAGCCTGGGCTCCCCGGGGACGCCCGGCTGCAGGAGGGCTTTCTGACCCCCTGTGTGCCCACGCCCAGGACCCTCACTCAGCTTTGGGAGCCCACGCCATCCCCGGTGACCCCAGGGCGGGCGGAGCCCTCATCGGTCACTGAGGCAGCGATGCCCCACCCAGGGCCTGGACCCCGCCCTCGCATCCCGAATCCTGACCGTCAGGCGTCAGGCGGCCGGTTCCCGCAGGGCTGGACCGGGCTGGACCGGGCTGGACCGAGCCGTTCCCCGCCCCCTAGGGTGGGGTTCCCGGCCCGGGAGGGTGGGGTTCCGGAGCCGGCTGTGCGTCCCTCGGGCCCTCCCCGGAGCCAGGGGGCGCTCACCTTCATAGCAGTCACGCACCGAGGCGAAGTAGACGTAGTGCTGGTGGCCCCCCAGGAGGAGGAGGCTGAGCCAGGAGTCGAAGGCGTAGATGGGCACGATGAAGAGCAGGCGAATGATGTAGCGCTGCTCGTTGGGGACCGTGTAGGAGCGCAGGTGCAGGTAGATCTGGGCGGACAGAGCCAGGGAGGCGTGGGCGCGACGGGCCAGAGGGGCGGTGGGAGGCAGCAGCGAGGACTTCGCCAGGCGCGGCGGCCCCTTCTCAGCGGACACGCGCACGCACGCACGCACGCACGCACTCGTGTGTTCACTCGTCCAAGGAGAATTTCCCTGGGGGAGGGGCCGTCCGTGGCCCCTGGGCGGGCAGTTTGGCATTTCAGCGTGGCGGGCCGTCGCCGGGGCCGGGGCCCTGACCCGTTTCCGGGATTTGTCCCTCGGAGCGGATACGCGGCCGAGGGGCCAGGCTGCCCCAGAGGAGCCCCACACAGCCAGCGGAGGGGGCGTCCCGAGATGCCCACGCGGGGACGTGCTCCAGCAGGTGCCGAGTAAACACCAGAAGACAAACCAAGGACGGCCCCGCACGCCTTGGAAACGCAGGGCAGACCCAGAAGGAAAGATCCCTGTCTTTCCACGACGGTGATCACTGTTTATCGATAAACCTTTCCGGATTTTCCACGTCGTCTGTGAGGACGTGAAAAACCAGTGACGGGGTCTTGACGAGGAAGATGCACCAGGGCGCTGGGTATACAGGGCTGGCTGTGGTCCCACAGCACCTCTGGAAGGCTTCCCAGAGGAGGTGCCGTTGAGTGCCAGGCGGAGAGAGGGCAGTTGACGGGGAGGCTGTGTGTGGAGCCCCATGCGGACCCCGCAGGGAGTGGCGGGGGCGGGGGACAGGCTCCTTATCAGTCCCTCACTCCCAGCTGGCGCAGTGGGAGGGGCCCGGCATGACCAGCCAGTAGGAGCCGTGGATTCTGCCCGGTGCTGGCGCTGCCCGGCTGGGTGGCCTTGGCAAGTACTCCCCGTGTTCTCCGGCCTTGCCTTCCCGTCTTTAAAGCGAGAGGCTGCGTCTCCCTCTGTCCTTCTGGTTTCTGGAAGGGCAGAGTCTAGCTGCCCTTGAGCTACGGGGGCCTGGCAGTGTGGGCGGGGACGGGAGCTGCGTTCCATGGTGGGGAGGGGGGGTCCCTGACTGCCCTGTCTAGGCGGTGGGGACCCAGGAAGCGCGCGCGCGCGCGCGCGCACACACACACACACACACACACACACACACACACAGTTGCCAGCGCTGCAGAAGGTTAGGGTTACGCAGACGGCGAAGCAGAGACCCGGACACCCGGACCCAGGACTCTGCTGCTCTCTGCTCTATAAATCACAGCCTCCCCAAGACCCAACACCGTTCCTCCACCGAGGAGTAGGCACCACCCTCCCGTGCGGTCTACCTGTCCAGGGGCCGTGCAAACACTGCCTCCTCCAGGCTGTCCTCCCTGATGGCCCCTGCCGCTCTCAGCTGCACTGTGCTCCACTGGCCCCCATCACACCCTTGTGTCTATCATGTATTGTGGTGATTTGAGGCCACACAGCAGGCAGCTCTCATCGAGATGGGAGTCTGCTCACCCCTCTGTGCTTTGGAGGCCTCTGGGCCACCCCCCCCCCCCCCGCCTGCTGGCCCGGAGCCCCCGCCAGTTGTTTCCTCCCCCAATGCCGGCTGCACTACCCTGCAGGCCAGCTCTGCTCTCGGCACTGCCCCCCGCCCCCCAGCCACCCCCCCACCGCCTTCTCTGGCTCCCACACCCCCCAGGCTGAAAGCCAAACTCCGCTCTTCTGCGTCCTGAGTGCCCTCTACCCAGACGGCCGGCTCCCTGGCCTCCCACCTCGCTGTCGCCCCGGTGCCTCCCCGAATGTCCGTTCTCCACTGCCCCGCCCCTGCGCTCAGGCCCAAGACCTGCTGCCCGCGCCCGCTCTTCCTCGCTGCTGGGCGTGGCCATTCCCCCTCTGGGGGGGCTGCCTTGTCTGCTGGGGGTTGTCACCGCCTGGGGCCGGGGGCTCCTCTGCTTCCCTGAATCTGAGGGGGCGGCCCCCCTACCCCCTGTCCTCCCAGCCCAGCTCTGTCCCTGGCACAGACCTCCCATCCCTGGCTCCCACACGCCACGTTCTGGACCAGACCCCCTCCCCTGCCCCTGTGCCCTGGCCTGCTGCCGCCTCTGATGTCTGCCCCAAGCTCATGGCTGGAGGTCCCAGATGCCAGCAGGGCCAGCCAGGACCACATCCCACGGAGAGCGGGGACCCAGAGACGCAGAGGGGAGGGTTTACCTGGTGGCAGGTGAGCACCAGGGCGGTCCACACAAAGACCCCCGAGATGCCGCGGGCCAGCGCGGTGGTGAGGAAGAGCCGGGAGGCGCCCTGGGAGCTGTTCCCCATGCGGTCCATCTGCGGCCCGGCGGGCACGGGGGGCACAGCCGGCCCGGGGCTGGGCCGTGGCCATGTTCCCAGGAGCCCCGAGGCGTTAGTCATCTGCAGAGGTGAGAGAGGATGCGGGGAGGAGCGAGGGCAAAGGTGGGCCCAGGCAGCTGGGAGCAGCCCGGGGAGGAGGGAGCGGGGGCAGGGAGGGGGCAGCCGTCACCGCAGGCGGAGCCGGAGTCTGACCGGCTGGCCCGCTCCCCTGACCCCGGGCAGCCCTGGGCAGCTCCGTGCACAGGAACTCGGCTCCAAGGCCTGGGCCCGGGACGCCCTCCTTCCCTGGGGTGGTGCCCGCCTCCACTGCTCGGGTTTGCGGGGACCCCACACGTTAGGGGCCGGAGGTGTCTGGGAAAGTGGGGGAGCCCCCGTTGCCCTGGCTGCCCGGGGTGGAGTCGGACAGCACTGCTCGCGGCAGCCGATGGGGAGTTCGGCCCGGCACCCACCGGCTCCCCGGAACCTGCCGGACTGTCGGGGTGCCCAGCTTTGCTGCGGGGCCATTCTCTGCCCCGAGCCCGCTCGCCGGCCCCGGATGCCAGTTCTCCAGCTGCTTGCCGGCCAGCTGGGGCACCGGGCACCTCCCCCTCTCCCACCCAGGCCTTCCCGGGCCTCTCCCCCTCCCTCCGGCCCCACCGTAGCGACCCAGCGCCTACCTCTCAGGCAGGAAGCTCAGGCCCGGCCCTGGGAGGCCCGGCCTCCAGGGAAGCCTGGCTGGTCATTTGTGTGGCCACGTGGCCCTGGTGGCAGCCCCACGGGGGTGGGGAAGGGCTGCTATCTGGAGGCCGTATTGGGCTTGGGGAGGGGCGGCCTCAGCCTCCTCTTCAGGGTAGCCCACCTGAGCTGCTGCCTGCAGGGAGGGGCCCAGCAGGAGTGGGAGGAGCTGAGGCCTGTCCCCTCCCCCCACAGTTGACATTCTATCTTGGCCCGCGGCAGCTGGCTCCCAGGATCCTACAGGCCGCCAGGTGCCCTCACCTGCCTGTGCCAGCCAGTCAGGTGGCTCCTGCCCGGGCCCCAGGCGGCCAGGAGGGGTCTCGGTGGGTGGGGTGGGCGTGGGCTGCATGGGGCCACGGGTTTCCGTGTGGGGCAATGACAAAGTTGTGGACCGAGGTAGGCAGGCCGCTGCACTCAATGCGGTGAAACGGTTTGCTTCAAGGATGGGTGAATTTGCGTTGTGAGAATCTCACCCTGTCCCCCACAGGTATGCTGGAAACACTCCAGGGTGGAGGGGTGGAGGGGGACAGACAGGTCACTGGGCTCGCTGGGGGGCCTGGCTTCTGCTGCCCTGGGCTCAACCCTGAGCCCAGAGGCCCTCTGGGGAACAGCTGTCTCTGCTGTGTCTCCGGAGGGGGCGTCGGGGTCGGGGCCATGCTCTGGTCGCAGACGCGTTCATGCTGGGGCCGTGGGTACCAGGACCAAGTGCCTGCTCTGTGCCCGTGATGGGGACACCCCGTCCGTGTCCTCTGTGCCACCTAATGCTCCCCGCAGACCTGGGCGATGGGGTCAAGGGCTGAATTGTTGGAATTACCGTTCCCTTTTAGATGTAGGGGTGGGGGGCTCAGAGAGGTTCATCCGCGTGTCTGCGGCCCCACCCCTGCACACACCAGCCCCGGGGGAGCCCCCCCGAGGACAGGCCTTGCCTGAGTCTGCCCCCCACTCCGCATCACCCCCAGCGGGCCTCCTCTGAGCACTGCCTGGAACCTTCCACACCGACCTTTCTCCCAGCCGTCCCCTCGTCCCGCAGGCTCGCATGTCACCCACTCGGTCCTGTCTCCTCTTCAAATCCCACCTGCACTTCTGTCCACCTGTTGGCTTTGTGCTGCCCCCCCCACCCCCTGCACAGGGGCTGCCGTGCCCATCCCCGGACGTGGGGGGTAGGCAGTCTGGTGTGCCCTGATCCCTCGATGCCAGCTCCCAGCCGGTGCCCCGGGACCCGCAGGAGCGTCCGTCGCTGTGTGCAGGGTGGTGCTGCCGGCCGTGGACGTGGCTGTCATCTTTATGGGGCAATTCTGGAGGTAGCACCCATCATCGCCCCTGGTGACAATAGCTTGGGGATCCTCGAGGGAGAAGACTCAGCTTCTGGGACATGGACGGGGCTGGCAGGGGCCTGGGGAACCCACTCGTGCTACAGGCGGGGAAACAGGCCTACATCCTTCCCAGGCTGCTGCTGGAGTGACTGGGAATGCAGCAGGGGCACTGTGGTTAGATGTCAGAAGGACTTCCTAGCTGGAGTCAGCAGGCCCAGGCCTCTGGGAGGGCACTGAAGGGCCTGGCTTTGGGGAGGCTCGAGGCCTGGACCCTGGACCCAGACGGAGGGACTTTCCACGCGCCGCCTTCTCAAAGGCAGAAACGCTGTGGGGCACAGCAGCAGGTGGGGGCAAGGCGTCCGGGATCCTCTTCTGCCCAAGGCCACCCCCGCTCTGATGGCGGAGGCCAGGTCTGCCCTCAAGTTTTCTTGTTCAGCCACTGCCTCCAGGAAGGCCTCCAGGGGTCCCCACTCCAGGGCCTCCTCCTGCACACTCTGGGAAATGGCTGTACTCAGGGGCCTTCCTACCAGCGCCAGCCATGCGTGCCCTTTAGAAGCCTGGGACCCTGCGAGGTGGGGGTCATCCCCTCCCCTCCTTCTCCGGGTCCTGACCTGTCGCTCAGGGGGCAGCCCCGGCCCTCAGGGCCTTGTTCTGCCCATGCCCTGGGCGGTCACCTTAGCAGAGACCTTCACCCCCCTGGGCCTTTGCCTTCTCATCTGTGCGGACGAGTCTGAGTTCTCCCGCCGCTCCTTGGGGTACGGCCTGTCGTACACCTGCCGTCAGTGGGGGCCTGGGACAACCCCCCTCGGCCTGCTCTCAGTTCAGGGAAAGGGTCCGGCCCCAGGGCTCTCCCTGGAGAGAAGGAGCCTGGGTGGGTGGGGCGTGGGAGGGCGGCAGGGGAAGGAGCCGGGTGGGGGCTGGGGTTCGGCCCTGGGGGCGTGGGGGCCAGGACGGCTGATTCCTCAGCCACCTGGCTGCCCGTGGGGCTGTTTGAATGTGGCCCCACCCCTGGCCGCGGGTGTCACGGTCCACGCACACTCAGGAGAGGTGGTGGGCCGGCCAGGCCTGATTTCCCTGCCTGGGGCTGGACGCTGACCGAGCCTGTCACAGGACAGACCTGCCTGCCCAGATCCGGGCAGCCGGGGCCTCTGACCCCTGTCTACAGTGACCAGGTGCCTGGACTCCCGGCAGGTCCTGGCTGGGCTGTGGGGCGGCTGAGACCTGGGAGCCCTCATCCCCACACCTGCCCTTCACCGCTGATGACCCACGGCCCGTGCCTCCTTGGCCTTCCTGCTGGCCCTGGACCTCCTTCCTCACCTGCCCTGCCAGGCCAGCCCCCTTCTCAGACGGGCCGCCACCTGGGGACATCACTGAAGGCTCGCGGCCCCTTCCCTGCCCGCCACCCCCACCCCTGGGCAGGCAGAGGCAGGGCTGGGGCACGGCGGTGGGGGCATCGAGACACCTCGCTCCCCCCAGGGTGGCCCCGTCGGAGTCTTCTGACTCTCCCGGGGGCCCTCCCCTGCTGGCGCCCGGGGAGTGGCAGACAGGGTTTGCCACGAGCTTTTCTTACAGCCCACGCGGCCGTTGACTCAACTAATACCCACCGTGGCCTGGGGCCCGGGGTGACTGGACTGGGGCCCCTGGCAGCCAAGGGTCCTGGGTGCTCGGGCCTTTAAGCCACTTGTGTGGGAGCTGGGAGAAGTGGGGCAGCGGTGGGGCCTCTGTGGCCCTATCACTCTGGCTGTGGAAGGGACCTACTAGCCGGGGCCCCGAGCCACTTTTCCCTCCCTCTGGGCCACGGAGGGATGGGGGTGGCGGGTCCTTCCAGCTCTCATTCCGGGCCCCCTTACACACTTGGGTGGGCAGGGAGGCTCCAGGACGCTGGCTCCTGACCTGGGCCAGGGCCCTGGGTCAGACGCACCGGGGTGGGACTCTGATGCGCGGCTCTCTGTGTCCGTGACCTTGGGCAGACCCTGGTTCTCTCTGAACCTCGGTTCCCTCTGTGTTTGGAGCCCCCGCGTGCCCCGGGCTCCCTGCCACCTGTTTCTCTTGGAGGTGGCCACAGGCCGCTGGAGCCCAAGACAGCCCAGGACGGCCGTCTCAGTCCTGCTGTCCTGCCAGCCAGGTCGCCTGCCGTAGGCTTCTCTCGTCATCTGGGCCAGTCAGCCCCGGGGGACGGACCCCAGCGTGGGATCTGGGGGCCTCCCTCCCTTCCTCTGGGGCTCCCCCGTCCTTCCTGCGCATTCCCTGGCGGCCCCCTCCTCTGTGCCGCCTCCGTCCCCAGAGAGAAGCCGTGTGTGCCCAGGGCCTGCCTGTACCTGCCTGTTGCCCCAGAGGTAGCTGGCTGTCCTGGGTGTGTACCTGGAGGCCCTCCTCCGTCTCTATGCGGGGCTGGGGTGGGGTGCTGGCCTGAGGACCCTTTCTGGCTACCAGGTGGCATCCTGGGGCCTGGCCGGGCCCTGTCCTCTTGAGGGGAGAAGGAGTGGGGCACAGACGCTGGGACTCCCAGAATTTCAAGGTGTGGGCGTTTTTCTCTGAGAGCCCCTGCCCCACTGGAGTGAATGGGACCCCGGCCTGGACCCCTCACCCCTCCCGTGAACTGGGGCCCACAGCTCACCTCCATGGCGGCTCCCTCGGCTGTCCGGCCGGGCCCCTCGAGCAGCTCGGTGGCGGGGCCCCAGGCCGGGGAGGGGTGGCCGGGATGTCCAGCCTCACGGTGAGGCCTCCGGACCTCCACGATTCCTCCCCACGGCAGCCAGGGTCGGTCTGAGACGCTGTTGCTTCTGGGGAAGTCCTGGCCTTTTCCTGGACCCAGAAAACTCCTCCTTGCTGCCTGCCCACCTTGCCGGACCGGCCCTGCCTGCTGGGGTGCCGCCCGGGGCCACACCCTCTGCTCTGCCCTGCCACCGTCCAGCGGGGGCCACAAGCTGGCCTCAAGGTCCCTGCCATCTGGGTGTGGATCTCGTTGGGACCACTGACCCCCGTGGCTGCATCGCTAGTCTGTGTGGGCAGGAGTCTGACGCCCACCTCCTCTGGTGCAGTGGGGGTTAAATGGGGTGATGCTGTGGCCCCAGTCCCACTGGCTTCACCTGCACAGCCCTGAGCCTTGGTCTTCCCGGCTGCAAAGGGGGCTCAGGGGTCCGTGTGCTCCCAGGTCGTGTGCAGGTTGAGCGTGGGGCCTGCACAGCCCGGGAGCCAGCGCGGCCTGGGACTTCCTGTGGTTTCTCGGAGACCCCTGTTTCTCTCAGCGTCTCTCCCCCTCCCCTCCTTCCAGCTGCCTCCCTACTTTGGCCCGCCAGATCGCAAGGCCCAGGAATCGAGGTGGCCCGCGGGGTCCCCACCTGCCTTCACAACGGATGGGCTCCTGTCCCTGAGCAGCCCAGCGCAGGGGTCCCAGCACACCTCCTCCAGAGACGTGGACCCCTAAGACTATCGGCCCCCGGCTCTCTGGCCTCTGGCCTGGGCTTCCTGGGGCCCACAGAGACATGGTCCCCATCAAAATGTCCCCAGACGTGGGCTTCCTCCCGAAAGCCCCCCTGCACCCCGTCCCGGGGGCTTCGGGGCCTCCCATCCTGTCACAGACCTCAGGGATTGATGCGTCCTCGCTTCCCATGAGCAAGTCCTCACCCCCCGCGACCGCGTCTGCGTGCTTCCTGTTGGGATGTGCACTAGCAGACCGCGGGGCAGAGCGCCTCCCTGCCGTCGTCCCCTGGGCACTCAGGGCCCTCGGATTTCACGGGCATCGTCTTGGCCACTTAACCGCGTGCCCCCCTCCTGGTTTCCAACTTCACTGCGGGGCGTTAACGGAAGAGCCGGTCTCGCGAGCGGCGTCTGATTCCCCCAGTTAGTTGTCCTACCTGGTTTAGGGGGGACCGGGGCTCTGTCAAAGCCCTGGATAAGCAGCTCGGGGTGACAGCAGACAGCGGCCGCCCTCCCTGGCTTCTCTTGACCCCCAAGGGCACCTGCCTGCCCTTGGCTCGGAGCTGGAACCACGCCCCCACGTCCTCTAAGGAACAGGGGGGGCGTGCGAGGGAGGGGCCCGGGGGTCTCCACGTGCAGCTCAGTGGCGCTGGGCCGGCCAGATCGCGCCCTGTCGACCAAGGGCACGGCCTTGACAAAGGAGCCTCGTCTGGCAGTCTGGGCTGCAGGGGCTGGCAAACTGGCCCGAAACGAAGATCATGATTCACGCTGGGCCACAAATCACTGCAAGGCCGAACTGCAGTCTGACCGCTGGGTAAGCGCCACCCGCGTCCACGTCCGCGGAGCACACAGCCCCGCCTGCGGAAACCGAGGCTTCGCGGTCTCTGTCGAGTGCGTCCCTCTCCCCCAGAATCGTCGCAGCCGGGAGGGCGCGGCCGCGGCAAAGGGCAGAGTCACGTGCCTGCATTTGCACGGCAGGGCGGCTTCCGGGCCGGGAGCCTCGAGTGTCGGTCTGTGTCTTACGAGCTTCGGGCCGCTGTCGATGACTTGAGGAAGGTGCTGGGGGCCTGGTTTCCATTACACGTCCACCGTCCAGATGGGCGGCCGAGGGCCGGCACCGCCCCGTGTCCCCAGCCCGCGTCCGCCAGCGCGCCCCTGCCTCGTCTCAGGGCGGCCACGTGACCCCGCCTCGGTTTCCCCCTCTGGCACACGTGGGTGACCAGGGTGGCGACCTCCCTCCAGTGTGAGTGAGGGCTCAGAAGGGTGGGCCCCAGAGCCTGGCCACGGTGCCAAGCAGCACGTGTGTGAGTCCTGCTGCTGTGCATTTAGGGACCAAACAGAAAGCCAGAGGCTGCAGATCCGAAACCCGGGCTCAGACGGGACCCTGCCCAAGCCTCAGGTTCCCTGCTTGTTAAACGGGACAAGTCATGACTCCACAGGGCAGACACTGACAGGCGTGGGGTAACCACTGGTCCCAAGTGCTGACCTGAGGACACCAGGCCCCTGCTCCTGCTCTGGGGGTCAGGCTGGGGACACGGCTGCCCGAGACCAGGAAGGGGGGCAAAGCCGGCCACAAAGGAGTCCCGTGTCTCCCAGGGATGGGCCTGCCTCAGTTCCCCCCCCCCCCCCCCCCCCGTGTCCCTGACAGGTGCAGGCACCAGGAGGGGGCGGAGGGACCTTGGTCACTCAGGCTCCCCGTAGCAGCAGGTGAGTGAAGCGCCTTCCCCGCTTAGGAGTCGGTGCCGCCTCCAGGAAGTCTGGTCGGATTCCCTCGGCCAGTCTGTGCCCTGCATGGGCAGCGTCTGCCGAGGGAAAGAGCCCTCGAGGTTTCCCTCTGCCCCACCCTCGGCAAACTCACGCTGGTCCGGAGGCTTCGGCCCCGTCTTTCCACTGCCCGCCCTGGAGGGTTTCTCAGGTTAAGACTTTCTGTTTCAGAATCCCCCCCCCCCCCACCCCAACCCCAGAAGGCCATCCTGGGCGCACAGGGATCCCCGCTGGTTTCTGCCTGCAGATCCTGAGCCCTCGCTCGCTCTCCCGCGAGCTTCTAGCTTGTGGGACAGACTCACACGGCAGAACATCTAACCTGCCAGCTTCTGGTGTGGCCAGTGACGTGCCCTTGTGGCCGGAGGGGGACGAGGGGAGCCCCGTGGGTCCCAAGATGCCCTCCCAGAGGCCCAGCCGCACAAAGGCCCCACCCCGTAGCTCCGCCCGCCTGTGGAGGTGCTTCCTGGGATGATTTCCAAAAGGCAAACCCGCCTGACTCAAGCCCCAAGGCCTCAGAGGCCTCAGCATTCAGCACCAGAGGCTCCTGCCATTGGCCCCCTCCCCACCCTCGGGCTCTGCCAGCCCCAACGCCCTGGGGCCCTGGGGCCCGGGCTCAGCCGTGCCCTCCCATGCTGGACTTCTGTTTCCTGGCCTTTGTGCAGCCTTCCCCCAGCATTCAGGATTCCCTCCCTGGGCACTCAGCGGCCTGCGGCCCTACCGTGGCTGGCCCCAGGCCCGTGGGGTGACATGAACAGCTCCCCGGCTCCTGAGGCTGGGGTCTGTGCCCCACACCCTCGCAGCGACTGCCGCCCAGCAGGACCGTGGGGAGTGTTCGCAGAAGGGAAGTTAACGGCTGCCCAGCAACGCGAACGCGCTCAGCGAAGTCAGAGGAAGAGGAGTGGGGTGAGCGTGTGCAGAGTGTGAACTACACTGTGTTTCCTGCCGAACGAGGTTTCCTCCCGCCAGACGCACCCGGAACCGAACTCGCGCCACGTGACTGAAACTTCTCAGTACTTCTAAGAAGGATGGTGAAGTCGCTTAGGGTACGCGTTTATTTTTATTAGAAACAGCCGTCCTCCAACAGTTGCCCCCGCGTGTGGAGGACCAGGACTCTTACCTGATGACTCCTCTTTCGCCTCTCAAATAAACGCCACTACCCGGACCCTGCTGAGAACCATTCACAAGCCCCCCAAGACACATTGCACGGCTGTGCTCCCACCGGACCGCGGGTAACTCAGCGACCCAACCAATCAAGAGTCCGCCTGAGGTGTGTGTATTTCTTCCGGCTCCGGGGACCCAGGCCAGACAGTTCCTCCTGCGGACCGGCCAGGGGAGGGCCTCCGAATCGAGAGCATGTCGGGGTCTCCCTTTGGCCGCGCCGAGGAGCAGGCGTGGTCACCACACCTGGCAGGCCTGGATCACCTCCTTCAGGGCCTTCAGCCCCTCCACACTCCTGTCCTTCATGGCCATGGCCAGGAGCACCGCTCTGTTTCCCGCTTCTTGAGACACAAACGTCACCAGGTTCTTTGCAAAGACGTGGATGAGAGGCTGGTGAAGGAACGACAGAAACCATCTGAACCGCGAGTCTCTTTTCCCGTAGGAACCCACCTGGCTTCTGCACCAGCCTCAGACCCCCACCCGGTGTGATGCGGCAGCAGTTGAGGGTTCGAGGAGGCTCCAGAACATTCCGGTCCTACACAAAATGCTAAACACGCACCATTATACTTATTTTCTCGGTGCCTTCTGATGCCCGGGTGCCTGCTGGCTGTCTCTAATCTAGGACTCCCAAAAGACGAGTCTGCCAGGCTAGGGGGCAGGGGTCTGTACAATCTGCCAGGCCATCTTTCAGACCGAACAGGAACAGCCACTCGCTCCTCCAGGCCGCGGTGACAGGGTCAAGATGAAGGCGAGGCACCCTCACTACAAAATCAGTGTCTCTGCTCGTCTGCTGGATAAAGTCCCGACGGGCTGGGAAAGGCAGCCACCAAGCACGGGCACCAGGAAAGGCTGTCGCTGCTGGGGGGAAGGGGGGCAAGGGGGACTTGCCTACTGACAAAACGGAGCCACAGACGCGGTCCCCGCTCCCCCACCCCCCCGCGCCCAGCGTGGGGACCCCTTCCCGGCCACTATACCTCGTCCTGCCCCAGAAGGACTCTAGTGGTGAGCACCGGCTTGCCGATGTCACCGGCCACGTCGCTGGGTTCCAGGGAGACCAGGGTGCCCATCTTCCCGAACTGGGTCACCAGCACCAGGATGTGACTGCTGAAGGCCGTGCACACCACCTGGGTGGGGACCCCGCACACCACTTCCGTCCTCTGTCGGGACATCAGCAGAGGTTTGCCTTCCATGGCGGGGTCTCCTCCGGGGCACTTCTACGTTAGAACGGATAAGTGAATCAGACCGCGTCCCCGCGGCGCGCCGACGGCCGCGCGCACGCGCCCTGGCAGGTGAGGGTCCGCGCGGCCACCGGCTTCCCCTGGAGCCGGGGCGCCGCCCGCAGACGCACACGGGCAGGCGGCGGGCGAGGACCGGCGCCGCTCCCGGGCTCGAGCAGGGGACCGCGCTCCCGCCGACCCGTCCCACCCGCCGTGCCGCCCGCGCTCACCGCGCCGCGCCCGGAAGTGACGCCCGCGGGCGACGGGGGGGGGGGGGGGGGCAAGGGGGGCGGCCGCCCGCTCGCCCCCGCGCGCCCGCCGGAAGTGCGGCTGCGGGCTTCCGGTCCCGCGCGGGCCTCCCTGCGCGTCCCGGAGCCGCCGGGTTCCGCGCTCCCGAGAGGGGCCGCGTGTTCGGGGCAGGGGGCTGCGGCCCTCGGCCTGCGGGGCTCCGGCTGCGCGTCCTCGGCCGTCCCGGGGGAGCCCTGCGGCTCGGCGGTCGGGGCTCGCCTGGCTGTGGGCTGCGGGACCCGCGTGGCGGCCGGGGGCGGGGGGCTGTGGGAGAGGAGCCGACGCCGAGAGCGGGCCGTCAAGGGCTCCGAGTGTGGCCCGCGGGCGTCCCAGTCCCGAGCCGGGGCGTCCTGCTGACCCTGGCCGGGCGGGGCGGCGCGGAGGCCCCTCGGCGAGGCCCGGGTCAGGGTGGGGGCGCCGCGGAGGCGGTCGGCGGGGCTCGGGGCGGTCTGTGGGGGCGGGGGGGGGGGGGTCGGCGGGGTCGGGAGGGTGTTCAGCGGGGGCGGTCTCCGGGGATGGAGCGGACCCTCCACCCCACTCTCAGGGGGTCCCCAGCCCTCCGGGGATGCTGGCGGCCTATCAAAGGCCCATCTGCCCCCCACTCCCCGAGGCCAGCATCCACGAGGCCGCAGTGGGTGCCGGGCATTGTGCTAAGTGCTGCCTGTGCGGTAACTCCGGAGTCTTAGCGCCACGTGGTAGAGCGCTGTCATCCCTGTCGCGTAAGCAGGCCGTTCTGGTTCGGGGACCTTACCCGAGGCCGCGGTCGGAGAGCCGGTAAGGCCTGCATCACCCTTGAGTACTGGTCTCAGGGCTCGAATGCCCGGGTATAGGGGAAGAGGAGGGACCAATGTGGCCCCTGTGGCCGGGTGAATTCTGGCCCCTCCCCAGGATCTCTGAGAGCCCCCGCCACTCCTCTTTTTCCCCAAGCTGGAAGTTTTCTTGGCAGGGTGGGGGAGTCGCGCACTGACCGGTACTGCAGTGATTCGATTAGAGCCTCGAGACTTTTTCTCAGGGGACTAACGTCTCTTCAGAACCCCATACTTACTGTCCATTGCCCTGCCGGCGGGGTCAGGGAGCGTGTCCCCTCCGTCTAGTGGGCCCACGTCACTGAGTCCCCTAGGAAATGTCAGCATCCCTAATCTTTCCTTTTTCTCCCGATTTGTTGACTCCTGTACAATCCAGGTCAAGTCAAATGAAGCATACACCTTGAAAACAACTTCTGGTGGCTTAACATAAAAAGCATGTATACAAAACGTTATCAAAATAGAAATAAAAATCAAAAGGAAATCTGTTTTTGAGCTTTCTTGCAGCCAGGTCACAGAGGGAAAGATTTTGACTTTCAAGGTTCCCATATTCCAAAAGGGGGAAGGATATCAGTTTCTCAGGAGAGTGTTTTTGTTGGGTCTAAATTTAAATGCACGTTCACCCACGCACACCCCAAAAGCAAATCGCAGGGGCATTGCTTTGCCATGGGAAGCCTTCAAAAGGTCCATTCACCCATTCACTGTTATTCACCTGTTCATGCAGCCTCTCTCTGTAGGCAAATGGACACAAGTCTGATATCCTCCCCCGCCCCCCTGCCCCGCGGGGGAAAAACCCAACTCCAAGTTCTCACCTCTATAAAAGATGTGGAAGAACAAAGTGTTAACGCTGTTAAGCAAATGCTTACGTGCTCGTCAGTTGGCTGTTTTTTTGGTCTGGATCTTGGATACGAACTGCATACGAAGTAAACGGAGGGGCTTCCTGGCGGCCCAAGTGGACGTGTGGGAAGAACTTCTGCACCTAGGATAATGGGGGATGACCTCATTGCCTGCCGCTGACTGTTCTCCAGTTTAAGGCCATAATTGAACTGGAAAGAAAGGTCCCTTAGGGGAGTTCACTTAAAACAAGAAGCAAGTAGTAATAGGGTCCATAATGGGGCAAAAGAGAATTTATCTTGAAAAATGGGGAAAGTGGGAAATGTCTTGAATTCGCCTTCTCTTCAAGGAGTTTTAGGTTGTGAACGCAATTGTACATTAATGTGTAGAACGAGCAAAGAATCGGTGTTGATTTGGCGGGGCCCTGATTTTTCCAACTAATTGCTTGGTAGCGATGTTCCCAGCTCTGTTATGCAGAGGATTGGTTTGCCGTGCTGTGCAGGGGCCCATTCAATTTCCCCAAGAGCCTCTCCTAATCCTTCCGTAAGTCACTCCTTGTTGGAGTGCCGTCCTGTCCTGTCGCAGCCTCCAGGGCACCGCCAGGCCCTCCCGCACTTACTGGCAGCTCTGGGAGCCATCAGAACCTCCCCTAGTATCCCATTCACGGGCTTTCTGGAATCTTGGGTTGTTCCTGAGATTTGCAACTGACTGTGCAATTGACTTGTGCCGTCCGTCCACAGCTTCACAGCCGGGTTCCCAGGACTTTCAACGTCATGCGTGTGCGTGAGAGAGAGTTGGGGGAGACAGAGGGGTTCGGGAACCACACTGGGAGGGGTATTTAAGTGGAGCCCAGTTTTGTAAAGGGTCAATTCATTAGTGAAACTTTCTGTGTTAGGATGATTCTGCTCCCTCCGCAGCCTGCCAGCACGAGGTCCTGAACTGTCCACGCTCAGGACCCCGGAATGGGCAAGACCTCGGGCCGCAGAGTCTGCCTCCTTGGCCCTTACTCACTTTGTGCTTTTGAGCAACTTTCCCTGTCCGCCTCAGTTTCTCAGCTTAAAAATGGGGCTGACACTTGTGCCTGCCTCCTAGGATTGAGCGAGGTTCGTGTGCACGGATCCCCTGGAGCTTTATGAAGTTAGCTATGACTTTATTTATATATTTACGTATTATTCATCTCGTTTATTATTTTTTTAAATTTTTTTTAACGTCTATTTATTTTTGAGACAGAGAGAGACAGAGCATGAACAGGGGAGGGGCAGAGAGAGAGGGAGACACAGAATCTGAAACAGGCTCCAGGCTTTGAGCTGTCAGCACAGAGCCCAACACGGGGCTCGAACTCACGGACCGCGAGATCATGACCTGAGCCGAAGTCGGACGCTCAAGCCACCGACCAAGCCACCCAGGCGCCCCTCTCATTTATTATTAACCACCTGTTCTCCCATCCTTAAGTAAGTACCATCCCGCTGCTCCATGCCGGGCAAGGAACAGCCTCAGTGCACACCAGTCTTTGGGACTCAGAGGGCCTCTCGTTTGAGGTGAGGTGCTTCTGGCCACCCTTGAACCTGTGGGAGGCTCTCCAACCTGCTGCCCCCAGGGTCTGCCCCAGCAAGGGTCCCGCAGAGCCTCCGGGTTCTGGGGAGACGTGGTCGTAGGTGGAGCCGTGTTATCAGTATAGATGACTGTTCCTCTCACGGTCTCGGCCAGTCTCCCACGAGGGCCCGGGGACGCAGAGGGCGGATGTGTCCGTTAGGATTCCTTCAGGCAGGTGGCAGACGCCATGTGAAACCGTCTCTTGCCCCCAAGGGGAACAGATGGGCTCCGTGGACGGCTCCGAGGCTGCCGTCCCTGCGTGCCAGTGAAATCACCAGCCTGGCTCACGTGCCCGTCCTTGCACCAGTCACTGTTTGAAAAGCAGTTAATGTAAAAACAGCTCCCCGTGTGCTCGAGAGTTAGAAAATACTTCCCAGCGATGCGCATCAAAGAAGAAATCATCTTGGAGGTCATGAAACACCTAGAACCCGCCCCTGGAAACCACTCACCTACTTTGTGTTCCTGCAGATTGGCCAGGTGGGACATTTCCCGCAAGGGGACTCGTATTCCACGTGGCCTTTCACAGCCGGGTCCTTTTGCCCAGCACCGTGCTGTGAAGGCTCGTCCACGCGTGGCAGGGTTTTGTTCCTTCCAGACGTGCCAGTCATTGGGAGGGTGAAACGAGGCCCTGTGGCAGGAGGGCCCGGGGCAGGGCCTGACACGCACAGGTGTGCAAGGTTTCCTTCCCTTCACGGATCACTGGAATCAGCTGGTGACACCACATCCACGGCACCTCACGTGGTCGGTGGCTCCGAGCTCCCCGCACTGCTGGTGCTTGGGGGGCGCTGATGCGGAAGGGTGACAGCGTTAGCCCATCTCCCCGGTCCCCTGATGCCTCCTGAGACAGGTCTGGGGATATCTACATGGGCTTTGTCAACGCCGGGGCCGTGAGGCCCTCGTGCCACGATCCCGTCCCCGGAGAAAGGCCGAGGTGGCGGAGAAGCTGGCCGTGGTTTGTCAAGACACCAATGTACAGGCACGTGGGCACGGCCACCTTCGAGGCTGTCTGTGGCCCTTTCTCCGTTTGGCAGCCTTGCAGCCACGGCTGGGGACGCTCTGCCCAATGGGCCCTGGCGTTCAACTCCAGCTTATCACTGCCCTCTTGGTGCCCCAGCTGGGAGGCCCGACGGCGACCCGGGGCCGTTGCCGGTACGGCACAGTGTCCCTAGCATGACGGTCACAGACACCCTTGAACAAACAGCACAGAAATGGAAGCGATTCTAATTAGGGCTCTCTATAAGACGGAAATTACCTTTAGCGGCACCCGGTTATCTAGAAAAACAATGAACAATTAATTTTTTCCAAACCAGGATTATCCAAGTGGAGGCAGGATATAAGAAACATGCCGCTGAGGCCTTTGGAGAAAAAAAAGATTAAAGGCAACCAATTGAAAATCGCATATATTTTATTACAAAAACAAAGCCCCGGGTCTGTGTGAAATTCAAATTTTTCCCGAGGGAAATTAATGAATACCATTAAAACTGAGTCCAGTTTATAAGGATCCAGGGAGCGGTTCCTTTGGAAAGGGAATAAATCTTCTTCCCAGGGAGCATTTAAAGACCATTTCTGAAATGCCTGCAGCACAGGGTAAGAAGTAAAATCGTTATTTTCCTGCAGAGGCCGGTGGTGTTCCCTGTTGGGTGTAGCCTCGGCTCAGCCAGGGCCGGCAGGGGCTGTCTGGCCTAAGGAAGTCCCCAGCTTTGGAGTTTCGTGTTGACGGGAGTGTTTTTATTTAACACCGCACAGTAAACACAAAGAAAATCCCTTGTTTTTGGACCCGATTCCATCACGGCACAGAACCGAGAGTTCAGCACGTTGCTCTGTTTTCTGCCGAACTGAGTCGAGCTCAGATATCGCAACGTTTTCGTTCGAGGAGCGAGCCTTTCCGCCCTCATTAGAAATCCGGAAAACTGCCTGGCACGCGTTTGTTTAGTTCTTTAATAAATGAAACCTTAATCCGTGTACAATTTCTGAAAGCCTTTCTTTCAATATTTTAAGAAGTTATTTCCCCTGGCGAAGACACGGTCTCGTCGCCCCGCGTTGAACCCGCGGCCAATCTTGCCAGCGTGCACGGAGGCTCGTCCTTGCTCCCGCCAGTGCTGCGCGTCAGGGGGCCTGAAAACGTGCTTGTTGAATCGGATCAAATTCAAGTTGGCGTGCGAAGCTTTGGATTGAGGGGCCCGGGTGGGCGCGGAGCGGGAGGGGGCAGAGGGGCAGGATGGAGCCAGGGATCTCGAGCCCTGCCCCGGGGCTCTGGCACTAACCTGTGGCCTTAGACAACTCCCTTCCCCTCCCTGGGCCTCCACCTACAAACCCTCATCTGTTAAATGGGCAAATTGGCCAGGTGGCCCCCAGGTGCCTCCCACCCACTCTTAGCTCACGCAGCACGGGGAGCGGGGAGGGTCCGCAGAGGAAGAGGCAGCCCAGAGGAGCAGTGGCAGGGAGGGCCTGGGCAGATTCTGTCCCGGCAGGGACGGGGCAGAACGGGCTGGGAAGGCGGGAGGCGGCCTCGCTTTGCCCAGCCGTCCTGTGTCTGGGGGCTGTGCCACGTGGAGGCTCCAAGAAGGCACATGGGTCACGGCTCGAGGACTTTCTGACCACTGGAGCTTTCCAGGAACGCCAGGGCCTCCCGTGGGCGGTGCTCAGTGTGCTTCCTTTGGAGGAATTGAGACCCGGCGGTCACTGGGGCCGGGACTTGTGCCAGCGCTGTCTGTGTTCCTTTGGGAGGCTGGACTCGGCGTTCTGAGGATGTTTGCATCCAGGTGTCTGTGGTTTTGTGTGTCCAAGAGGAACTGATCACCGCCGCGAGATGTTACTAAGTCCTACTAGACTGTTCGAGACCAAACAAGCCCCGAAGGCACGGTGGAGAAGGACCCGCAACACCCTGGAACATTCCTGCCCTGCTGGTGGGAACGCAGGACGGTTCGGGGCCCCTGGGAGGCAGGTTCGCGGAGGCTTATAAACACACAAACATACACCTGCCACGTGACCACACAGGGCCGTCCCTAGGAGCTCAGCCAGGAGAAATGAGGCTTGGTTCACACAACCGGCACAGGACCGTTGACAGAGGCTTTCTGTAGAGTGGAAGCAACCCGAATGTTTCCCCGAACCCACAAAGTGGTGCCGGGTGGCGATGGGACGCTCCCCTGTGTTCAGAAGGAATAAACTGCTTAGCGGTACGTGCAGAGCGCCGAGGGATCTCAGAGGCCGGGCGCCGAGTGAGAGAAGCCAAGCACAAAGTCTCCACGGCAGGTGACTGCACGCATCCGGTGTTCCGGGAAAGGCCGGGTTCCAGGCACAGGGAGCAGATCAGCGGTTGCAGAGCTGGGGGTCAGGGGCAGCTCAGGCTCCGGTGGGGACGGCGGGACGTCTGTGGCTTGACCGCGGCCGCGCTTCCGTGACTGCATTTGTCTGCGCGCGTGAAACCGTGCCTCGAGAGGGGACTTCAGGGGCTGCACGTAAAAAAGAGTGAGTAAATAATCCGGGCAGACAGACGCCACCCCCGGCCAGCGGCGCTGATGGGGAATCCCACCTCGGGCCCAGGGCGGGCTCCCGCTTGGCGAACTTAGAGCTCTGGTGCACTGGGCTCCCGCCCACACCTGCGCTGCTGTGTCCCGCCCAGGTAGTGCCACCCACACAGCTCTGGTGTCCGCCTCCTTGTGCTCTGAAAGTACTGTTGTCACCCGCCCGTCTGTCCATCTGTCCACCCATGTGCCCACCTGTTTGTCCATCTCCTCACCTGTCCCTCTGTCCACCTGTCCATCTGTCCACTCACCGGTCCATCTGACCACCTGTCCATCCGTCTCCCTGTCCACCTGTCCATGCGTCTGTCCACCCATCTGTCCATCGGTCTGCCCGTCCATCCATCCATTCGTCTGCCTGTCCACCCATCCGTGTGTCTGTCCACCTGTCCACCCGTCTGTTTGTTCGCCCATCTGTCCATCTGCCCACCTATCCATTTGTCTATCCATCTGCCCACCCATCCATCCACCATCTGTCCATCTGCCCACCCTTCCATCCGCCCACCAATCCGCCCATCTGCCCACCCATCTGTCCATCTGTCCACCCATCTGCCCACCCGTCTGTCCACCTGTCCATCTGTCCACTCGTCCATCCATCTGCCCAGTTGTTCACCTGTCCACCTGTCCATCTGTCCACTCATCGGTCCATCTGACCACCTGTCCATCCATCTGTCTGCCTGTCCACCTGTCCGTGCGTCTGTCCACCCATCTGTCCATCGGTCTGCCCGTCCATCCATCCATTCGTCTGCCTGTCCACCCATCCGTGTGTCTGTCCGCCTGTCCACCCGTCTGTTTGTTCGCCCATCTGTCCATCTGCCCACCTGTCCATTTGTCCATCTGCCCACCCATCCATCCACCTGTTCATCCATCTGTCCATCTGCCCACCTGTCTGTCCATCTGCCCGCCCGTCTGTCCATCTGACCACCTGCCCACCCATCCATGCGTCTGTCCACCCCGTCCATCTATCTGTGCAGGAGAGACAGGTGTTGTGGTCCTGATGAGCACCTCCTGCTCGGAGCTGGTTGGCGGGCTCTCTGGATGCAGAGACGAGACAGAAAAGGGGCCCATAGCTGCAGGTGCAGGAGTGTCAGGTGACACAGGCACGCCGCCACCCCCAAGGACAGGGCAGGTAGTCATTTCGAAGGGGGCTGCAAGGAGGAAGGGGTCCCTAGGAACGCAGCCGTGGGGGAGGACAGGGTGCGGCGGCCCCAGAGGCCCTGGACACGCAGGGCCCAGCGTGACACTGTCCTGGAGGTCATTCTGGGACGGCAGCGGGTGTAGATTGGGTGGGACTTCCCACGTTCACATACGGATGTGCTCTTCGTACTCTTATCGCCAGCAGTTTTGTTCTTATAGCCGGGAAAGAAGGCGGGGAGGGATGTGTACTTCCGGCCCTCGTAGCAGGGAAACCTGCGTCCTGTAGACGCACCCGCAGCTCCGAGTTGAATCCAGCAGGGGTTTGGGTCGCTTGTTGGCAGGGAAAGGGCGGGAGGGAGGGCTGCCGCCCCAGACCCGGGGAAGGCCGTGGCGGGGGGAGCCTGTGCTACCGGTTAGCACCACTAGGGGGCAGCAGAGGCCACAGAACGCTCTGGCCCGCGGAGCCTGTGTGAGTAAAGGATGTGAGGTCGTCCTGCCCTGTCGTCCTCGTCCTCGCTCCCCACGGGGGATGAGGGGCCGCTGCTTCCTCAGGCGTTTCCCGCCCACGCGCCCTTGATCCTGCCGGGAGCCACCTCCCTCTCTGTCACTCTGTCTCTGTTCCCGTCTGGACCTCTTGCTCCCCTTCTCTCTGTCTCTGTCTGCCTCTGTCTCTCTCTCATCTGGATGTCTCTCTTCCCCAGCGGTACAGTCACCTAATAACAAAGGTCTTGAAGGTGTAATTTATGTCACGGGCACCCACGGAGCCCGTCCTGAGGGCCAGACCCGGTGCCACTGGGCGCTAAGGGTAGCGAGAGGGCGCAGGCCCGCTGTGATCCTCCAGGGGGCGTCAGGTGCGCACAGTTAGTAGGGTTAAAATTCAGGCCGAACCGTGAGCACCCGATATCAGGAGCAGGAATCGTAGGCTGCACCAGACAGTCACGGCCATAATGAAAGCAAAGTGGGTGCACGCTGGCCTCTGCCTTCCCCACGGTCACGATTATTGGGCCTCAAGATTAGCCTTGACCTTCCCGGTAGCCACAGGGAAAAGGGATCAGGTACCCAGGTGTGTAGGTGGAGGTTCAGGGGACCCAGCGCCCTACGGGGTCAGCCCTGCTCCCGTTCCCCCTCTCCGTGCACATCGGTCACTGCCGCCCCCGCCTCGCCTAGAGCCCCTGCCTGCGGCGTCTCCCCCACGGTCCCCCTCCCCGCGGCCCCACCATGCCCTCCGTCCCCAGCGGACAAGCCCCCGCGGCCCCTCGCCTCCTGCTGCCTTCGCTCTTACCCACCTGTCTTTCTTGGCTCACGGGCCACACACTGTTTTTTGGTAATTTTTAATTGTGGTAAAATAAATCTAAAACTTACCATTTCAACCACTTCTAAGTGAGCAGCTCAGGGGCACCGAGCACATTCACGCTGCTGTGCGGCCGCCCCACCGTCCGGCTCCAGAACGTCCCATCTCCCCACACTGAGACTCTGTCCCGTTACGCACGGACCCACACCTGCTCCGCCAGCCCTGGCCCCACCGTCTCCTCCGTGTGTATGAGTCTGACGACCCGGGGCCTCGTGGGAGTGGGTCCCAGTGTGCGTCCTCCCGTGTCCCTGAGTCTGACGACCCCGGGACCTCGTGGGGGTGGGTCCCAGTGCGCGTCCTCCCGTGTCTGTGAGTCTGACGACCCCGGGACCTCGTGGGGGTGGGTCCCAGTGCGCGTCCTCCTGTGTCCGTGAGTCTGACGACCCGGGGCCTCGTGGGGGTGGGTCCCAGTGCGCGTCCTCCCGTGTCCCTGAGTCTGACGACCCCGGGACCTCGTGGGGGTGGGTCCCAGTGCGCGTCCTCCTGTGTCCGTGAGTCTGACGACCCAGGGCCTCGTGGGGGTGGGTCCCAGTGCACGTCCTCCCGTGTCCCTGAGTCTGACGACCCCGGGACCTCGTGGGAGTGGGTCCCAGTGCGCGTCCTCCCGTGTCCGTGAGTCTGACGACCCCGGGACCTCGAGTGAGTGGGTCCCAGTGTGTGTCCTCCCGTGTCTGGATCGTGTCACTCACCGTGGTGTCTGCAGGGTCCGCCCATGTTGGAGCAGGTGCCAGAACTTCCTTCGTTTTTAAGGCTGAATCGCGTGCCCAGGTGTGGACGGACCGCATGTGTACCCACTCCCGGGGCTCTGGGGGTGCAGCGGTGCCTGGGGCATTCGAAGGCGGGCCGCTCACCTTCCTGGCTCCTGCCTCCCCATGGAGGGTCAGAAGAACCTCTCCTGCCCTCTAGTGAGCG
Source organism: Neofelis nebulosa (assembly GCF_028018385.1). Lineage (NCBI taxonomy): Eukaryota > Metazoa > Chordata > Mammalia > Carnivora > Felidae > Neofelis > Neofelis nebulosa. The sequence goes on from NC_080799.1 coordinate 1,206,178, forward strand.
GAGGGAGGCAGGGCTGGCAGCAGCCTCTTGCAAACTAGGGGACATCTCCCACTCTGGTTTCCCTCTGCAGCCCCCCAGGGGCCACGGCCCCCCGAAAGGCTGCACTCTGGGAGCACGGTGCCCTGGAACCAGAGAAAAGAACACAGGGGTTGGGCTTAAACTCGTTAAGCCCAATGAACCCTCCCGCCGCACGACCCCAGTCTGCGCCAGGCCTTTTAATCTCGTTCGGCCTCGGGATAATTTGTTTAGCTGTGCTGATCAGTTGAAGGTTAATTCAATTTGACTTGGGTTATTTATTTGTGCCTGGATTTGCTAAGTGTCGTTGGAGGCACACGAGGTCTTTGTTACGGCGGTGAGATGGCTTCATTAGGGGTCGGCCACTCCTGCCCGGGGCCCCCTTGTGCTTCTCCGAACATCCAGGCTCCTTCCTGCCTGGGGAGGGGGTGGCGGGCTGGGGGGAGGGGCCCTGAGCCGAGGGTCTGGAGACCTGGCTCTGGTCTCAGCTCCGATGGTGGCCGCCTGTGGTCAAGTAACCAGTCCCGCGTGAGTTGGGGTGACCTGCTTTCCTGGACTCGTCACCCCGGGAGAACCCCAGAGGCACCCACCTCCCTGAGCCACAGACCGGGGGTGGGCTTCGTGAGCTCCGTGAGTGCCCCCGCCCCACCCGTGACTTGTGCACAGGGACACCGTGGTCACAGGAAGGGCAGGCCGGGTCACCGCCCAGAGCCGGGATCTCTCTCTCTCTCTGGGCAGCTGTGAGGGATGCCCACCCAGGCTGAGCGGGGCCTGGTGGTTTGTTGTTTCCTGTGCTGGGATCAGACGTCCTGGCAGGTTGCTCCTCCCGGTGCTGTGACCCAGCCGCCTCGGCTCTGCAGGCCCCAGGGCTGGTACCTGGGGCGTTGGGGGGGGCAGTGGTCCGAGGTCCTCTGGCAGCAGGCAGGCAAGTGTGCTGTGGAAGGAAGGGAGAGTTCCGGGTGCAGCTGGAGGGCCCAGGCCACAAAGGTAGTGACTGAGGTAGAGGGGGGACGGGCGAGGCCCCCCACCCCCAGAGGCTGCCAGCCGGGCCGGGCGCTGACAGCCAGGACGTGCACTGTCTCTGACGTCGGGGCCCAGAGCAGGCTAGGTGGGGGGAGGTCTATCCCTTCCAGAAAAGAAACCTGACCCCGAGTGGATGCGTTCCTTGCGGCCTCATTTCCTGAACAAGAACCAGCACGCTGTGTTCTAAGAGCTCAGGGGGTCTCGGGGACAGGCCGGTCCCTTAGCTGAACAGTGGAGGAAACTGAGGCCCAGGGAGGGGACACGGCACAGCGCACCGGGGCAGAGCGCGGGCCAGACAGGAAGACACTGGTGATGACCCAGGAGCCAAGCGCTCTTTGTGCAGACACCTTAGCTGAACAGTGGAGGAAACTGAGGCCCAGGGAGGGGACACGGCACAGCACACCGGGGCAGAGCGCGGGCCAGACAGGAAGACACTGGTGATGACCCAGGAGCCAAGCGCTCTGTGTGCAGACACCTTAGCTGAACAGTGGAGGAAACTGAGGCCCAGGGAGGGGACACAGCACAGCGCACCGGGGCAGAGCGCGGGCCAGACAGGAAGACACTGGTGATGACCCAGGAGCCAAGCGCTCTGTGTGCAGACATCACCTGTAAACACCTTGCAGCCGCCTGGGGAGGGGTGGGAACTAGGACCCCTGTGCCCGGGGAGGACATAGAAGCTCAGAGAGGTTGGGTGACGTGTCTGAGGTCACACAGCTGCCCTGCTGTGGAGCTGACTAAGGGCCCGGCTGAAGCCCATACCTGGAGCCCTGCACCTGCCTGTGCTGGGCAAGTGTCAGGACCATTCTGGGGAAGACATGGTGGCGGGAGTTCCCCCCCAAGACACAGGCCCCAAGAGCAGGCTCTGAGCAGCAGTGCTGTCCTGGGAGGGGACTTCGGGGAACCCCATCGAGGCGGAGCGAGACAGGGGAGGGGTGAGGGCCATCGAGGGTTTGCCTTCATGCAGTTCCCTCCAACTGGGGGGGGAGGCGGTCCCCCCTCTGGGCTCCCGTGCTGTCCTGCGTTTCCATCATCGCTCCCCCAAGGACATTATGTGATCGCTGCCTGGTGACCTGTACGTGTCCCCTCTGTCCGTGAGCCCCGCAGGGCAGGCTGTGTTGCTGGCTCACCTGAACGTCCCCAGCTCCCAGCATGCTGTGGGTACAGGGGGAGGGTCCTGCCTTGTCCTGGGTCAGCACCTTGACCGTCTGTCTCACCCTGTGTTCCCGACATCCACGCTGCATGACAGGCCATCCCACCAGCCGCTCTGCTGGAGCTCACGGTGTTGTGGATCGGGATTCGGGCTGGGCTCGGCCGGGACTGTCCACTGGGTTTCAGCCCCTGGGGGTGGCTGGACCTCCTACGTGGCAGCTCAGGGCTCCCTGAGCCCGTGTCCTGAGAGGCAAGGGGCAGAGGCTGCCCGTGGACATCCTGCTCCCTACTCTTTCTCTGTTTTTTTTTTTTATATGTTTTTAATGTTCATTTATTTTTTAGAAAGAGAGAGGCAGAACGTGAGTGGGGGAGGGGCAGAGAGCGAGGGAGACACAGAATCGGAAGCAGGCTCCAGGCTCCGAGCTGTCAGCACAGAGCCCGACGCGGGGCTCGAACTCACGGACCGTGAGATCATGACCTGAGCCGAAGTCAGACGCTCGACCGACCGAGCCACCCAGGTGACCCTCTCTCGGTGTTTTAATTGTGGTGAAACACACAGAATGTAATACTTACCGGTTTAACCATTTTTACACGTGCAGTCTCGTGGCGTTAAACACGCTCACGCGTCACCACTGTCTGCACCTGAAAGCTCTCCTTCACCCGCGACAGTGTCTGTCCCTATTACACACGCCCCGGCCGCTTCCCCACCGCCCGCTCTCTGCGTCTGTGAGCTGACGACTCCAGGGGCCCCACGCAAGTGGGGTCCCGCGGTCTGCAGTGTCCTAGGGCTCATCCACGCCGCAGCAGGTATGAGGCTGGACTGGGCCCGGTTTGTTCGTCTGTCCACGGACGCTGGGGTCGCCTCCACCTTTTGGTTGCTGTGGCCACAGGTCACGAGCCTGAGTCCCCTGTGCTCACAGGAGCACAGAGGAGCGGGCGTAGGCTGCCTGTCAGCCGGAGGGCGCCAGGAATGTGCAGCTGCCTTTAATCCACAACAGCACGCTGTGCGGAGAGAGAGCCCTCCCGGACGCTTTGGCCACGGAGCCATCAGGCGGCGGTGGTGGGGGACGGTGGGGGTGCGGGCCCCAGTGGCTGGGGAGTGGCAGAGACCAGTCCAGATCTGGGGGTGGGTCGAGGCCAGCGCCTGGCCGTAGGGCTGCCGAGAAGGGAAAGGAGGGCCCAGAGCCTTCTGGAGAGGGCCGGGCCTGCGTCCTGGAGGAACAGCGCTGTGGCTTCTGGGAAACTCCCCGGGGGTGAATTTCAGAGCAAAGGCACTACAGGCTGGGTGTGCCACTGTTGTAAGACAGCAGAACAGGGCCGCCCTCCAGGACGCTGAGAGGAACCCGAGAGACACCTCCTGTTTGGCTCACGGTCGAGGAGGAGGTGGTGAGGGGGCCGGCCAGCCTTGCTCCTGGTCCCAAGGCAGCTAGAGGTCGTGCCCCCCAGGGTCAAAGTCGGGAGAGCTTGGGAGGGTGCTGCCGGAGAAGGGCCCTGGGGAGCCCTTGGGGGTTGGCCGGGCTGAGAACCGCCTGGGGCGCGAGTCGGGGCCGGGGCTCCGCACGTGCTCCCGTGGTTGTGGGCCGGGTCCCCACTGGCCTGGCCAGGCCCACGCGCTCAGCAGCTGCGTCTGGTGCCTGTCCTAGGGGCTGGCCCTGCCGCTGGGCCCGCTCTCCCCCACACGGGGCCTCTGCCTGTGGAAGGCCAGACCGGCTCCCTTGCAGGGTCGCCTGGGGGCAGCCTTCCAGGGGACACAGGCAGAAGCTGTGGGGGCCTCTCTAGGCCCAAGTACGGAGTGGTTGTGACCCCCCCGCTCCCCCCCCCACCCGCATCCCACTGGCCACAGGGAGACATGGGATGGTGCAGACCACAGGGGAGGGGATGTGGATCCTACCTATGGTGGGAACAACCACCATGCCCGCCTTGGAAGGCACTTTGCCACCTGGAGTCCTGGCTGTCCGGTGTGCGGTGGCACCGGGCCACGCGGCCACAGGGGCGGGATGCTGCCCTCCCTGTGCCGGCCCGCCCCCTCCTGTCCATCCTCGTCCATCAGGACGGGGAGTTGGGGGGGCTGTGCCGGGCGCCGAGAGACCATAGAGGCCCCGCCTGGGCAGAGCGGCTGTCGAGTTCGAGAGAGAACAGACAAGGAAGCCATGCGTCCACACCCGCGCGCAATGGCTGCCGAGCCTGATGAGGGGGAGTCAGGGGGGCCGCGTTGGACTCGGGGCCCCGGGGAAGTCTCTGGGCGCTGCAGTGGGAGGGACGCAGCCCACGATACGGGATGGAGGGGGTGCCGAAGCAGCTTGGGGCGGGGCGGGAGGGGGATGACTGCACAGGGTGGAGACCAGGCCCCGCGTTGAGCCGCTACGTAATGAGCACGTCTGGTGCTCGCGTGTCCCAGCCTGGCGGGTAGATCAGGAAGGGAAGAGGGAGTCAGGGAGGACGGTGTGAACATAAAGACAGACCCCCTCCCAAGATGATGTCCCCCCCACAACTTCACCCCCTCCGTGGGCAGGAAGCGTCTCTGGTTTCCCAGGAGGACCGCGGGGTGTCTGGCTCTCCCTGCGTGTTTTCAGCCCATTCCACGGATTGTTATTTTGCTTGTGAAGTCGCACAGTGGGCTCCGCGGGGCTTTCATCTACAGAGGCCTTGCAAACGTCGTCGGTCCCTCAAAGTTAATTAAAGCATTTTAATCTCTGAATGCCTCCAGGCTGCAGTATTCCCTTGCCGAGTCAGCCGAGAGAAAAACAGCCCTGTTTGCGGGAAAGCTCCCGGAGACGCGGGGCAACGAGCCTGGGATCTGATCTCCTGCTCTTCGCGCTTGGGGACCGTTCACAATGCAGCGCGCAGACGACAGGTATTTGGGGAGGGGCGATGGGGCCCCTGTGCTCCAGGCTGGTGCTCTGTCCCCAGGGCTCATTCGGCCAAGAGAGGGGGCGCGTCTGGCCGGAAGGGCTGGGGCCGAATGCATCTCTCAGGGGAGGGGGCGCTGAGAGAGGCAGGAATGCACACGGGCTGAACGGGTGGCTCCCACGCGTGGATGCCTGAAGTCTGAAGACTGTTCGTCCCGAGCGAGGGGACTTCTGTTCGGTCTGCCTGGTCCCCGCTGTTGCCGAGCACATGCTCTGCCAGGCACGTGCAGGCTCCGCGCCTCCTGGGGACAAAGAGACAATGCACAGACTTCACGGACTTCGTCTTCCACGGGGCAGAGGGACGGGGAGGCTGAGCGGTAAGCGAGCCCGTTACACGTGGGGATCCCGCCACGAAGGGGCCAAGGCGGAGGTGGGCGATGGTGTTGGGGATGGTCGGAGGAGGGGGTGACATTTCAGCTGAGACCTGAAGGCCGAGCAGAAGTCAGCCGGGTGCAGGCTGAAAACGCCTTCTGGGCAGAGGGCCCAGCACGTGCAAAGGGTCTGAGGCAGGAAGCGTGCAGCCGAGTGTTAGTTTCCTGGGGCTGCTGTAGGAGATGAGCACAAACGGGCAGCTTAGCACAACAGGAACTTGCTCGCTCCCGGTTCGGGAGGCCAGAAGTCCGATCGGGATGTGGGGCCTGGGTGGTTCCCCTGGAGACTCGCTGGGAAGGTCTGCTCCAGGCCCCTCTCCCGGCGTCCCCTGCTGCTGACCGTCCTGGGTTGTCCTGGCCTCCGCTTCTGGAGTCACGTGGCTGCCTTCTCCCCGTGTCTCCGGGTCTCGGGCCTCCCTCTGCCTTTCTCTCGTAAGGACACCTGTCGTTGGATTTAGGATTTAGGGCCCGCCCTCAAGCCAGGATGAGCCCATCTCGGGATCCTGCACTCAATTACAGCTGCAAAGACCCTTTCTCCAAATAAGGTCCCTTCACAGCTTCTGGAATTCTGTGGCTGGACGTGTGTTTTTAGGGGCTACCCCTGGACTCCCGCAGGCAGTGTGTGGTCGGGGAGTTGTAGGACCCTGACAAGATGAATGAGCACAGGGCCAGGGCCAGGGGAGTACGGCCGCGGGCCCAGGGAAGGGCTTCGCTTAATTCCGCGTACAGCTGGTGGCGGGCAGGGATTTGCAAGGGATTGACCCTGTCTGATCTCTCCAGAAAAACTGACCCGGCTGGAGCACGCAGAGCAGACAGTAGGGACAGGAGCGGCGGGGTGCCCGGGGATGAGGCCGGGCGCCTGGCGCAGGGGTCAAGGCGGCTCACACCAGGGGAAGGGGCTGGATTCCCGACTCGGCCTGGAGGTTTGCTGAAGGAGCGTGTGGCCCGGGAGACAGAGGAGTCGGCCTCCAAGGCTTCCACGCGGACCGCCGGCGGCCGGGGCCTCTCCCCGTGGCTTTGGGGAGAACCGCGCGGTGACAAGCGGCAAGGCCCGTGGGGAAGGCAGACCCGAGTCCCTGGTTTGCCGGGGGGCACCCGGATGTGGCGGCCGGCCCGAAGGAGCGCGTGCAGTCCCGAGGCCCGGGTCTGGACGGGGTGCACCTCTTTTTGGGGCGCCGGTGGGGGGGGCGCTCCGTCGGTCGAGCGTCTGACTTCGGCTCGGGTCATGATCTCTCGGTCCGGAGTTCGAGCCCCGCGTCGGGCTGTGTGCTGACAGCTCGGAGCCCGGAGCCTGCTTTGCGTTCTGTGTCTCCCTGTCTCTCTCAGAGATAAATAAACATTGGACAAGAAAGGAGAAAAGGGCACCGCTCGCTGACCCTGCGGACTGTGTCACTCTACTCCTCCTGCGTTCTGGGGGGTGTTTGAGAAGCAGAGGTGGGGGGGGTCGCTTCGTGACCCCAGTGAGCACCCGCTCCCCCCAGCCCTCCTTTCTCCCCCATGTCATGGTCCCTACAACTGCTTTCCACCCTCAGACCCTGAGGCTCTCCCCGTGTTCGGGAGAAGCTTCTGGCACACCGCTGCCTCTGCTTCAGCCAGAGGGTTGAACGAGTAATGAGGGTTCTTTGGGTTCGTTATGCTCTCCGAGTCTGAGTGCCTCTCCCCTGCGGGACCCTCAATGTCGGAAACGCAGCCTTTGGGAGGTGGGGCGGCTGGCTGGGTCAGGGAGCGTTTGACCAGGCTGCAGGGCTGGTGGTGAGGCTGGGGTGCCCTTCTGAGGATCGGAAGTCCAAGGCCAAGGTGTCCCCTGGGAGCTCAGGGTGAGGCCAGGGTGGCTCCGAACCCCAGAGAGAGGCTCTGATGACAGGGCCGTCGCTCTGGCAGTGAGCCGTGGCTGCTGGTGTGCAAGTCTGTGGGTGTGCTAGGCTCCCGGGGAGTAGCAACCGAGGGAGGGAGGCCCTGGGGTGACGCTGGCACAGCCATGGAGAACCAGCCCCCAGTCGGGAGGCATTCCGGGAGCCGGGACTCGGAGGCAGGGAGGCGTCCGTGCTGAGTCTGGGGTGAGGGAAGCTTGGCCGTCGGTCTCGGTGCGGCCTCGAAGGAGCCATACAACCCCGGGCGGGTCCCTCGCTGCCTTTGCACAGCAGTGTCCTTGCCGGCAAGGCCAGGCACTGAGGGGGCGCTGAGGGTTACGGATCCTGTGGCTACACCACCGGCCCGAGCAGGAGTGCAGCCCCTCGGGGCAGGTGGTGTCCCATCGTTGACCCGTGTTTACTTGCACAGGGACCGTGGCGCGGGCCCTCTGCTGTCCTGGGGACCACGAGGGAGGGTGAAGTCACCTTCAAGGAGCTCACCTCCTCGTTGGGGGGACAGACGCCCCAACAAGCAGCTTGGGTCTAGTGCCGTGATGGGGGCTGCGGGCTCCCGGGGCAGGGAGCAGAGGTTCCCAGGGGAAGGGTCCAGAGAGCACTCTCCCAGCATAGACCTGATGATTGGGTAGGTCTTCAGGTGAAGATACGCAGAGAGTTCCGGAAAGGGGCACAGTATGTGCGTAGGCCTAGAGGTGAGAGAGAGTCCTCCGCTGACGGCCCCTCGCAGACTTGTCAGTTGAGGGAGGTGCGTTTCCATCTTGGAGGGTCCGGCCACCTCTCTCCAGTCCCGCTGGCGTCGACAGGGGCCTCATCAGGCAGAGCTGACTCCACTGACTGTCCCCAAGCCCATCTTCCTGGCCTGACCACATCTCCCTAACTTCTTCCGGAGGAGTAAGTAATTAGGATTTCAAAACAAGATCCACTCGCAGGTGCCAGGAGTCCTGCGGTTGTCCCGTGTGGTCCTGTGAGGCCGCGGCGCGGTTTCTGTAGGAAATGAACCAGCTTCGAGCTTCTGGCCCTGACGGGCCCTGCTTGCTATGCGGGCAGGGGCTGGGGAGGTGGTGACACGAGCCGGCTGCGGATGCAGGGCACGAGGCCCTGCCCGGGAGGTGCACCGTGGCCGTCCCCCCACCGTTCCTAGTTTCCGTGGGACCCTCTGGGGGCTGTTCGTGTCCCGGCCCGCCCCTGTGTCTCTCCCACACTGGGCCAGGCATTCGGCGGGCACCGAACTCCGTGTATGGTTTACGAGACGCCTCTCGGGTTGGGTGCACGCGATCACGTCCTCACGGAGGAGAAAACTGAGGCACGGCTCTCATGCCTCTGACCCGGATGCTTCGCCGTGCTCCACCGATGTTCTTCCTTACCTTGTTCGCACCCACGTGTGATGCTGTACGTTCTGGCACTAACAAGACGGTCGTGTTCTCACGTCCCCTCGACATCTCCGTCTCTAGGGCTGAGCCCCGAGCCTCAAGGCCCCAGGGTGGGGACGGAGGGAGGAGCCCCCGTCCCGGAGCCCTGTTGGACGTGTGGGGCCAAGCCAAGGCCGACGCGGTGCAGCACAGACCTCGGCTCTGTCCTGGTGATAGGCAGGTGGGGAGGAGAGGCGGAGGGCGCGGAGCGGAGAAGCCGGGAGCTCCCCCCGCCTGCAGAGCTGGGGTCCAACCCTTAGAAGCACCGGTCTGGGTGTGGGGACACATTCTCGAGTCTCATGTGTGGGAGGGTGGGCGGGGCCTCTGCCCTGGTGCGGTGCGGGGAGACCCAGGGCCCCTCGGGGGGCCCTGCCCCCTTCCTGCACGACACGGGATGGAGGGTCTGTGGGAAGAAGCCGGGAAGATGGGCCGCACGGGGTCTGTGTGCCCTGTCTGAGTGCTCAGTGCCCGGCAGATCGGCAGAAGCAGGCCGCGAGGGTGAGGAGGCCACGGCCCGGGAGGATGTCGTGACCGGGCAGATGGCCTTGAGAGAGGGCGATGCGGGGCCCTCCTCGTGGACGTGGCAGGGGGCGGACGGCAGGCCCTCGCCCTCCCCCCGACGTCCCTACAGAACTCGATGTGCTCATGAGCTTGGCAAGCGTCTCCCGGCTTTTAATTTGTGGGAGAAGCGACCTTTTATATTTCAGATCACATGAAGTTAATTTGCACTGCAGTTCAAGAGAGCTCCTGAGAAGGTACGAATGTGATTTCCTACCAGCTGTTACTGTAGGACGCAACACGACAGAAATGATGAGAAGCAAGGATTCATTTTTAGACAGAAAAGAAGCACACGGTCTCTCCCTGGGGCCCGCCCAGGCCGGCAGCAATCAGACGGGAAGAACCCGAGGGAGCAAGAGGGCCAACCGCTCACCTTGTGCGATGTCCCTGACCCACAGCTGTCCTAGTTCTGTTTGAATACCCCCAGCGATGGAGAGCTCGCTACCTCAGGAGCAGCCGCATCTAACGCCGGTCAGGTTTGGCTGTTAGAAGGTCTTTTCTTTTCTTAAGTTTATTTTCATTTATTTTGCTAGAACGCAAGCAGGGGAGGGGCAGGGAGAGAGGGAGACGGAGCACCAAGCAGACTGCACGCCGTCAACACAGAGCCCGATGTGGGGCCCCCCCCCCACGAAACGTGCGATCAGGACACGAGCCGAAACCAGGAGTCGGAGGTGTAACCGACCGAGCCACCCAGGCGCCCCGAGAAGGTCATTTCGATGTCAGGTACAATCTGCTTTTGTCAGCTGTGTTCTGTCGTCTGAAGATGCACAAAATCACCCCCTCGCCCTCCCCAAGCCGGCCTTTCCAGTGTTTGAGTGAGCGACATGCCTAGCTTTTCTGCTGAGCCCCTCTGGTTCCTCACCCTTGCGTCCCGAAGCTGATGTCCAGGGCTTACCGTCCTGTCCCTGGGGATGTCCTGGTGTGCCAATGTCCCTAACGTGAGGCACTTAGGACCAGACACAACGTTCCTTTTTCCGGCTGATTGGCCAAGATTCCTATCACATTCCTACTTCCGGGCACCGTACCTCCGGCCAGACGGCCAAAGGTCACATTCACGGCGAGCCTTCCGAGAGTACTGCCGGGGCGCCCGGTCGGGGGCGGGGGGGGTTGTCCGTGGAGAAACTTCCATGTGCCCGGTCCTGTGCCAGTCACAGGGCTCAGGGCAGGGGAGGCAGCCTGCAGGGGGCGTGAATCGGGTCCACCGGTGGAGTGGATGGTAATGCCTGTTGGTTTTCGGACGAAGCCACCAGCCCGTGCTGGCCCAGCTGGCCCGTGTTCCTCGGGGCACAGAGCCGGTCCCCTGACTCAGGCGAGACCGTTCAGATCGGGGGTTGTGGATGACGGGTCCCTGCCTGCAGGTAGATGTGAGGTTGCCCTCTTCCCCGCGGGGTCTGCGAAACCTGACGGTCGTCTGCAAAGAAAGGAGAGAGTTGGGGTGGGCAGGGAGTGGGGAGAGAAGGGTAGCACGTGAAGAAAAGGAGACAGAAGCGGGGGTGGCCACACACCGAGAGTCCACTGTGCACCCACCCTCCCAGCCATGTAGAACCGGGACGTCCCATGGGGGGAAGCAGGGGTGCTGGGGAGCTGGTCCTGGGATCCCCGATGTCCTTGGGACCTGCCTCAACCTCGTGTGAAGATGTGGGCCAAGCCGGAGGCCTCGTGTCCTCTCCAGGTGGGCGTGGCCTGGGCCCCAGGGCCAAGCGGTTCGCCCTTTATGACCCCAGCCTCCAACGTCTTCAGAGTATCTGTTACCGGGTGGACTGTGTCACCTCCAAATCCGTACGTTGCAGACCCTAGTCCCCGTTGCCCAGAACGTGACTGTATTCAGAGGCAGGGTCGTCAAAGAGGTGGCTGAGTTCAGAGGAGAACGTCAGGGTGGCCCTCAGCTGATGTGACTGGTGTCCTCTAGAGAAGAGGCGATCAGGGCACAGACCTGCGCGGGGGGTCGACAGTGTGGGGTCATGGGGAGAGGACGCCGTCCACACGCCGAGGAGGGAGGCCTCGCTCTGGCCTCCAGACCTGGGGGACGTACATTTCTGTGGGCCGAGCCGCCGGCCTGTCGTCTTTGTTAGGGCCCACCAGCCGGCTGACGGTGTCTCTTCAGACATACTGTGTCCCTCCGGGTGACGACAAAGGCCTGTCCAGGTTAAAGGAGGGGACACGGAGATCCCCACCTCCTGACGGGAGAGACTCTGGAGGAGAATGTGGCGCGGGGACTGTCGTCCGTTTGAAGGCATCTGTCACATAGCAGCTCCCCACAACTCTGAGGGGAACCCGCGTGGGGTTCAGGCAGGTGGCGTGGGAGGGGTGGGCCCGGGGTGGTGTCAGGGGCAGGTCGGCGGCCCAGACGCCTGGAGAACAGGAGTGAGGCCGGACGGGAGCCCTGAGCCCACTGGGCCGGGCCAGGGTGTCGACAGAGCGTGGCCTGCTGTGACAGTTGTCAATACTTGTGATGTGGGCCTTGGGGCCGTAGCTGGGGACCCTTCAGAGCACAATTCCCAGCCCTCTGACTTCGAAATGTGAGTCCTGGGAGAGCCGAGAGGCCGCCCACCCTCCTGCAGCTGGAAGACGCCCCCCTCCCCCGGTCACAGTGCGCTGGGGTCCCCCAAAGGCAGAGAAGCAGACACCGCTTGCCCAGCTCAGACACCTTCCCGGGAGCCCTCACTGGAGACACAGGCAGAGAACGACCTGGAGGTGAAGGCAGGGGTTCTGGGCTCGAGTCCCCAGAGCAGAGTGAGGCCCCGACGTGGGAGAGGAGGGGAGCGTCCAGGGGCCAGTGGGAGCCGGGGGTCCTGGATCTCCCTCCGGGTCTCACCTGGGCCCGGTGCACGGGAGCCGGGTTCACCACCTCAACAGCAAGACTCCTTCCTTCTTCCGTTTTTCCTCTTCCTGGTGCCTTGGGTTCCTCACTCACGCACTCGTTCACGCACTCGTTCACGTACTCATTCACACACTTGTTCACTCACTCGTTCACTCACTCATTCACTCCCTTATTCATTCATGCACTGACTCATTCATTCATACACTCATTCATTCATTCATGCACTGACTCAGTCATTCACCCCTCACTCATTCATGCCGTCACTCATTTGCTCACTCATTCACTCACTCATTCGTGCACTAACTCATTCACTCATTCACTCCCTCACTCATTCATGCCTTCACTGATTCGCTCACTCATTCACTCATGCACTCGTGCACTGACTCATTCATTCATACACTGACTCATGCACTCCCTCGTTCACTCATGCACGGACTCATTCACTCATTCATGCAGGGACTCATTCACTCATTCATGCATGTACTCATTCATTCATGCACTCATTCACATGCTCATTCATTCATACACTGAGTCATTCATGCACTCACTCATTCACTCTCGTTCATTCATGCACGGACTCATTCACTCATTCATTCATACACTCATTCATTCATGCACCGACTCAGTCATTCACCTCTCATTCATGCCTTCACTCATTTGCTCACTCATTCACACACTCATTCACTCAGTCATTCGTGCACTCATTCACTCACTCATTTATGCTCTCATTCATTCATTCATGCACTGACTCATTCGTTCTTGCACTGACTTGTTCACTCATTCATTCATGCACTGATTCATTCACTCATTCACTCACTCACACTTGCACGACAGACCCTTCGGTGCCACGGGACGAGGATGTGAACGAAAAAGGCATCCCAGTCTCCCGGAACCCACAGACGTGGCATGGGTCTTCAAAATAGATTCCTTTCCAAACAGTCCGGGGCTCGGTTGGCCAGACAGAGTTGCCACGTGACCTGGCAGTTCCAGCGCTCGACGCACCCAGGAGCGATGGAAACGCGCTGACGCCCATGCTCACCACAGCACGCGCACGGCCGCCAAAACGTGGGTCGCCTGAGTGCCCCGCACAGACGAATGCACGATGCCACGCGGTCTGCCCACACGATGGAGTGTTACCTGGGAAAGAGGAAGGAGGACGTCTGACACTCGCTGCAGCGGGGGTGGATCCCGGAAACGTGCTCCGTGAAGGAAGCCCGCCACAACAGAGCACGTGGCATCCCTCTCCATGGATGCGGCGTGTCCAGAACAGGCCGGTCCACAGGCAGCGCGTCGCCGGTTCGCGGGCCTGGAAGGGACGGGGGCGCGGGGGTGACGGCTCAGGAGTGCGGGGTGTCTGTTCGGGGTGATGAAAACACTCCAGAGCGGACTGTTGGTGCTGGATGTGCGGCCCCCCAGACGTACTGAGAGCCGCTGAGTTGTGCGCTGAGCGGGTGAGAGGCAGGGCACGTGACCTGTGTCTCAGTAAAGCCGCTAAAACGTAACAGCGCCCACCTTCAGAGGGCTGTTAAAGGTAGTCGTTATTTCTCATAGAGTATTTAGAACAGTGCCTGGCACTTGCTAAATGCTTGATAAATGTTAGTCGTTAAAAATAATAAATTCCTTTCATGCACCCGAAGCCCTCCCTGCCTCCTCCAAGGAGCCTGCCAGGCCTGGACAGCCGGGGCCTCCTCGTTGCCTCCCGTCCATGGCCAGGCACCCCTTTGATTTCCTTTCCCATCTGAGTTTCAGACACAGACACCTGTGTCCGTGGTGTTAGCAGTCACCTTTAAAAAATTTTTTCTTAATTTTATTAATTTTTGACAGAGACAGAGTGAGAGCGGGGGAGGGGCAGAGAGAGAGAGGGAGACACAGAATCGGAAGCAGGCTCCAGGCCCTGAGCTGTCAGCACAGAGCCCGACGCGGGGCTCGAACCCACGAACCGCGAGTTCATGACCTGAGCCGAGGTCGGATGCTCGACCGACCAGCCACCCAGGCGCCCCCTAGCAGTCACCTTTGAGGGGCCCCTCCTCCCCCCTCAGTGCCCCCTCCCCGCCCTCACTTGTCTCTGAGCCCCGCTCCCCTGCCCTTCCAATCCAGGGGGGGCCGGCCGCCAGTCACACCCGGGTGGACAGGCACCCTTGAGCCTGGGTCCTGCCCCCGGCACCCGTCTGGGCGCTGCCTTCACGAAGCGTGTCCATTGCTCACCTGAAGGACCGGCTGGTGGATCCACGGGTGAACGTTTGCAGATATCGTCAAACAGGCAGAACGGCTAATGATTTAGATGACGTTGAAACTATCCAGCTTTGAGTAAATTACAGGAATAAAATGAGATTTATTAGGGGCAAAGCCAGAGCAATCCCACAAAAGAGGAAGAGTCAGAAATAGAAAAAGAAGACGTTTGGAATGGTGGAAACACAGGGAAGGACGGGGCAGCAGACTCTGACGAGCGATCACACATTCATCCCCGTAGCGAGCGCTCTGGGTCCACGGGGGCCGCGCAGCGTTCCTTCCGGGCTCCCGCTGGTCATCCTGCCTGGGCTCACGGGCCGCGGGCCCCGAGTCCCAAGAGAGCAGAGGCCCAGCCAGAGAAGCGGGCACTTGGGGCATAGTTGCATGCAGCATCTTTGTGTGAACCGCGGGCCTACTACGTGCCGGGCACACGGCTGGAGCACTTTAGAATACGTTGTGGAGCGCGAATTAGGGGCCGGGCCTTCCCAGCGGCATCTCGACAAGAGCTGCAAATGATTCTGTTTGCAGGGGCGCTCACTCCTAATTTATGGGTGAGCGGCCAGGCTCCGAGAAGTTGGGCGACTTGCCCAAGGTCACACGGCCAGGAAGGGGCGGGACCAAGGCGTGGGCACAGAGTTGCCGAGTTCCGGAGCCCGTAATTCTTGGGAGTGTTCAACGACTGTGCCGAGCGCACGCAGTGCACACGAGTGGGGGCCGGCGCGGTGGAAGGGGGGAGAAGGGGGGCTGCGGAGTCCTGTGAGGAGGTGAACCCACGGGCCGTGCGGAGGGGGGCGGTGCGTGGAGGCCACTCTAACCCACCGTGGCCTGGCGGTCGGGGCAGGCCGATGAGAAGCTGAGCCAGGAGTCGGCCAAGTCACGGGCACGCGTTAGGGCAGCGATGCTCCAAGGGGACGAAACAGCCAGTTCAAAGGCCCGGCGTCCTCGGAGAGGTGCAAGTGACTGCTTCCCAACTGGGCCTCTGGTGTGAAGGGGACAGTTGGGGACAGTACGCCAGGGAGAGAGTGTGGATGGTGTCTTGGACGCTGGGCCACTTTGGGGGTGGTGTTTAACAGGCAGGGCAGGAGATCAGGTCTGTGCTTCAGAAAGATCTCAAAACTGGATCAAGGGGTTTGTTCCCGAGGCGGAGAGATGGGCCAGGCTGTCGTAGAAGATGTCCCTCAGGGCTTGTAAGCCAGGGGAGCTGGCCTCCAGTAGGTGTGAGTGACAAGGGGAATCTAGTGGCTCAGCTAACCGGGAAATCCGGGGCTTCAGGCATGGCTGGATCTGAGCACACAGTCATTTTCCCTCTTTCTCTCCCCGCCTCCCTCCCCCCCTCTCCCCTCTGAGTCCCTCTGAGGATGAGTGTCCTTTATGCTGCTGTAGCTGGGGACAGTGGCCGCCAGAAGTCCCCACCTTCTATCCTCCTGGGAATCACTACCTCTGGAAGAGATCTTGGAAAAGGTGGGGTCGTGTGCTGTCCCTGAGCCGGTCACTTTAGCCTGGGGAGAGTGGATTCTTCGAGTGGTCAACTTGGTCATCTGCTTGGGGGGGTTGAGCCCGTGGCTGAGAGCACCACCCAGACTCCACAGCCCGGGGGAGGGCTGGATTCCCCAGGAGACACCCGTACCTGGCTCACTGTGGGCAGGGGGGGCAGCGGGGAGAGCCTTGCGCCAACTCTGGGGAGCAGGGCAAGGACTGGCTTCCAGGGACACTTAGAAGGTCAGCTTGGCGGGTTCGGTGGCATTGGCAGATGTGGGGAGAGGGTGGGACCTGGCAGTGATTTCTAGGGTCCTGGTTTGATCACCTGATGAGGTGCTCGTGCTGTCTACTGATGTGGGGGGAAAGGGAGGGGTTTCAGCTATGTCTTACTTGAGGTGCTGGCAGGACACCTGGGGGCCTGGTGTCCAAAGGGAAGTCCAGGCCGGAGAGCCACGTGGGGATCATCGCTCGGGGGCGGTGGCTATTGGAGCCAAGGTCGTGGGTGGGTCCTGGTCCCGAGGGGCCCGGCATCTGCTGGTCGTGTCCGTGGGGGGTGGAGAGAGGGCGCAGAGGGTCAGGGGGTCAAGAGGAGAAGTGTGGGGGAAGGGGTGGATGCCGATGTCCCAGAGCCAAGGAAAGAGTTTCCAGACGGAGAAGGTGATCAGCCAGCTGTCTCATTGCCACGGCAGTGTCTTCCCGGGCTGGCGACCTCATACCCACTCACACCTCTGTCTCGGGACGTCTTGGGGGGGCTCGTGGGCCCCTGGGAGAAGGGAAGGGTCTGGAGGGAGTGGGGCATCAGGCCCACAAAGCCAGCTGGGTTCAGGGCAGGGTCACCAGGCAGGCTCGGGGCCCCCAGGGCTGGAGTCTGGTGGATGGTGCTGGTGCCTTCTGGGGGCTCCCAGCGTGGCTTGTACCCCCTTTCTGGGGCCCCTGATCTTGACGCAGACAGCCCCGGGCTTCCTCACAGACACCTGCTGTTGGGCTGTCCTGGGGGTCCCCAGTGCCTGCTGTGGTTGCGTGGCCAGCCTGGACCCCCCAAAGGAGGCAGGCGGCAGGGCCTAGCCCCCTCCCACTCTCCCCTGTCTTTCCGGGGGCCTGGCCTGCACGAGGAGTGTCCCCTGCCAGAGAGCCTCTGGGAGGAGGGCTGAGCCAGTGGTGTACCCCGTTTTGCACACAAGGAGAGTGAGGCCGAGAGTGGTCGGCTTAGAGGAGGCGGCTGCTCATCTCAGATGGAGGCGGTCTAATGCTCCGGGTGGCTTTCCCCGACACTTGATGAGACCCCTCGGACGCCCCAGGGAGCAGACGCTGGTGACCAGGGAGGGGAGAGGCCCCTCTGCGCCAGGGAGCTTGATGAGCCCTGAGGGTGGGGGTCTGAGAGGGGACGGGCCAGCCCCCGGAGGGAGGGTGGGGGCCTGAGAGGGGACAGGCCAGCCCCCGGAGGGAAGGTGGGGGCCTGAGAGGGGACGGGCCAGCCCCCGGAGGGAGGGTGGGGGCCTGAGAGGGGACAGGCCAGCCCCCGGAGGGAGGGTGGGGGTCTGAGAGGGGACTGGGCCAGCCCCCGGAGGGAGGGTGGGGGCCTGAGAGGGGACAGACCAGCCCCCGGAAGGAGGGTAGGGGCCTGAGAGGGGACAGACCAGCCCCCGGAGGGAGGGTGGGGGCCTGAGAGGGGACGGGCCAGCCCCAGGAGGGAGGGTGGGGGTCTGAGAGGGGACGGGTCAGTCCCTGGAGGGAGGGGACGGGCCAGCCCCAGGAGGGAGGGTGGGGGTCTGAGAGGGGACGGGCCAGCCCCCGGAGGGAGGGTGGGGGCCTGAGAGGGGACAGACCAGCCCCCGGAAGGAGGGTAGGGGCCTGAGAGGGGACAGACCAGCCCCCGGAGGGAGGGTGGGGGCCTGAGAGGGGACGGGCCAGCCCCAGGAGGGAGGGTGGGGGCCTGAGAGGGGACGGGTCAGTCCCCGGAGGGAGGGTGGGGGCCTGAGAGGGGACGGGCCAGCCCCAGGAGGGAGGGTGGGGGCCTGAGAGGGGACGGGCCAGCCCCAGGAGGGAGGGTGGGGGTCTGAGAGGGGACGGGTCAGTCCCCGGAGGGAGGGTGGGGGCCTGAGAGGGGACGGGTCAGTCCCCGGAGGGAGGGGACAGGCCAGCCCCCAGAGCCGCCTCGGGCCCAGCTGGCCAGAGGAAGACCGGGAGGTGTGTGGAGCAGGGTCTGGGGCGGTGGTCCTGGGGGGTTGGGACCGGCCACTGGGGCCTCACAGTGCGGCTGATGATGGCCGAACACCAGAGTTGCCTCACGTAGCCCCGTCAGGGGCGCCGTGCCAATTACCACTGAGCCGAGTGCGTCGTCAGCTTCCCAGGCGTCAGGAACCCAATTAGGGGTGTCTCAGATCCGGTCAGGCGGCTCCGTCACTTGTCCGAGCCGCGGGAGCTGGGCTGTGCCGGGCACCTGCCATGCGCCGATGAGCTGTAACGGGCCTTCGCCAGGCAGGGGCTGGGCTACACGGGCACCGCAGGGGTGGGTGTGGAGCACGGCCAGCTGAGGAAGGGGGGCTTGGCGGATGACCGGCCGGTCAGTGTGGATCTCGGCGCGAGGGTCCTTTCTGCCGGGGAGCGGGGTGAGGGGCGATGGTCTGGGCTAGGAGACGGTCCCAGAGGCTACATTCGCACCAGACTTGGTCCCCAGGGGCCATCTGGTCTGCCCTGGGCTCTACGGCGGGAGAGACACAGGTCCTCGAGGTGGGCTCCATTAGCAGGTGGTCTCTTGTTGGCCTGGGGGACAGGAGGGGACACGGTCCCGGCCCCGCGGTGCCCAGAGCCCGACGCACCACGCCGTCTGCCCCCAGACCAGGTCTGCGGCTCCCGCTGGATGGACAAGGACTCGTCCAGCTTGGCCAGGTGCTTGCTCTGAGCCAGCTGACACGGGCTCGCTGTTAGGGGCTGAATCGCGTCCCCTCCCCAATCCGTGTGTCAAAGTCCTAATGCCCAGTCCCTCACAAGTGACCCTGTCTGGAGGCAGGGCCCTTGGGCTGAAATGAGGCTGTTAGGGCGGCCTTGTCCCATGCAGCTGGGTGGGGTCACCCAAACCTTCGTTCCGGAGGCCATTCGTCTCTGGCCCTGCCGAAACCCGAGGAGTGAGGTTTGTAGGGGGGTGGCAGCTTCCGGGGGACGGAGCTGCTGGAGACGGTTGCTTCATTCACTGGCTGTGCTCTGAGTCTGTGCTGCGCGCCCGGCACTATCTGACAGGCGGGCAACGAGGAAACCAACAACAGAGATCGTTCCGGGCAGCGGGACGTGCTCCGACGACGGCCCAACGCGGCGCCCGCGATAGGAGGTGACTTAACGGGATGGTCAGGGCCGCGCCCTCGCAAGAACGGCACATCCGGAAGAAGGGCATTCCGGGCAGAAGACACAGCTGGTGCAAAGGCCCTGAGGTGGAAACAGATGTGGTGTGGGTCCCAGAGGTGGCCTGCGTGGTGCTCACTGGAGCGTGGCGAACCGAGGGCGGGAAGGCGGAAAAAGGAAGCCACAGTCGTTAGCGCCTTGTACGTGGGCCAGGGTAGGGAGCGCGGTGAGAAGCCTCTGGGGTTCGAGCTGGGGAGTGACGTGATCTGTGTTATGAAAGATTGAGCTGACGTCTCCCTGGAGGGCGGAAGGCGGGGAGAGGGGTGGGGGTGGGGGATCAGCGAGAGGCCACTAGAGTGACCCTGAGAGAGCCAGGGTGTCGGCCACTGGCTGGAGGGAAGGGGATTGGGGGCTGGTTTCAAGCCAGAGCCCATTGGGGGTTGCTTCTGGGTTGGAGGGGAGGTCAGACCGGGGAGAGGTCAAGGGCTGGGGCCCGAGCCTCCGGGGAAGCTGGCGCCCTTGCCCAGAGGGAGTGAACATCCAGCTGTTTTGGGCACAATCAGCGTGAGCAGATCTGAAGTGTGGACAGTGGATCTGAGGCCCTGGCCTGCGGGAGGGGCGGTTCCCCGGCCGGCCTGGGGGGCAGTGGGGTCGGGGCGGATGTGAAGCCAGGCTCGGTCCCTCCCCACCTGAGTGTGTCCTCGCTGGGGCGATGGGGGCACAGCTCCTCCTCCAGCAGGCTGTGGCGAACAGCCCCGCCCAGACATCCCTGCCCCGCCCCCCCCCCCCCCCCCCCGCAACCCCCATCCCCTGTCATGCCCGAGACCCTCCCCCACTGCAGACTCCAACCCCCCAGATGCCGGGCATGTGGGTGCCGCACTGCCTCCCTTCTCCTCCCGCCAACTCGAGGCTCGTGACCTGGAACACGCTGGCGTTGCAGCCACCCCGCAGCCTCCAGGGGTCAGGAGGGTCCCGATAGAGTGGGGGTCTGTCCCCGGGCCCCGAGTGTCTTCAAGGGGCCCTGGTGGATGTGAAGAGGCCTCTCGTGGGGGCTTTAATTTGCATTTTCCCATCGATCGTGAGCGCGGGACGGGTCCCCTCCCTCCTGGGCTCGCCGAGGGCTCGTCTCTCTTACTGACGTGGAGGAGCCCTCCAGCCGCGCCCGTGTTAACGCTCAGTTCGGGGGTGTGTGTTGTGATCTCTTCTGCGTATCCGCCGCTGTCCGTGTGCCTCCTTTGTGGCGTGTTTTGTCACACAGACTTTTCTAATTTTGCTTTAGTTGCATTGATCGATCTTCCCCGGCATGACTTGTGTGTTCCGTGTGTGTTTCAGAAACCTGCCCTGCTCAGAGGCCGTCAACAGGTTTGCCTGCACGTTGAGGTCTCTTGCCCCCCCGGGACGAGTTCTGTAACGGCACGAGGTAGGGATCTCGTTTAGTCCTCCCCAGCCGGTTCGCCAGGTTCCCCCGACGCAGTTATTACACCATCCATCTTTCCCTTCCCGATGGCGTGGCCGCCCCCGCCGGCCCCGGGTGCGCCTCTCCTTGAGGCCCTCCTTCTCGCTCTCGGTCTGGTCGGCTCGGTGTCTCCTCGTGATAAATGGGGTGATCTGAGTTTCTGGCGGCCCCAGGGGAGGAGCCTGGGAAGCTACAAGCAGAGAGCAGTGAGGAGGCCACACCAGTTGTCAGTGGGGGGGATGCCGGGAAGAGGTGGCAGGTGGGTGATTCCGGGGAAGGGGAGGACGGGCGTGCGGGATACTAAACAGCGTTAAGCGGGAAGCACAGCCTGACTTTCGGAAGGGACAGGCAACACTTGGGTTCCGTTGTCCCTGTTCTCCGATATAAGCTTCCTCGCCCCCCGAAAAGCTTTGAGGCATGGGGCCAGGGCTCGCTCTAGTCAGCAGAGTGAGGACCAGCCCCGGGACCCTGGGTTTTCAGTGGGCTCCCCCCCACCCCCGCAGGACAGCTGGCCCTACCGGTGGGGAGGGGACACGTGGAGACCTCTGGAGAGGCCCCCGTTCACTCAGCTTCCAGGCCTCACACCACAGCGGCCTGGGGTGCTGGCCTGGCTCACAGCAATCAGGGGGCCGCCCAGCAGGTGCCTAGGGCAGGAGTCCTAGAGCCTTGGGACGGGGGTGTCAGCCCCGGGACTGCAGTAACGGACCACCACGGATGGGGCGGCTTAAACACAGAAATTAATTTTCTCACGTCCTGGAGGCTGAAGCGCGAGACCCAGGCGTGGGCAGGGCTGGCTTCTGCTGGGGCCTCTCTCCGTGGCCGTGTGCATGCCGTGTTCTCCCCGTGTCCTCATGCGGTCGTCGCCCTGTGCATGTCTGCGTCCTGATCTCCTCCTCTCAGATCACCCTCGTGATCTAGTACACCCTCCTTGCCTCTCCATGCTGAGACACTGGGGCTGGGACTCAACCTGTGAACTCGGGGAGGACACAGCTCAGCCCTGGGGGGTGGGGTGCAGGGAGGAGTAATGTGGGGGTGGAGTGTAAGGGTGGTGGGGCTGGAACAGAGAGGGCTGGGCCCCCGTCACCTGCTCTGAGCCCCGGGGGGGGCCTCTGGGGCTGGGGGAGCACGTGCACAGTGCACGGGGTGATGCGGGTCTGGAGGGGGGAGGCGCGGGGGGAGGTGCAGGCCAGTGGGGGTTGGGGCACCGCCTGGGATCCCTCCTGCCAGCACAGTGGGGGCTGGCCCGCTGTCCCCAGCCGGCAAGTGGAGGAGAAGGAGCAGAGAGAGCCACTGGAGGCCATGTGGCCACAGGCACGAGGAGGCCTTGGGGGCCTTTGAGGACTGGGGACCACGCCCAAGGGCCAGCAGCACGATGTCCCCTGGCAGGTGGCATGGAGAGCCAGCCACTCACATGCGCGCATTTGAGAACTCAGACCCAAATCTGTAAGGAGAAGCCAGGGGCTCAGGTGGACTGAGGCCACTTTCCCGCCCCCCCGGGGGAAGGGGTGTCCCGGGGCCTCCCGGCAGCAGGGTCACAGGGAATCAGAAATTGTCCTCAGCTCGGGGGCCAGAGGTGGCTCTGCACAGCGTCCATCTTTTGCTTCTCCTGGGTCTTCTCATTTTGTCCAGAGCTTGGGCTTAAGTCTCCAGGAAAGACCAGTTCCCTCCGAGGCGGGAAGGAAGGGTAGATAGGCTTCAGGCTGGTCCAGCATGTGGTGCCTGGGAAGGGGGGGGGGGGGGCCCTGCCCAGCCTGTCTCCCCACCTGCTCTCTCCTGGGCCTGTGAGTGGATCTGAAGCCCGAGAGCCTTGGCCCAGGGCTGGGGGTGGGGAGGGCAGGGGGATAACGGATAACGGGATCCTGGGGCGGCTTGTGTGTGTGTGTTGGGGGTGTTGAGCCTGGGTGGGGAGAGGTGAACAGCAGCCCCTCCCCGGGGGCCAGCAGGGCGCCGAGCACAGAAGGGCCCTGTGTGTGGCCTGCGCTGGGCTCAGCGTGGGCCTGGCGCGTCCCTCTCAGCCTCCCCGGAGATTAGGTGAGAGGCCAGCCTGCTGAGCCCCTGGGCATTAGGCGTCTCCTTCTGACCTTGAGAGGATTTGATGCGGGCTCGGGTGGGGGGAGGCTGCTGAGGTCACCAGAGGTCCCAAACGGTGCCCAGACGTGCCCTTTGTTTGAAAAGCACGCTTTTGTTTTTAAATTAGAATTAACTGCCAAGATTAAAAATGGGAGACATTATACATTAAAATCTCATTTCTAGCTTAAAAATTTTTTTTTTTTTTTTTTTTTTTTTTTACTGTTTATTTTTGAGAGAGAGAGACAGAGAGACAGAGCGTGAGAGGGGGAGGGGCACGGAGAGAGGGAGACACAGAATCCCAAGCAGGCTCCAGGCTCCGAGCTGTCAGCACAGAGCCCGACATGGGACTCGAACCCACAAACCTCAAGACCATGACCTGAGCCGAAGTCGGATGCTGAACTGACTGAGCCCCCAGGCGCCCCATTTCTAGTTTTTTTTAGGAAACAGAAACCTGAGGCCTTGGGGACCCTGGCTCCTTTCAGGCCCTGCTCAAACACTGCAGGTGTCTCGTGCTCAGCCCCCCGAGCCCCCCGCTGGCCCGTCTGCTGCCCCTGGCCCTGCTCCGGCTCAGGGCTGCCCCCTGCTGCCTGCACCTGGAGCCCCTGCTGCGGCCGGTCCCCAGCCTCACGCCCCGTGAAGCCGTCACCCTCCATCACCTTCCCCGAGAGGCTGTCCCTGGACAGCTGGCCTCCACTTTCCGTGTCTCTTTTCCCTGCCCGGGTCCCTTTCTACCGCTTGCCCGCGGGGGCGCGTCTTTGCCTGCCCCTAGCTGGGGTGGGGGTGGGGGTCCGTGGGCTGTGTCCCTGCACTCTGCTGGCAGATTCCACAGGAGCGGCGTGGACACACTTCTCGGGGGGAAGGACACTCATCCAGAAGACCACGTGAGACCAGAAGTCATGCTGGGGCCACTTTTAAAAACTAGTCTTGGGGCGCCTGGGTGGCGCAGTCGGTTAAGCGTCCGACTTCAGCCAGGTCACGATCTCGCGGTCCGTGAGTTCGAGCCCCGCGTCAGGCTCTGGGCTGATGGCTCGGAGCCTGGAGCCTGTTTCCGATTCTGTGTCTCCCTCTCTCTCTGCCCCTCCCCCGTTCATGCTCTGTCTCTCTCTGTCCCAAAAATAAATAATTAAAAAAAAAAAAAATAAATTAAAAAAAAAAAATAAAAATAAAAACTAGTCTTGGCCTCCGTGATGCTCGATGAGCCCCTGGAGTGTAGATGGGCGGCCACCTGCCGGGGCCCCTCCTGCCTGCGACCCCCCAGGTGTCTGAGCTCTCGTGCAGCGTGTAGATTCCTCTGAGTTTGACAAACGCAGCCAAGGTCCCTCCTGGTGTCCCTCCAGCCCCTGTAGTCATGGACCCGTCCCGCGTGTTAATAGTTCTGCCTTTCCTAGGACATCATGTAAGGGGGATCCTGTACGGTGTAGCCTTTGAAGTCTTTTCAGGATTTTAGGCAAATTTATATTTCATGTAAATGGGCTCTTACCATTATGTAGCCTTCCACGTGTGGCTTCTTACATTCAGCATCGTGTTGTCAAGGTCAAAATCAAGCTGTCTTTTTGTTCTTGAGCTGGGAGAGTTCTCTATATGTTCTGGGTGCTAGACCCTTACCGGACACATGTTTTGCAACTATTTTCTCCCAGCCTCTGGGTTGTCTTTTCACTGTCCTGGTTGGGGTCCTCTGATGCACAAAAGTTTTTACAGTACGAGGGCCAATGTATGTATTTTTCCTTTTGTTGCTTGCCATTTTGGTGTCGGATGGAAGAAACCGTTGTCAAACCCGAGATCATAAAAATTTGCCTCTGTCTCTTCTTCTGAGAGCTTTAAAGTTTTAGCTGTTCTATTTAGCTTTTATAAGTTTATTTTGAGTTAATTTTTTTTCTTTTTTCCATCAACGTTTTTTTTTTTTTTTATTTATTTCTGGGA
Source organism: Neofelis nebulosa (assembly GCF_028018385.1). NCBI lineage: Eukaryota > Metazoa > Chordata > Mammalia > Carnivora > Felidae > Neofelis > Neofelis nebulosa. The sequence goes on from NC_080799.1 coordinate 1,230,791, forward strand.
CAGAGAGAGACAGAGCATGAACGGGGGAGGGGCAGAGAGAGAGGGAGACACAGAGTCGGAAACAGGCTCCAGGCTCCGAGCCATCAGCCCAGAGCCCGACGCGGGGCTCGAACTCACGGACCGCGAGATCGTGACCTGGCTGAAGTCGGACGCTTAACCGACTGCGCCATCCAGGCGCCCCGAGTTAATTTTTTTTTTTTTTTTTTTAAATTTTTTTTTTTCAACGTTTTTTAATTTATTTTTGGGACAGAGAGAGACAGAGCATGAACGGGGGAGGGGCAGAGAGAGAGGGAGACACAGAATCGGAAACAGGCTCCAGGCTCCGAGCCATCAGCCCAGAGCCTGACGCGGGGCTCGAACTCACGGACCGCGAGATCGTGACCTGGCTGAAGTCGGACGCTTAACCGACTGCGCCACCCAGGCGCCCCCCGAGTTAATTTTTTATATGGCGTGAGGTAGGGATCCAACTTGACTTCCTTTGTCCTGGTGCCTTTTGTAGAAGAGAATATGTATTCCCCACGGAGTAGTCCTGGCTTGCTTCTAGAAGATCAGTTGGCCTCAGACATATGGGTTTTTCCCAGTCTCGCTGATCATTGTCTCTCTTTAGATCAGTGCCACACTGTTTGATGACTGTAGCTTTGGAGTAAGTTTTGAGACTGACAGGTATGAGTTGAGTCCCCCTAACTTTGTTCTTTTTCAAGACTGTTTTGGCTATTTAGGGTCCCTTCACAATTCCGTACGGATCTGAGGATTTGCCGTCCATTTCTGCAAAAAGGCAATTGGAGTGTTGATGGGAGCTGCATTGAATTTGTTTGGAGGTTACTATCATAATATTAGCAAGTTCTCCGACCCGTGCATGTGGCTGTATCTCTACCTGCTCAGGACTCCTTTACTTCCCTGGAGCAATGCTTTGTGGATTTCAGTGCACCTGCCTGTACCACCTTGGTTCAGTTCATTCTTAGGTATTTTATTCTTTATTCTTTATTTGGAATTGTTTTCTTAATTTCCTTTTCAGACTGCTCGTGGTTAGTGTATAGACATACAGCTGATTTTTGTGTGTTGATCCTGTGTCCTGCAACTTTGCTGAACTTGTTTATTGGCTCTAACATGCATTCTGTGTGTATGGATTCCTTAGGATTTTCTATGTACAAGGTCGTGTCACTTGGAACACAGATAGGTCTACTTAGCATCTTTGAATCTTGAGATTCATTCATGATGTCGTGCATATTGATAGCTTATTCCTTTTTGTTGCTGAGTGTTATTCCGTTGAATGGATGTGTCACTATTATGTGTCCATTTACCCAGAGAGAGAGAGACACAGAGAGAGAGAGAGACCGAGCAGTTGGGGAGGGGCACTGAATCCGAAGCAGGCTCCAGGCTATGAGCTGTTAGCACAGAGCCTGACATGGGGCTCGAACCCACAAACTGCAAGATCATGACCTGAGCCAAAGTCGGATGCTTAACCAACTGAGCCACCCAGGCATCCCTTAAACTTCCAACTGTTAAGAAATTATTTTTAACAAACGATTTTCTGAAGTGGTTAAAACATTTTGTATTTCCAACAGCAGCATTTAAAGGTTCTGGTTGGTCTAAACCTTCAGCAATACTGGATATGGTTGGTCTTGTAACTTTTAGCCATTTTAATAAGTGCTTAGAAGTATCTCATTGTGGTTTTGATTTGTATTTCTCCAGGACTATCGACCTTGGGCA